>NW_028318005.1:177500-530000 GCF_062004578.1 Staurois parvus
TGGGCACTGATGAGAAGGCACTGATATGCAGCAATGATGGGCACTGATGATCAGGGCACTGATCTGCTCTGTGACATTTGACAGTTATCGGCTGCTCTTTCCTCATGCTGTGACAGCGTAAGGAAAGTGATGCCGATAACCGGCAACTGTATTTACTTTGTGATCTGTGTCATTGGGCACAGCTGATCACAGGGTAAAAGGCTGCTGTGATTGGCCTTTTACCTAGTCATGTGAATAGCTGTGTCCGTAGGACAGAACGATCACTGACAGTGCTGGGAGTGTGCGGGGGGCACTTTCAGGGAGGATGTCATATGACGCCCTCCCAGAACTGGACAATTGTGCTGTAGCCGTCTTTCGGCTTTAGCGGTTGTAAAGTGGTTAATATATACTGTTAATTACCTTTTCTCATCAGCCATATAGAGCACTCTTGTGACTTCTATCAGTGTCCAGCCGAGCACAGGTTAATCTTGTAGGAGGAGTTTTCATTCTCCTCTGACAGTTCTATAAGGCTGCATTACCCCTGACACACCAAACAGAAAATGTACAGACTTGCCACTGCTGCTTTGTACCATGACAGATAGATTGGGGACAGTAAAAGAAGGGGAAGACGAGAGAAGACATGATCAAACAACTTTTTTACACAGTGTGGAGGATTAACACATTAGGTTCCACGGCAAGTATAACAAGCATGCTTTCCTGCATATACAAATTGTAAAAGTGCAGCGCTATGATAACATAAATTCACAATTGATAAGATGAAATATAAATTGCTAGATATACCAATATTCTGAGAAAATGGGTATAGGATGTGATAAACAAATAAATAAGAAAGTATTCTATGGTGAACTGGTGTGTGATTACGGTAGTACAGGTTAATCCAATTCTTTACCAATAAATATATAGATAAATCAATAAAGTGATGAATAATTGTCCCAAGAAAAAAAATGTACACGTTGTCCTTTTGTGATAATCCGATTCTGAGGTGTGAAGTAATATGTTCCAATATTCCAGTGATACATATGCAGATATTCCGGTGATGTGTGGGATAAGGTAAAAATACACACTCACCAGATGCGCTTTTTAAATGTGCAGTGTAACAATATTAATAGCTCGGTTCAGAGCCAAAGAAAGGGTGCCCATAGTGTAGTAATATGATTGAAAATGTATTATGAAGAAAACATAATTTCCATAGGAGTGAAAGCAGCTTAGCACATTGCTGACATAATAATGTCTTCATAATAAATTTTCAATCAAATTACTAAACTATGGGCACCCTTTTTTCTGGCTCTGCACCAAGCTATTAATATTCCAGGAACTTGGGTGACTTCTGGCCTTAACCATCCCAGAATCCAGAGGAGGGATATCCAGGCCAGGATGCATATTCACCCCACCTTAAAGGGGACCTCTGGCTGATTCCAACATAATGTTACACTGCTCATTTAAAATGCGCATCTGGTGAGTGTGCATTTTTACCATATCCTGCATGTCACCGGAATATCTGTATATGTATCACTGGAATATTGGAATATATTACTCCACACCTCAGAATCGGATTAACTATCACGAAAGGACAATTTATACATCCTTTTTTTTTTTTTCTCTTGGGACAATTATTCATCACTTTAATTTATTGATTTATCTATATATTTATTGGTAAAGAATTGGATTAACCTGTACTACCATAATCACACACCAGTTCACCATAGAACACTTTGTTTGTCACATCCTATACCCATTTTCTCAGAATATTGGTATATCTAGCACTTTATATTTATCTTTCATCTTATCAATTGTTAATTTATGTTGATATCATAGCGCAGCACTTTTACAATTTTTATATGCTGTTTTTGAAGGTCTCTGGTTCCTTTTTGTGGTGCATTAGCTGCTATATTATTGTCAAGCGCTCGCTGAACCCCCCCCCCCCCCCCCCTTATACATTTCCTGCATATACAGACTGTTGTGGGTTTAGTAACACTTTAAGAAATGCTTGTACATTGTATCAGGTGGACAGTGTGCTATGTTTGTGAATGTATCTAGCTATTCCCTATAATGACAGGCAGGCTATGTTGTGAGCTCACATGTTGCAGGCTCCTGGTGTGATCATTAGAGGCTGAAGTTGTTAGTTTTCAACCTGATTTTGTACAGTCATGTAGTCTTCACTGAACACCTAGCAACGGGCGGTCACTATAGACCGATACTGGGAAGTAGTTACACCTTACGTTTCTGAGCTCTGCCGGAAACTGATAACACACTTTGATCATTCAAAGAATGGGCAAATATTGGCTCTTTGGTATTAACAAAGGCTCTGTATTTGCTTGACCAGCATTGGTGTATAAATAAAATCCATCAGACTTCTTTGTAGTGATGACCTACTGCCTTGTACTCTACAACTGAACTAAAGACAGTTTTATCAAAGAGGAACAAAAGTAGAGCTTTTGCTCTTATCAGTGAACCTGTAAACTTCATCTTTTGCGGGTAACATGAAAAAAGTAAACTCTTTGCTTTCAAGAGCTGGAGTTCTGCATCGGGTTTCATAAATTGGCCCCTTGTACATACACAGGAATTGATGAAAAATGCCCCCAGTAGGGAGACACACAGCAACTAAAAAAACCTAATGGAGATTCTTAACCTTTATCACTCTATTAGTGGTCTGTACAGAACTGCATGTTGTAGTATAATAAAAAAAAGGTTCAATAACCCATCAATTTATTATTTATTTCAGGTACTTATATAGCACCGTCAATTTACGCAGCGCTTTACATATATATTGTACATCAGTCCCTAACTTTCAAGGGGCGTACAATCTAAGGTCCCTAACTCACATTCATACATACACATACTAGCGACAATTTAGACAGGAGCCAGTTCACCTACCAGCATGTCTTTGGAGTGTGGGAGGAAACCGGAGTACCCGGCGGAAAGCCACACAGGCACAGGGAGAACATGCAAACTCCAGGCAGGTGGTGCCGTGGCTAGGATTTGAACCAACAACCCTAGTACTGCCAGGCGGAAGTGCTAACCATTTAGTCACTGTGCTGCCCAAATGCTTACATTTTCTTGGGAACCCACCAAGGGATCACTCAACGGTATTGTACAGGGCCTTTTTCATACAAGCGCTCTTAAGTGTACATCCATGTGAAGGTCTGTATTTCCCTGCATGGATGCAGAGGTTTTCCACGCGTCCTTGTGCAGGCAGTCCCATTCATGTCTGTAGCAATGCAGCGGATGCATGGTCACAGCCGCTGATCCCAATTTGACATCCATGTGGGTGTGTGTCCCTGAATGCAGAGGGTTTATTTTCAGGGACACGCACCCCACAACTGTCAGATTGGGCACAGTGGCTGTGCAGCTGCTGCGTCACAATAGACAGGAATAGGAGTGCATAGAACACGTCTGTGTATCCTATGTGGACAAACACAGTCCCTCACACCAAATGAATGAAAAGTAATCACAGCTCAAGGTTGATCCCTACCTCTATCACCTCCATTGCATACTAGCAGGCGCTAGAGCTGTTCGTTACAGGCATCAAGGAGAGAAAAAAATCCAGTCAACCGCACATCCAATAAAATCACCTTTATTTGGGCATATTCAAAATAGCAGCTATAATTAAGTGCTGATGGTGGTGTGAAACGTGTTAGCTGGAGTACTATGTTCCCTCTTTTGTACTTTGTGGAGTGTCTATTTTGAATATGTCAATATAAAGATGATTTTATTATGTGCTGACCGGATTTTTGCTCTCCATCATGACAGCCCCTCACACCGATTGTACACTTGAGTATGCCCCCTGCAAATGTGGGCTAATTGGATCTCTGCGAAAATCTTTTAAATTTGTCAGTTCTCACAGGGGAGAAAACGTTAAAGCTGAACTACACTGCATCTGAACACAACATACCAAAAACACTATTCAATTCATTTCTAATATTCAAAGCAAACTCACCCATACATGTCTCCATGCTTTTTGCTGAGAAATCATTTTGAGCCCCTCTTCAGCTTTTCTGGCTGTGGCTGTCTTGAGTGAGGGCAGATGATTCATGTAGCTTTTAATAGAATCCATCTGCCTTTAGCTGAGGTATGTAAGCGGGAGGGTGCGTTTAACTGCGAAAACCCCTCCATTCCCAAAGACCCCTGGGATGTATGGCATCATTTGCCTAGGCCTGGAAACCAGGAACTTAATAAAGAAATAAAAAAAAAAGTTTAAAATATGATTTTACTTTACTATTCATTTATTAATGCTAGCAGCATAAGATTAAACCTAAAATAACTCCACACTTGTTGAGAAAAAAAAATATTCCGCTCTGGATGATCTGTGTACATTGAAAGGATTTTAACAAGTTTTGTTGCAGATTCCTACCTTTTTGTTCTGATTGAGTAGCTGTTTGTGTCCATGTGCAGAGTGAATCTGTATGGGATGGTTTCATAATGATCTATCAGCTGCTACACCTGCAGGGCTTGAGGAAAACTGCATGGTCTGCATCCCTGTAGTACTCGTTCACACTGGAATGTGGTGCGGGATAGCTGGTTTCCTGTTTGGCTTCCCGCACCGCATTCTGATTGCAATGCCCGTGTGATCTGCTATGGGGGTCAGTTAAAGTTAACAACACCCCAAATGCAGGTCGCAAATGCATGGCGTTTGCAGCAGACCACATGGTTCAAAGTACCATGCTTTGCGGTTGCAGTGCGTTTAAAAAAACGAGTGTATGCACTACTTTCAGCACGGTGTGATTTCATCCCATTCAAATGACTGGGCATGAAATTGCACCGCACAAACCCGCATATGAATCGTAGATTCGTACACTTTTTTTTTTTTTTTAATTCTGAAGGAGTAACTGTTTGGTCCATGTGCAGAGTGAATCTGTATGGGAGTGGTTTCATAATGATCTATCAGCTGCTACACCTGCAGGGCTCTGAGGAAAAACTGCAGGGTCTGCATCCCTTTAGTGCACTGGAATGTGGTGCGGGAGAGCTGGTTTCCTGTGCTGCTTCCCACATCGCATTCCGATCTCAATGCCCGTGTGATCTGCAGTTTGGGTCAGTTAAAGTTAACGACTCCCCGAATGCAGGTAGCAAATCTCGTTTGCCCACACCAAACCACATGGTGCAAAGTACCATGTGTTGCAGTTGCTGTGCGTTTAAAAAAAGTAGTGTATGCACTACTTTTAGTGCGGTGTGATTTCATCCCATTCAAATGAATGGACATGAAATTGCACCGCGTAGACCCACATATGAATTGCACAGCTTGCTGTGCGATTTATATACGGGCATAATGTAAACTGGTCCTTAGACATGATTCCCTTGGGAAGCATCTCGCCAAAAATGACATTCTGTGTAGCGAACACCTCCAGGTAGCCATATTTCATTGCATTTTACAGAACATTACAGTGCTGCAGATTGAAAAGGAAAGGTAATTTTAATAACATTCAATTACAATATGACGCAATATGAGCCGCAATTGGATACGCTATATTATTATTTTTTTATTTGTTCATTTTTTTCTTCACAAAAGTAGACTTATCCTTTTAATGTTGATTAAGAGCATGAAGTTCATCTGAAAAACAAATTGCTCTAATCGTTCAGACAGGTTAAGATTCCAAATAAATCAGTGATGCTGTATATGATGTTATGGTTGCAGTAGGAGCGGTTTCATTCTCTCGGTTAAAGGTAGAAATCCCCTTTAATTAAACGGGAATGTGCCTACATGTTGAAATGTACGTGGTCAGCTTTGTGCATAGCTGTTCAGTCTTTTTTTGGAAACAGTGGTTTTGGCGTGAGCTTTGCCAGACATTCTGTATAGCAAGTTAGGCGGCTTATCTATCTGTGGTTTACAGGAATATTCAGCTGTATTCAATATGAACTGTATGATTCTATCCCAGTGTTCATCCACACATGGACGGCGTGTGCTGTGACATGCGGATTGTCTCGAGCCTTCCATAGAATGTTTTATGGGGTGGGCCTGGTCATTCATTTTATGGTGGCACAAGGCCTTAAAGGGCTTTACTATGTCCTTGTGATTTCCATGTTGTCTGCATGAGCCTTGGATACAGCTGCAGGCTTCCATTGTTTCTTTATCCTGATGAGCGTTCTATAGGATGTGACCTTCAGATCAGAGATTAGTAACTGGAGTTTAGGATTATCAGGATGGTGCTGCTGGCCGCTCTCTTTATGAGATTACTCCATAGTGGTGGATGGGAAAGATGACGGCTGTTTTATAATCCATTAACCCTTGTTCTGAAGCCATTTCTTTGTCTGATTTCTCTGCTTCTTGCTTAAAGCAAATCACTTAGCCATCTTACATTTTTAAAAGTCACCCCTAGAGGCTGACTATTACTTTATTAGCCGGATTTGATGCGATTCTTCTGACTTTAGGGCTAAATCCTACTCTGCTTTCACATTTCATCTAGCAGAGAAAGCACAGTTTCAATGAAGTTGTACTTTAATAAATCACTTCTCCTAAGTACGACCTACCTGCAATAATACCTTCCTCCCCAATCCAGCAATTTGTTTCCTCTGACATTGTCCTGGCCAGCCGCTCTTCATACTGAACACACCAGGCAGCCCCTTTCATTCTAGGTTCACACACACGCAGTTCGCATTTGATCAGTTTCTGCAGTGCATTTTGCGGTGTGTTTTGCGGTCTTTTGTGTTTTTGTTTTTTTTTTCAACTTGCTGCTGGGCAGAATAAAAAGCAAAAGGCATCAAAAACTCACTACATGCATTTCTGCAACGTCTCCATTGAAGTCTGTAGAACCAAAAATGCAACATTTTGTGTTTAAAAAAAGTCCCTGACTCTTTTCAGAAAACGTGGAGATGTAGACCTGTGTCTGTGTTTCTAGAAAACGCATAGATGTGAACCTAGACTAAGTCTTGGTTCACACTATTGCTACCTGAAAATCACGTGACTTGCAGAGCGACTTTGCCAGGAAACTTGAGTACTACTTTGAAGCAACTTTCAGGGAATGCCTGGGTAATCTTCCTGTAATGTCAGATCCAAATCACATCAATACAGATGAGGAGCTGACTTGGAGGTGACTTCTATTAAAGTAAATGGACACAAGATGCCTTGAAGTAGTATAGGAAAGTTTTTTTGTTTTGTTTTTCTAAAGACAGAGTGACTTCAGTAGTGCTAATCAAGACAGCTCTCACAAGTTGGATCCCAAGTCGCAGCTGTGTGAACCGAGCCTTATTCTAGATAAGCCATTTTCCGGGGGGCTGCTGAAGGCCTCCATGAGTACGGCTTACCCATAGGAATGAATGTGGCCATGGCGTGCATGCACAGCATAAAGCGGAGCTGGCTGGGGCAATGTCAGAAGAAAGATTGCTAGATCGGGAGGAATGTCAAGTTTTATCCCAGGTAGGCTGCACTCTGTGGGGGGAATTATTAAAGGACAACTTCACTGAAGGTAAAATTGTTCGGTAAGGGACATTAAAGCTTTAAATGAAACAGGGAGCCGGGCCGGGTCTAGGCACAAAGTTATTATTATTATACAGTGTTTATATAGCGCCAAAGGGTTTGCTCAGCACTGTACATTACCGAGGGGGACAGAACATGAGACAATACAGTACAATACAATACACGAGGGGTTCGAGGGCCCTGCTCTTTCAAGCTTACAATCTAGGAGGGAGGGGATAGTGGTACAGGAGGAAGTGGCTGTGGGGGATGGAGTGGTAGGAGGAGTGGAGGAGATCGGTTGTTAGGTGAGGGTAGGGTAGGCTTCCCTGAAGAGATGGGTTTTCAAGGTGCGCCTGAAGGTGAGGAGGGTAGGTGACAGTCTGATGGATTGGGGTAGGGAGTTCCAGAGGATGGGGGAAGTCCTGGAGAAGTCCTGCAGTCGGGCGTGGGAGGAGGAGACCAGGAAGCTGGAGAGTAGGAGGTCCTGTGATGAGCGAAGGGCACGGGTAGGGTGGCATTTGGGTATCAGGTCAGTTAGGTAGTTCGGGGAGGCATTGTGAATGGCTTTGTATGTCAGAGTTAGTAATTTGAATTTAATGCGTTGGTCAATCGGGAGCCAGTGAAGGGATTGGCAGAGGGGGGTGGCAGATGTTGATGAGTCTAGCCGCTGAGTTCAGGATAGACTGGAGTGGGGATAGCATTTGTTTGGGTAGGCCAGTGAGAAGGGAGTTGCAGTAGTCCAGGCGTGAGATGATGAGGGAGTGTACGAGTTGTTTAGTAGTGTCTGGGGTGAGGAACGTACGTATCTTGAAGATGTTGCGGAGGTGAAGCCTGCATGACTTTGATAGTGATTGGACATGAGGTTGGAAGGAAAGGTTTGAGTCCAGGGTGACACCCAGGACTTTGGTGTGTGGGGTGGGATTGATGGTGGCGTTGCTAGTCGTGATGGAGAGGATGGGGGGGGGGCTGGGGGGAAAACTAGGAGCTCGGTTTTGGACAGGTTTAACTTGAGGAAATGGAGCGACATCCAGTCTGATATGTCGTTCAGGAGGTGGGCGATGCGGGCGGATAGAGAGGGGGTGAGGTAAATTTGTGTGTTGTCGGCATAGAGGTGATAGTTGAAGCCATGGGAGTGTATCAGTTTGCCAAGGGAGGAGGTGTAGATGGAGAAGAGGAGGGGTCTGAGGACAGAGCCTTGGGGGACTTCAACAGAGAGGGGGAGGTGGCAGCGTTATAGGTAACGCTGAAGGAGCGTTGGGATAGGTAGGAGAGCCAGGAGAGAGCAGCGTCCCTGATGCCAAAGGAGTGCAGTTTAGTAAGGAGGAGGGGGTGGTCGACGGTGTCGGAGAGGTCGAGCAGCAGGGGGACTGAGTAGTGGCCATTAGCTTTGGCGGTTAGCAGGTCGTGATTTTAAGTAGGGCGGTTTTGGTGGAGTGTAGGGGACGGAAGCCAGACTATAGTGGATCAAGGAGGTTGTTATCAGTGAGGTGGGCGCTTAGGCGATTGTAGGCTAAGCATCAAGGAGCTTGGAAGTGATTGGCAGCAGGGAGATGGGTCTAAGGTTGTTTAGGTCAGTGGGGTCAAGGGAGGGTTTTTTGAGTATGGGGGTGATGTGTGCATGCTTTAAGGGGGAGGGGAATGATGGAGGAGTGGGGTGACTGGAGGAGTTGTGAGGGGATAGGGTCTAGGGGGCAAGTGGTGAGGCGGGCTTCAGTGAAGACCTTAGTGACCACCTCAGTGGTAGCAGGGCTGAAGGAGCCGAGTGTTGGGGAGGTTATAGTGTGCGGGGCGTTGGGTATGGTGGGGGGCAGTGCGGTTGCGAGGTCAAAGGAGGGGAGAGTTGAGGGGGTGATGGAGGGAGGCTAGGTGGAGAGGTAGATTGCGAATTGACAATGTCCTTACGGATTGCGTCAATCTTGTTTTGGAAATGATTGGCAATCTCGTGGGCGGTGAGTGAGGTACTGAGTGGAGGTGGGGGGGGGGGAGAGCAGGGATTTGAAAGTGGAGAAGAGCCGGCGAGGACAGGTGGAGAGGGTGTTGATGAGGGTTACAAAATATGCTTGCTTGGCAGCGTGGAGGGAGGTGGTGTAGGTGAGGAAGGCGGATTTGTAGAGGGAGAACGCTCCAGGGGATCTGGTTTTGCGCCATAATCGCTCCAGCGCGCGACTGCGTCGTTTGAGACATTTTGTATGGTCGTTCTGCCAGGGTTGAAGCGGTCGGGGTCTGATGTTATGCGTGGTTAGGGGCACCAGGGAGTCTAGGGCAGCAGACAGTGAGTCGTTGTACGCAGTAGTGGCCAGGTCAGGGCATGTCAGTGGAAGGATACTGTCGTACAGGCGGTCAGCTGCCGAGTGGAGATGGGCCAGGTTCAGGTTGCGGAGGTTACGGCTGGTTATGGTTTGACGCTTTGGGGGGGGGGGTTAGAGGAGAGGGAGATGGAAAACGTGAGGAGGTGGTGGTCAGAGAGGGGGAAGGGTGTGTTAGTGAAGTTGTGGAGGGTGCAGAGGTGGGAGAAAACGAGGTCCAGGGTGTTCCCATCGGTGTGGGTCTAGGACTGTGTGCACTGTGTGAGTGCAAAAGAGGAGGTTAGGAGGAAGAGTTGGGAAGTAGCCGGGTTGGCCAAAGTTAGGAATGTTATGTCCTGCAAACAAGGGGAACCAGTTCAGGTGGGAGCACAATATAGCCTCTTGGTGAATAAAGGTGCCTGCTCTTTTCACACTATTACTTTCTGGATTGGCTGACTGGTTTGCTTTTGCTTTAGGGCTCATTCACACTTGACTAATTTCTAACTCTTGCCAAACGCCCCTATAGAATTTGGGAAGTGTTTTTAACGCTCTCAAACACTGTCCAAACATGAGCTGTAATAGCACATCACAAATGCCAATAATGAAGTTTAATGGTGTTAACGCTACGCAAACGCCTGCCAGGCATTTGAGGAGCATCACCATAGTCTTCAATGGGAAGCCTTAACTCCTCCTGACTGGACATGAGGTGTCAATTTTGCCACAACTTTAACACTTCAGTGTGAACAGGAGTGTGCTGCCATGTGTAGAATTTTCATAGGCGTTTGAGGAGCGTTAATAAATCTTCCCTAATGCCTGCTAACAAAGCTAGTGTGAACCTAGTCTTAAAGTGGTTGTAAACCCTTACATATACACAGTAAAGTAGGTAGCCTCAGGTGATACAGGGTTGAAACAAATCTTCCTACATAAGTTGTATCTGTTTATCTACTGTATTCTCTTCTCTTCAGTCATTCAAAATGCTGAATTTATAACGTTTGAGAGTTCAGAAAATAGGGGATAAAGAGTTGAAGTTACCCTGCAAAGTTCAGCGAGGAGAGCTCATTTGTCGAACAGATATAACAGAAAAATCACTTTAAATAATTATGAATAATTAAAAGTTTGGATAATTAATTTTAATAATTAAGAATAAAAAGCAACAAATAACTTCTTGAGGTTTACATAGACTTTAATGTGTTCACTGCACTTAATCCATCTACAGTAGAAGAGAGAATGGCATAGCCATGTGCAGCTTCCATGTCAAAGTGTTCTAGTCTGTCCTGATGACTCCTAGGCAACTTCTTGTGCCTGGCAAGGGCCGCAGAATAGTTTACAGCAGCTGCCTTGGAGCAAGCCCACTCTGAATTTATATTCTCTCCATTGCAGATTTTATTGTTCCTTGTGTGTGTGTGTGTGTGTGTGTGTGTGTGTGTGTGTGTGTGTGTATATATGTATATATATATATATATATATATATATATGTGTGTGAAGAACTATTAAATATGCCTCAGGATTGGAATTCAGTTATGATCTTTAAATGCTCACATTACTAAATTTAAAAAGTGATCAAATGCAGAAAGTGTAAAGAGTAACTTCATTTTTTTGATGGTAAAAAAAATCCCACCTGGGTGATCAATGTACATTGCAGGGATTTTAACAAACTTCATGACACCTTTTTGTTGCTCTGAAGTAGTTTTTTGTTTCACTGTATCCTTTTGATACTGGTTCTGAATGGAAGGGACTACTTCATTATCAGCTGGTGCATTTTAATAATAATAATAATAATAATTATTATTATTATTATACAGGATTTATATAGTGCCAACAGTTTGCTCAGTGCTTTACAATATAAAATGAAAAAAGCTGCAGAGTTTGCATCTTTTTGAATGTATTTTAACTCTTGGGAGTATCCCACCAAAACCGAAATTCCTTTTTCAGGGGTTTCCTAAAAGTTGACTTGTATCTTAGTACAATCAGTGAGCCAATCACACAAGCAGGAAATGTAATTTCCAGGGACATTCTGTACACCATATGTGTACAGAATACCTCCAGGTTGCCATATTGCATTGAATTTTAAAGGAAATTACTTGTGTAGCAATTTATATATTTTTTCCATGAAAGTGGAATTGCCCTTTAACCTAAAGCAGTCACATTTGTGAGCATTTGGGCTGGGAAGCAGAGTGGAAAAATACATCAGGTGCTATACCCAGTGGTGTGGTTCTGTGACGTGGCTCTGTAGATTACATATGTATTTGCAAATGTGTACTAACTAAACCCCTGTTTTTAACGCATACTGTTAGGTTAATTTGGTTTGTTTGCAGGCTGGCTGGCAAGTTGAGCTGGGAACTTTTCTCTTTTGTTGTTTGACATGCGTCGCCCGTCCATGTATTCGTTGCTGTGAAGGCCAGTTATAGATTGGGGCAGTGGCCATTTTTTTGTACTGTTGAATTGTTGGTGAGGGGGTGCACTGGACACCCAACTGCCATTGTGCTACATGCTGGGTGTCTGGTGTGCTCCTGTACTTTTTTAAGGAAGGGTGGGCTCCCTCAGGTCCACGTGCCCTTGGTCTATCCATTATATACATGTGCCTCTACTGTGGGGGCCCTCAAAATTCGTTAGGACTACAGAATATCGGGGTGCTGTGACGTGGCTCTGTAGATTACGTATGTATTTGCAAATGTGTGCTAACTAAACCCTGTTTTTAACGCATATGGTTATAGAAATGACATAGTCTGGCTGAAAAAAAGACAAAAGTCCATCCAGTTCAACCATTAAAAAAAAAAAAAGTTCTAATCCTATACCCACAGTTAATTTGGTTTGTTTGCAAGCTGGCTGGCAAGTTGAGCTGGGAACATTTCTCTTTTGTTGTTTGACATACCCAGTGGGGGAACACATTTTATACAGATTTTTTTGACACCCAGAAAATTATACATTTGTTATACTGTATTTCTGTTTCATTTTAGAATCTGTGAATGTTCCTATGCTGTAATGTAAGGCATTGACCAGAATAAGCAAAGTACAGTAACCCGTAGAGGCCAATTAGCAAAATTTTACATTGACTTGACCTCTGTAAACAAAAATTGGAGTGCTTGCTGTGGGTTAATGTGCTGTTTCTGTTGTTGGGCCTGTTTGCACTGGCTTGTTAAATAAGTAAATTCTGCTCAAGGCAGTTTTTGTTGGCATCAGCAGTTGCCAGTTAGTAGTTATCGATTTTCTGTGTGTTTTGGGTTTTTGTAATCAATATCCTATGATTGGTAAATTCCCAGTCAGCTGTTGGGTCAGGGTGAGATCGGGTAGTTGAGACTTCTGGCAATACATTAGCCCCACATGTGAAATTTTGTAAATAGCAGAACTTACATTGTGTGATCTGCTGATTTGTAATACATCCTATTTAAAAGGTATTAACTTACAATAAAATGGCATCTAAGCTGCAATGAGAAAAAATATCTTGATAATATTAATTTCCGAGTTGCTATATAGACCTTCTGATAATCAGATTGAACATATGTAGTTTTTTTTTTTTTTTTTAAGGGGGGGGGGGTTGTGTGCAGAAAAGAGCACTATGTTTTTCCTTCTTTTTTAGTACATTAATTTGAAACGTCTTTAGATTGACACACTTCAATTGAACGGGTTGCCCTCCATGCCAAAGTAACACTTGTTCCCTTTTTTTTCTGGAGGCTACTTTGGTTCCTTTTTGGACAGTGAGATTTGGTGCATTTTATGTGACAAAACACCCTTTTTAGCGATTTCAGATGCCATTAGAAATGAATGGCACCCAAATGTGCGCTGCATGTTTTGCCAGGATTTTAGTGCGTTCTGGAATCGCAGGCAACAAGAGCGCACTGGCGAGCATTCCTCCCTTCATCTTAATGTGGATGGTGGGATCTGGTCAGTTAGCTGGCCCATGTATGGCCACCTTTATTCATCAGGGAGGGTTCATCTAACACACATTGGAGAAGGCCTGTAGATTTGTTTCTGCGGTCTGACTGCAAATGCTTAGAATCCACAGACATCCTACAATGCCCTCTTGCTTTGTATTACAGGAACTGTTTGTACACATTGTTTGGCGGTTGCATTGTGTAATTATTTGCATAGCTTCAGTGAGCCAGTTAGATTAGTAACATATTGGTGATCTCCATTTCCTTTAAAGATTACTATTCTTCCTGTATCACCCTGGCTAGAAGTCCAGTTGAAAACAAGGATGGGTGTGTGTGTTTAGGGCTCATGTACACGGGGCGTTTGGAAAACTCTTCTGAAAGATGGAAACTGACTGCTGGAAAACATAGGTTAAAAAAACATCAGTTTAGCCGCGTTTGCATACCGCGTTTGCGTTTTAGAAGCGTTTTTAAAAGATAACCTCAGGAAACCGTCCCAAATGCCCAGAATGCACTGAAAAATAGTAAAAAAATTAACTATTTCAGACATTTTGAGAGGAATAGAGAGAGCAGAAGCAGAGAGAGCAGTATGTGTTGAGATTACCTGTCTTTTCTGGTTGTATTCACTATGGATCCCATCATGAGCATTCTACCATTTTGTTCCTTCAAGTGAAACCTGGAACTTACTGCATTTGAATACATGGAAAACACTTTGCATGCATTTCTGATAATGAAAAAAGACTCTGGACATGGAACAGTTAAAAAACGCTTATAAACGCAAACGCGGCTAACCGCGTTTACACACGTTTGTAACGCCGGTAAAATCTACTCCTGAACGCAAGTTTGGTGCGTTCAAAAAAAGACTGTAAACTCAACTGCCTGTAAACGACTATGTATACAGGGACAGATAGGAAAACATTAGGGAGAGTTCAGGGGATGCTGAAAAAAATGCAGAAAAGCTCCTAAACGTGAGTTTAGCAGCTGCAGTGTACATGAGCCCTCAAGTTTAAGCAGCATCTGAAATGTGGCCAGTATATGAAGAGGCTTGGATAACTTGGGCATTCTAGGATTTATTTTACTAAGTTTTATTTAACCTCCCTGGAGGTATTCCTGAGTGTAGCTCGGGGTAAAGTTTCAGCACCACAAGCGGTAACCCCGAGCTACACTCAGGAATACCCTGCAGCGTTGCTCCGGGATCTCTTCACTTACCTTGTCCTTCGCTCCCGCGATGTCCCCCCTACAGTGTCCCCGGCAATGTCCTTTGGCCGATGCCAGCATCTGTCTTCTGGGTTCCGTTCCCTGCGACTTCAGGACGTACGGGAGACGGAACAGCGGAAATTTGAAAGTTGTAAAAGTGACATTCACTAAATACACTAAAATCACATAGTAAAACATTACTGTATCAAACCATTTCACATACATTTTGTCCCGAGTGCTTTGTCCTGTGCCCTGCCTGCATTTTGTCTGTTCTTTCTGCCTGGAAACTGAGAAACGTCCATGGCGTCCAAAAAGCGTCCCTTTAGGTCAAAAGCGGTTTTAGACCAGCTAGAGAACAGCGATAGTAAATCAGAACCACTTGCAGAATTGAGTGATAATGATTCGTGGGGGAAATTCGTCATCAGACACGGAAAACGATTTTGCGATGTGCAAACTTGGCGCTCTATTTCAAATTTCAGTGTTTTTGGTTTGATTATATTATTTAAATGAATTATTATATTATTATTTGATTATTTATTAAATAATAATTTATGATTTCATGTTTCAAATTTTAACATACCCGGGATGTTTACTAGACTTGTTCGGACAGATTTTGGTGAGTTATTCCTAAAAATTACAGCCTACAATAAAAAAACCGAACCGGATATCGTATGTACTCTCCAGCGCCTCAGGATATGCACAGCCAAAAGGGAAGCCAAGGGTACCAGGACAGCGACAACCAAAGGAAATGCTTTAGGGGTGCAGCCCTCCTCAGATGGGGAAATTTGTTGTTTATTGTAGAGAGAAAATTTTCTCTCTACAATAAAAAAAAATACATATTTCCATGCAAAAAAAAAAAGTACTGCTTTGAGCACAGAAATATGGACATAATCAGACCACTAGGGAGGTTAAATGAAGTAGCTACATAAGAGAATACGGCGCTGCAAGCAGGAATGCAAGTGTTCCTAACGGTTTCACTCTTCCAAAGAAGTCGGGCACTAGAATAATGCCCAAGATGGTGATAAAGAACATGCGGCAATTGGTCAGATTCCCAATTACTGTAGCGAGAACACTACATGGTGATGTCTAATTACTGCACATTACTGCTCTTTGCACATAATCTTTTTTTTTTTTTTTTTACTGCTAAAATGAAGGGTGATGACCACATCGTTGTCCTGCCACATCTGTCACCCTGTTCATTTCACTGCTGCTTACATTGCTGGCTTTTTTGGAATGAAGGTAAAACCTGTCCCTATATTTTCCAGTTCAGCCTTTCAAGAGATGATAGGGACTGCATGCTTTGCTGTTCTCTATCAGATGTCCACACCCAGTTTGCAAAGAGAAGTCCGAGCTAAGGCATGCTTTCTCCTGCTTTCCACAAAGCTGTCGGTTGGGATGATTTTGCAGAAAGGAAAAAAAAAATGTTTTTTTTTTTTCTTTCACCTGCAAAGCATTGCACCTGCGATCAGTGTATCGTGGATGCAATTTTAGTCTCCTGCTGACACAGCCGACAGCTTCTACCAGTACCTTTTTGTAGGGGCACATAGCTACTCAGCTGCAGGAAGTATGAATTAACTACGAGGGTGCTCATTAGCGCACTTGCAGTTCATTGAGAACTACAAGCCGTCTGCCGTGGTGGAAAACGGGACTTGTCATTTAGTAACTGCCTACGATGTAAAGGTAGACCGTATACTGGGAAAGTCTGCAGGATCCAGGTATTGATTGTTGATGCAATGTACAAATACATGCACATTTTTTTTTTACCTGCAAAAAGATATGCATTTTTTTCTCACCAAGTTGATTTTATCCTTTAATGAATGGAAAGGAAAAATGTTTCCCATTGGTGGCAGTTGGGCAGCAGGCTGCCATTAGAATGTGTAGTTAGTTTCTTATTAGGGAACGTCAGGCCTTAGATGGGATAATCCAGTAAGTACATTAACAGGTATAGGGAGTATGTCTTTGTTGCTTAATATAAATATTTATTACTTTGGACAATTGGTCAATTACCTGTCTCCAGACTGGAGTCAATTTCAAGCAAAACCAGATGTGTGGTAAAGAACCATTGAGTGGCGCTTTGCTAAAAACCTGTCTATCAATAGATATAGTTAAATAGCGAGTAGTGATGTAGTGCCATCCAGAATGTGGTTTTGTGTGCATTTTCTTTATTTACTGTACATCAGGGGTAGGCAACCTTAAAAAGGTGGAGATCTACCTGAAAAACATGGGAAAAGTCAAAGCTCACTGGGCACAGTGTCGCCTTTTTATACCTAAATGTAAATATAAACGAGCGCTTTTCAGTCCTGGGTATAAGCAGCTAGCATAAGGAAACCTCTAAAACCCTTAAACATAAATATATATAAAAAAATGCAGCGCTTAAATAAATATAATAAAATATAAAATGTGAGTGTGACAGAAAGCGCAAGTTGATGCGCTAATATGTGACAGTGATAGTGTCTTAATAAAGACAAAATTTATATATTGACGTGACAGTATTATGCACAATATATCACATAAATGCAAATGACATGAGTCCATTTAATGGGTTGCAAGTGCGTCAGTGATTCAGATAGGAAGATATCGATCATTGGCCAATCACATAGGCAGGAAGTGACATTTTGGAAGGCGTTCAGTGTACAGAGGGCCTCCAAGCTGCCATCTTGCAAGGAAAAGATTTTTTTTTTTCCTGACGGTTTTGAAGAATAACAGGAGCTGCCGTGCCAATTAAAAAGATGACCTCTCCTTCAAGAGCCCCCACTTCATCGATGACAACCTCCTGTAAAGACATTACCCTCTTGGTAATGACACATGTTCCCCCACCAGCCTCACAAGGTGGATTTCATTTGGATGCTGTACTTACCTGATGCTGAGCGTTAGCTTCACCTGTGAGCGGTTCCTATTAAATAAGAGGGTCCAATAAAAGGTCTGGAGAATATCCCTGGATGTGTAAGGGACCGCACGGCGGTACTACTAGCACTCCACTGAATAGGCGTCCCCAGCGCACGGAGTCTAAGTCCCAGGGTGCTTGTTCACCAGGGCCCCTGATGGTGGGGATGGACTTGGAGCTCCCTGAGACCAGGTCGTGACTACCGGGTGCGTCCGTCAGTGGTAGTAGTATGCGCAAGGGGCTCCCACGGGGAAGAGTCTGATGTGAGGAGGTCAGAAGACCCCACTGCACGGGATGGATGGATGGATGAGCAGGGTCAGACGGGCCGGGTCGGTAACAGAGAGGGCGGCAAGGTACAAGGCAGCGGGCATAGAATGGTCGGGTCACACGCCAGGTCAGCAACAGCAGGTCAAATCCAATAGGGGGCATTCAGGAGAGAGGTCAGGCAAAGCAAGGGTCAGAACAGGCGAAAACAGCAAGGTCAGGTTCAATCCGGGTCAATAACTTACAGGGTACAGGTTCACAGGATTCAGAATGCAGGAAAGACCAGAAGGCACTGAATGACAGCTCAGGGTCGTTTAAATATCCCGCCCTGCGCTGCCATTGGTGCCCAGCGGGCGGCCGCGGCTTCTACTGCGCATGCGCGAACTCGAACGCCGCGGCCGGCCCGGAACCAGTGCTCGAGTCCCTGCGCCGGGCGGCATACTGCGCCTGCGCCGGGACCAACGCGGCGGGGATCGAGGGGATCCCTGACAGGATGTTTTTGAGTGTGGTTTGAATACCACATCTCCACCGGGTTCCAGAAGGCCATCAGTACCCTTATACTACATGCGTATGTATTTATTTTAGGTACTTATATTATGATTTATGTCTGGTGAGTGTAAGCACACCCTATATTGCTTTTCACGGAAGTCACGAGCACCTGATTATGTGATGGACGTTTTATAGGATTGATCGATCTCTTCCTATCTGAATCACTGACGCACTTGCAACCCATTAAATGGACTCATGTATTATTGTGCATAATACTGTCACGTCAATTTATAAATTTTGTCTTTATTAAGACACTATCACTGTCATATTAGCGCATCAACTTGCGCTTTCTGTCACACTCACATTTTATTATATTTTATTATTTTTATTATATTTATTTAAGTGCTGCATTTTTTTATACCTTTTTACACCTGATTTAAATTCTTTAATTGCCATAGTACAGTGTTGCAATCACGTGCATTGCACGGCAATCATGGGTTTAAATCCAGTGGTGAGGAGGCAACAGATCACCTCCTCACCACCTGTCAAACATATTCTGGTTGCTTTTCAGAGGAGCAGTGGTGCCTGCTGCACTTGTGAATGAGCCCTTAGTTGCAATTGGCAGCGGCACCCTAAGGACTTGTTTATATGTAAAGTGTGTGTGTGTGGGGGGGGGGGGGGGTGTAAAACCCTGCGGTTGATTCACCACAGTGCATCAGTGTGAAAGCAGCACTATACTATTACATATTGTATTGCTTCACACTGACCTGAAGATCTCTTCTTTCCTGCTGCTGACACCACTCTGGAGACTGCTAGCCAGGATAAGAGGAGGAGTGCAGTTGGTATCACTCCGCATGGGACAGGAGCCGGCACTACAGAGGAGGTATTGGCTTATGCAGCTCATGCTCCCTACTACAGCCCCAACTTTACAAGTAGTCTCTCTGCATTGCATTTTGTTTGATGCTGTGGCCACGATCTACCAGTAGACTGCAGTCTACTGGCTGCTGACCCCAGCTGTACATATAGAGCTTTTATTGTATTCCATATTTTTTCCACACTTCTAGTGGTAGTTCACATCCCAGCACAGTTTCTCTCAGCTTTTCATATGGGGGAATGTTTACAGGGATCTGGATGAATGATGGTGTGTAGTATATTGGAGATCAGACCTTTAGCTTAATGACCTTCTCTACAAATTCCTTCGAATGAGGTAAGATTTGGAGTGTGTGTCAGTATCATGACAAACCTGAAGGTGGCTGTAGGAGGATTTAGGGAGCTTTTATTTGTCCTGGATCTCAGCAAATGACAATCTTTTGTGCTAGATGACCAAGTTGAAATACAGACTGTTTGCCATCACCATGACATTTTGGAGGAGAGGCTATCTAGGATCAGTGGCATGTATAGAAATAGGACATAAGGAACTAGATGTAATGAGATTGTGTTTAGCTTTGCATCCAGATATTCATTGTGAACATTTACAAAAGTAGGTGGTGGTATAAAGTAAGGGGGAGCTCTACAGAATGAAATTGGGGTGTGAGAGGGCAACCCATACTTTTTTGGTTTCAGTCCACTTGTTGAAAGAGGGGAGAGTTTACCAAGTGGAAACATGTCAAAGATGCGATTTTTGTTAAGTTTTTTTCTTTTTTTTTGCGTTTTTTGATAGTGGTGAAGAGCTTAGAATCTGTTAGAGCTTTTGTTTTGTATTAGGGCTACTGGATTGAAAAAAGAGAAGTTCTAAAATTTTGAGCCACCAGAAGAGAAATTAGAAGGTAAATCTCATGGGAAATTTTGACATTTGCTCCAGAAACAGCAGTCTGGATACATGCCATACATGGCTTGAATTTCACCCAGTTCCTGTTGAATCGGCCAACATTTAAACCTTGGGTGGCCCTCTTGGCACCACCTGGCCTAAACAAAAAGTCAATTTAACCACTTGCCCTCCTGAGGATTTACCCCCCTTTCTGACCAGGCCATTTTTGTGTTACGGCGCTGCGTTACTTTAACTGACAATTGTGCGGTCATGCAACGTTCATGTATGTTCATTTTTTCCCACAAATTGAGCTTTCTTTCGGTGGTATTTGATTGCCTGAGCGTTTTTTTTTTTTTTAAAGCAATTTTAAGGAAAAAAACTATATTTTTGCTATTAAACATGTCCAGTAAAAAATTAAATCAAATTTCATCATAAATTTAGGCCAAAATCTATTCTGCTTCATGTCTTTGCTAAAATAAAAATCCCAATACGTGTAAATTAATTGGTTTACGTGAAAGTTATAGTGTTTACAAATGGCGGCATAGATACTGGGATTTTTCTTTATTTTAAATTTTTACTAGTAATGGCAGCGATCAGCGACTTATAGCGGGACTGCGGCGGACATTCTGACAGTGGGGGGGGGGTGGGGAACTGTGTTACTGACATCCCCAGTGACACCAATACCATGATCAGTGCTAAAGAAAAAACTGACACACTACTAATGGCACTGGGCAGGTAGGGGTTAACATGAAGGGCGATCAAAGGGTTAACTTGTGCAGGGAGTGTTTTACTAGGGGGCCGTGTCAGTGTGCTTCACTGTAATCACACTGCTCTGGATGGCTGTGCTGTGCACAGCCATCCAAAGCAGTGTGCCCGAGTTGACGGAGAGGAGAACTGTTAGTAAACAAAACAGTCCTCCTCCGCATCAGAGATCTTCGGAAATCACGGGGCGCCGGCGAGTAATTAACGTTCAGGACCTGGTGATTGGCAGCCGCGAATGGCGGTGCGGGTAGGGCGTGCACACAGCTCGTGTGCGCCCCCTACCCGGAAATACAAAATAACGTGTGTATATATATGATTTTGCGCACCTGTGCCGCCCTGTAGCAATATTTTTGTTATAGGGCAGTTGGGAAACTGTAAAAAATAACTGAGCCTAGTGCAGAATTATCGGCCCAACTGTGACTGCATCTTGTCAGATCATTAAAATATATATCCTTTAAAAAGAAGTTCTTGATTTTCAGGCAAGAGACTGTACCTAGGCTGAGAGGGTGCGGTCTAGGAGTGTTGCATACAAGAGGAAGATTTGCCTCTTCCCCCAGTGATTTGCCTCTTTCCCCCAGTGAGCAAGCATCTAAACCCGGACACACATGGATTGAAGTTCGGCTGGTTCAACAGGGACCGGCTGAATTTCAATCCATCTCTGGGCAGGGAACTTGATCTACCAATAGACTTTTTGTACAACAGCCCTGTTTGGAGTTTACATGTTCTATCCGCTCTGCTGGCTACAGCCGGCAGGGCCAATCCGTGTATACTGATGGCAGGGAAGGTTCCCCACTGTCAGAATACAATAGCTCAGCAGGAAGATTTCTCCATCCACATCTAGTATGTGGATGGGGGAATCGAGTATGTTTGTTTTTGTTTGTTCAGCCTGCTGTTTGAATGAGAAACTGGCTCATCTATGGGCTACCTTAGTCCAAAAGTAGATACTGATCCTGGATGATTCCTGAACAAAGATCACACTGGACTTTTAGAGGAAAATATACTGCAGGTATTGTCAGGAGAATGCTGTGACTTCTTTAAGAGTTTGCATGTTACTGTTTATCCTACATAGAATGCACATACATTTAAATAAAAATGATACATCTGGTATTAGATTTACCATAATGCTGATTGCCCTTCCGAGCTTTAATTACATAGTCATTATTACTGAAAAGCATGTTCTTTTTATTTGTAGGTTGCACAGAGCATTGAAGATCATCATCAAGAAGTCATCAGTTTCTGCCGTGAAAATGGATTCCATGGTCTGGTTGCCTACGACTCAGACTATGCGCTGTGCAATATCCCGTATTACTTCAGTGCTCACGCACTCAAACTGAGCCGCAATGGAAAAAGCATCACAACCAGCCAGTACCTAATGCACGAGGTGGCTAAACAGCTGGATCTCAATCCCAACCGCTTCCCCATTTTCGCTGCTCTTCTAGGTAATCATGATGTTTTCACTTATTACCCAAGCATAGCCTGCATTGAGGTGGGTCTAGAGGTACCATGTAATTGTATGTATGTGGACATTGTCCCATAAAATCTACTTTGAAATGAAACCGCTGTCTTCCACAAAAATGTCTCGTGTGATGCAGAACACAAATGCTCATGTACACTGGCCCTTAGATTGTTGAAGAAACAATCTGTGCTCACTACAGAGCAGGCAAGGCTGAGGTGGTGATAGATGAGGGAGGGGGTTAGGTGCATTGGTGATGTGGTGACCTTGGTGGATGGGGGGGGGGGGTGTGTATGTGTACAGCTGTGTTGGTGACAGCAGGAGAGGTGTGTGTTTCAGTATGAAGATGTAGCGGTGACAGAGGGGAAGGTTGGATATACAGGTGAGGTTAGGAGAGCAGGGAAGATGAGAGGTTCATCGTGGTGCTGTGGGGTTAGGTGTGCTGGTGTCTTGGGAAGAGATTGGGTTGAATGTCCAGATGTGGGAGTGAGAGCGCAGAAAGTGTGGGGTCAGCTCAGCAGTTCTGGTGGTGCAAGTGGAAGAGGGGTGGGATTAGGTGGTGGTGGGAGTGAGGTTAGGGGTTAGGATGTGGCAATAAGAGCTGAGGATGGGTGGAGTTGGAAGTGCAGGTATAATGGCGAAGAATGGTGGATGCAGGAGGAGTGGTATAGTGAAAGGGTTGTGCAGCTGCAATAATAAGGCTTGGCCATACATTATACAATTTTCTTGAGAATTTTGCTTTAGATTTACCAAAAACTATATAATATGAGATCAAACCGAAACAACACTTTTCAATTGTATCCAATTAGGCAGGCCCTTGCACTACGCCGTTGAAGGTAAATCTAAAGGAAATTGGACAGACAATTGTAAAATGTATGGCCAGCCTATAGGAAGTTCCTGTAGCAAAATGTTGACAGTGAAGAGACAAATGGCAGTTTCCATGCAGTGAGGCTACACCATTGCCTCAGCACTGCCCCAGCTCTTCCTGGAAGCAGCTACTAGACCAGGCGGTAGGTTGTAGACACTGGTCACATGATCATTTGATCTGGTCACATGATCATTTACCAGCGCTGGCTTCATTGTAGAGGAGAGAGATCTGACAACAGATGCCCCATAGTAAGCTTATGGGTGATGTCACCACATCTGCAGCCGTTGTCGGTGATCTCTCCTCTTTACTGAAGCCGGCTGCTGGAGAGATCATGTGACTGGACTGCCCTGAGGATAGGCAAGTACAGTATATGCATCTTTTCCTTTACAGGGTAGATAATTAAGGGGGTCGGAGCAGGTTTAGTTGTACTTATGATTTGACTGAATGTCTACTTTAAAGGATAAGTTCACCTTAGGGCACACTATACATGTTCCACCCATTTTTAGGGTAGAACATGTAACATGTTCCCACCGCTGCCCAATCCTCCCCCTCCCTGTGACAGTAGTACAAGGAGAAGTTCACCACACTAGCTGCCACTTTTTGAAAACAGCATGGGTGCGTGGGGCTTCGCCCACACGGTCGCATCATTCATTCACAGAGTTCTGTGAATGAATGAACTACAAGTCCCAACAGGCTTTGCGGCACTGGTAGTTCATTGAGCCTTCTTGTCAGACTGTATCTACTTGCCTGTATGGGATGTATAGCATGCTGATACGCTGACAGTTTGCAGGAGTCCTGCATGGCACCAGCCACCTGCTGATGGCTGGTGCAATGATTTCCAGGCTCCAAAAATTAGTAAATGCACAGTTTTTTACCTGCAAAAAAAGGGTTTTTTGTGTTTTTTTTTGTGAACTTCTTTAAGGAATGTGGATGAAATTATGAAACATTTTTTTGACTGTTTTTAAATTCAGATTCTTCTTTTCCAGTTTAACCTGGGCTGGCGAAAGGAGAGTTTGTTTGATACAGGCAGAATAAAAATTTTTTTTTTTTAAATACTTTATTTTATTGTCCAAAAACAGTAGTTTATGATGGTATTTGATTTAGTTCTCCAAGGCAGCATAAATAGTGGTAAAATGAATATCTGACATCAGGGGCGGACTGACCATTCGAGCACTCGGGCACTGCCCGAGGGCCTGGGGTCAGTAGGGGGCCCCATAAAATGCCCCTGGTACCTTTTTTATAGGCTTTTTGGGTGTGTTTGAGTGTGGGCAAAGACACAGGGACCCCATGATCTCCAGTTGCCTGGGGGCCCCATGAGTTTTCAATCTCCTGTCTGACATCAATTTACTGTAATGTGTAACCTGATTAAATAAATGCAGCTTTGTGAAAACAAACCTGTTTTAAAGTGATTGTAAAGGTTAATCATTTTTTTTAAATAACAAACATGCTATACTTACCTGCTCTGTGTAATAGTTTTGCACAGAGCAGCCCCAATCCTCCTCTTCTCGGGTCCCTTGCCGACACTCCTGGATTACCCCCCCCCCCCCAGTCAAGTACTCCTTACTTGCTCTGGGGGCACTCGTGTGTGCTTGCTCCCAAGCTGCCTCTGAGTGTCCATAAGTACCTGGTCACACCGGTGGGATTTCAGGTGCAGTTTGGGAATTGAAATCACACCTAGTGAATGACAGTGTCTTAACATGCATGATTTCTAAAATAGTTCTTGCATTACTTTTTCTGCAGTTTTGTTGCGGTTTCAGATACATAGAATATAATAGAAATCGCACTGCAAACTGCAAGAAACCATTGAAAATCTTTACAAGTAGCAATAAAGTCTTCAGAAATCACAGCGGTTTGACCGGTGACCAAGACTCACAGAGCCCGGCTTGAACCCACCTTCCCCTCCCTCCTCACTGGCTGTGATTGACAGCAGCAGGGGCCGATGGCTGCTGTCTCTAAGCCAATAAGATGTGAGAGAGACAAGAGCGCTTCGCTGGATTGGGCTCAGGTGAGTATGGGGGGGAGAGCTGCTGGGTAAGCTGCACTCGGAAAGGTTTCTTTTTTTTCACCTTCATGTATAGAATGCATAAAGGTAAAAAAAAAAAACCTTGCCTTTACAACCACTTTAACCACATCCTGTCCGAACACTTTCACCCCCTTCCTGTCCAGGCTAATTTTCAGCTTTCAACATTATCACACTTTGAATGACAATTGCGTGGTCATGCAACACTGTACCAATATGAATTTTTTAGCATTTTTTGAGACAGATAAAGCTTTATTTTAGTGGTATTTTATTCACCCCTGGGATTTTTATTTTTTTTGCTATTTAAATGAAAAAGTCCAAAAATTTTGAAAAAAAGTGTTTTTTTTTGTTTTTTTTTTATATTTGTTTTCTTTTTTTTTTTGTTTACATACTGTCACCCTAGCAGTACAGTGTCACCATGGTGACACTGTACTACTTGTGGGGTGTGATGAAGATTTTTTTTTTTTCAACTGATTGGTTTTATACCCATAAAGGCTGTAAAAGCAATCATTTCTCCTTCTCTCTGGCTGCATTCTTACAGCCATTGAGAACTGCTAAGTGAGCTGTGATTGGTCACAGCTTGTTACATGGTACAAGGCTGTTGTGAATAGCCTTGTACCATGTGACCTCTGTGATCATTCACAGATTTCACACGTAGTAAGCAATATCACAAGTGACATCTTGCTTACTACTCTGCATATGATCACTGATTGGCCAATCAGTGATCACATGATCAGGACCTCACACAGAGGTCCCGTCTGACGATCGGTGGAGGACACAGCGGGCACCGTATCGCGGTGCTGGACGCTACAAGGGAGCGCGCACAAATAGAAAATGCGGGTGCCGTTTATGAACGGCAACCCGCCCCTAGAGTGACACCGCCCTGCCGTTTAAAAACAGTAGGCGGACGGCAAGTGGTTAAAGCAAATTTAATTTAGCGAAGTATGAGGGCTTATATACTGCAGTTGTTTTTTTATTTTTTTAATTGTTACTATAGCCGTGAATTGCTTGTATTGTATATAGATAGAAGCCCAGAAGTATAACTGAATAGATGTACAAACACCTACCACACAATAGAATCACTATTCTACATCGACAAACATGGGAATGAGAAACATCCTACTGAGATTACTTTGCTTTATTGCATTCTAATATATGCAATACTTTTATGACCTTGACTGATGAACTGACTGAAAGCATCAGCCATAGAAAGCAGTGCTACTTAATACTTAGTTGTAGCAGAGTTATTGTTCGTAATAATGTAAAGCTTTCTATGGTATGAAGGGAGACGGCGAAATCGCTGTGAATGCCGTGTAACCAAGGAACGGTATCTTAAGAGATTCCAGGGTGCCGAATGTTCTTTTATTTGAAAGGAATAGTTTTTGAATGATATGGAAACCTTTTTTTTTTCTAGGGTATTGACCATAATCTAAAAACGGTGGTTGAAAAATGTGGCACTTAGCTTCCTGTTTTGAGTAATTGGAGAGCGGGAGAGAGAGCGAGTCTGTGAACTGATCATAACAGCTCCGCATTGAGAGGCCTGTTCTGTTGTCAAGGTTACAGAATCCTTTAGTGGGGCATCAGGTGCTAATCTCCGATGGAGGCGGCCAAGCTCGTTCTGTTGGCTTAGCCAGAAGTGCCTCTTTGTTCCCAACACTGTGTAATTTGCCTCTGATGGAGTAGCAATAGCTGAAGTTTTTCTATTATATATAAATGTCCTCAGTGTAAACATTTTTTTTTTTTTACTTTTAGGCCAGTGGGGAACAAGAAACTTTTCCTAATACACATCTACACATACAGTAGATGATGGTTTTCTTTCCTTCCACCACGGGTGGAGGGAAAGAAAATCGTTTGATTCTCCCATCACTACAGTCAGTGTTGATGGGGTAATTCCTCCCGCAGTGCTGTTGTGTTCTGCTGCCAGGGAGCCTTCCCAACCAGCAGTAACACAATGATTACTGCTAGCGGCTATAGCTGCTGGCATTAATTGCACGTAAAAAATATGACAGGCTGGTTGTACCCAGGTCAATCGATGAATCGACTAGGGTACAACCAGGCTGCCCATGGAGGGAATCGAATCTTGGCTGGTCACTGCTAAACCGGCCTGATATTTGATCCATCTATGGCCAGATTTAGAATTGTTCCTTACGATCCCACAACCTGATTGTTTTGCTGGAGATGGGAGACCAAAGCCAAGAACACGGGTACTGAAATTTGGCTGATTCACCAGCTTCTGTTGGTACGGTTGTGCTGGAAAACCAGCATTCAATTAGCACATGCAACCAATGATCTGATCTGCATATTCTGACTGGGAAGAGGGGGTAAGGGGGAGGGTAACTGAGGGAGGAGATTCCAGCATCTATATTCCTTACGTGATAGATACCTCTTTGGGCACAAAATGTCTAAAACATGGATCCATTTTTATCATCACTGGTTTGCATTTCCAAGAGGTCCAGGATTAATTGGATTTTCTGCATACAATGGCCAGTTTCTTTAGCCCTACCTAGTCTAGATACTCACATGGGGGGGTAAAGCAGCATGCAAAAGCTCTGGCTTTAAAGCAGAAAGTTCCTGAAGTTTGACTGCATATTGTGCATTGCACGTCTTGTATCATCCAGGGTGCTCAAAAACATAGGAGCTGCAGCCTGACTACTTCAGGTGCCCGGTTTTAATAACTTATTTCAGCTTGCATTCTTTTATACCTGCTACAGGTTCTCTTTAAGTGGATTATCCATTTAACTGTTAGGGCTCATGTACACTGCAGCTGATTAAACTCACGTTTAGGAGCTGTTCAGCATTTTTTTCAGCATTCCCTGAACTCGCCCTAATGTTTTCCTATGTGTCCATGTACACGTCTTCGTTTACAGGCATTTGAGTTTACAGTCGTTTTTTTGAAAGCAGAAAACTTGTGTTCAGCAGTCGGTTATCAACGTTTCAAATGCAAAACGCTTGTAAACGCGGTTAAAAGTGGCAAATTGCGTTTATAAGCGTTTGAATTTTTTTTTTTTTAACTCTTCCAGTTTCTAATGCTGTCCAGAGCCTTTTTTCATCATGAAAAATGCATGCAAAGAGTTTTCAAGGTACTCAAATGGACAAAACACTGAACACAGGATGTTCCTACTAAGCTTGTCACACATTGGAATGACCAATTCACACCTCAGACCTCTCCCACCCTTAGAAACAAAAGATCTGTTAGTGACCATTCACACCTCAAATTCCTCATGAAGACCCCCTGCCAGGAGACCTTAATGACTCACTCCAGGAGACACCTTTCCCACCCTTGGAAACAAAAGAAATGTTAATGAGCAACTCACACCTAAGCTAATCTCAATATGTACTGCTGTCTCTGCTTCTACTCTCTGTATTTCTCTGAAACAGTCTGAAATAGTTAATAATTTACCACTTTTCAGTCCATTCTGGTCATTTGGGAGGTTCTCCTGTGCTTATCTTTAACCACTTGCCCTCCTGAGTTTCCCCCCCTTAATGACCAGGCCTCCTTTTTGCTACTCGGCGCTGCACTAATTCAACTGATAATTGTGCGGTCATGCAATGCTGCTTCCAAACTAAATTTACGTCCTTTTTTCACACAAATAGAGCTTTCTTTCGGTGGTATTTGATCACCTGTGCACTTTTTATTTTTCACGCTATAAACAAAAAAAGACCTAAATATTTTAAGAAAAACGAAATTTGTTACTTTCAGCTATAAAAAATATATATAGTAAACTCAAAGTTAGTTAAAAAATTTAGGCCAAAATGTATTCTGCTACATGTTTTTGGTAAAAAAAAATCCCAAAAAGTGTATATTGATTGCTTTGTGTGAAAGTTAAAGCGTCTACAAACTATGGTATAAATACAGCAATTTACGCCATTTTTTTGCTATACAGCGCTGTGCTAGTTTAACGGACAATTGCGCGGTCATGCAATACAGTACATAAATGAAATTTACATCCTTTTTTTCCCCCACAAATTGAGCTTTCTTTCACCTGTGCGTTTATTTTTTGCGCTATAAAAAAAAAGGCTGACAATTTTGAGGAAAAAAAACTATATTTTGGACTTTTTGCTATAAAACATGTCCAGTAAAATAAAATTTAAAAATCAAATTTGGTCCTAAATTTCTGCCAAAATGCATTCTGCGACATCTTTGCTACAAAAAACCCCAATACGTGTAAATTAATTGGTTTACGTGAAAGTTATAGCGTTTACAAATGGCGGGAAAGATACTGGGATTTTTAATTTTTTCTTTTATACTAATAATGGCGGCAATCAGCGATTTATGGCGGAACTGACTTGGGGTCACTGACATCTCCAGTGACATCAATACAGTGATCAGTGCAAAAAAAAAAACACTGACACTGTACTAATGGCACTGGGGAGGAAGGGATTAACTTTATTATTCAGTGAAAGGGTTAACGGTGTGAGGGGAGTGTTTTACTAGGGGGCGGGGGTGTGTACTGCAGGGAACACCGCTGATCAGGACAGATAAACTCTTCTGTCCCCATCAGCGTGTCAGGAGCTGTCAGGGAACTGACAGCACAGCTACTGCAGCTGTGCTCTCTGTCACTGATTGCCGGGACATAGCCGGTAACGACCGGCTGTGACCCGGCGACTGACATCCACGTCCGTGATCGGCGGGACAGGTAGGGCGGCGGCGCGCCTCGCGCGCACCCCCTACCTGTTTTAAAAACACACGGTTTAAAATGTGATTTTGCCCTGTCGTGCCACCCTGCCGCCGTATTTCTACAGTGGCTGGGCGGCATGTGGTTAAAAATGCTTCTAAACGCAAACATGCATAAATGTGGTATGCAAATGTGTCAAAATTGACTTTTTTGTTACCTGTTACTGGACATGTTCTGAAATCTACCTGTGGACATACCACAAGTAGTAGCATTGTTTATTGTAGTGACACTGGATAAGGTGTTTTATTGTGGCAGAGGTCACGTTTTAAGTGCTGACACCTGTACATTCTCTAATTGGATAAGATTGAATGCAATCCAACATGCATATTGCTTTGTTCTGGCTTTGAAAGAAAGATTAAAAGTAAATGCAAAAATCACTGATTCTACAAAAAGTAAATGCAAAAGTGGTATTTGACATTTCAGTGCCTTTACCATTGTTCTAGTGAATCCTTTAAAGTTTGTACATTGTACACAGGTTTGAAGTCTTCTCTAAAATGCATGTATGTCATTTAGGTAACCACATCCTACCTGATGAAGATTTAGCTGCTTTCCATTGGAGTTTACTTGGACCAGATCATCCATTAGCTTCATTAAAAGTACGTGAATAACCTGTGATTTAATCTATGTGCTTCCTCTGATGTGTATAGTGTTATCACCAACATTAAATGTATTTTCTGTAGGGTTTCCTACCACACTCCAAAGACATGCTGGTAGGTTAACCACCTTAATATCTTAATACCTAACACTTTTACCTCCTTCCTGCCCTGACCAATTTTTAGCTTTCAGTGCTGTCACACTTTTTGAAATGACAATTATTCAGTCATGTTTATGCAGCACTGCAACCAGAATACCCAATATTTGGAAAAAACAGGTTTTTCCCTCATTTTTAAAAAAATGTTGCAAATCTTTCGTCATAAATGTAGGCCAAAATTTATTCTGCTACATTTTCTTCAAATCCAAATAATTGTATATTTTTTAATGTGAAAGTTAGAGCCTGCAAACATTTGTGTATGCTTTTGAAAATTGATCAGTCCCGATATACTAAAATGTTGCTAAATAAACGAAAAAAGATCGAAAATTGTGAGAAAAAAAACACATTTTTCTTTTTCTGTTATAAAATTTAGCAAATAAATAATTCAGCTCAAAATGTATTTTGCTACATTTCTTTGGTGAAAATAACCCAAATCAGTGTTTATTATTTACTCTAAAAATTGATCAGTCCTGATGTACTGACGGCCTATCTCATTTCTTGAGGCCTTAAATTGCCAAGGCTGTACAAATACCCCCAGTTGACCCCTTTTTTTGGAAAATACACAGTCCAAGGTATTAAGAGGCATGGTGAGGTTTTTTATTTCTAAAGTTGTAACTTTTTTTATCACAATATTTTTGAAATGAATAAAAAAAATTTTTCTTTACCCCACAATTTTTTTTTTTTTTAAATAATGCCACCAGAGCAACACAGCATCATATGACTGGTGTGGCGGTGATCAGGGACACTGACTGGGGAGAGAACATTTTTTTTTATTTTTTAAACATTTTTTTTTTTAAATATTTTTACATACTGTGACCAGAGAAGTGCAGTGTTACATAGTGACAATGTACTACTCTGGGGAATTAATCCTGTTTTTTTTTTTTTTCTTTAACAGTTTTGATCACTGTTAAAAGCAGTCATGTTATGACTAGCAACCATTCATTCACAGTGTGTACCATCTTGATAGCTGTGATTGGTCACAGATATCACATAGTATAGATGTGCTGTGATTGGCCCTGTCTGTACCATGTGATCTCTGTGACCAATCACAGAGATCACAATAGTACACAATGAATGGCCATGACTGAAAGCCATTCATTGTGTACAACTGTCATGTGATCGAGGTGATTGGTCACAGCGATCAAGTGGTACTGGCCCAGTGCAGTGCTATGTCATTCTATGGACAGCTGTCATGTGATTGGTCACAGTGATCACATAGTAGTGGGGATGGCCAAGTACAATGATTTGTCATCTGCTGTGTCCGATGGACACAGTAAGTGACTGCGATGTCGTGTCCATGAGTGGGATGATATCTACTCAGGATGGGAGAACTCCCGCTAGACCATCATTCTGCTAAAGGCCAGACGGTAAGCAGTTAATTGATTTCTGCCTAAATTAGCCCTGGTATGTGTGTACAAACTGGTTATGCGCTTGTTATGCTAGTCCCTAGCTTCTGAAGTTGAGGAAAGCCCAGGCAACCTACTATGCAAAATTTGCCAAGAAATAAAAAAACAAAAATGCTTCAAGCTTGCCAGACATGATGCCCAGAGTGTCGGATACAATTGTACAAATACATATATACAAGAGATTACTCTCTGACTATGAGCTGAGCTCAGGATTTCTGTGCAGAATGGCTTTCAGGTTGGAAAACATTAGGGTTAGTATGTTTGTTTGTTTTTTTTAATTATAAAACATATGTTGTAATATACACTGCTCCAAAAAAAATTAAAGGAACACTTTGAAAACACATAAGATCTCAGTGGGAAAAAATATGCTGGATATCTGTAATGATTTGGACTGGGTAATGTGTTAGGAATGTAACATCCCCCATCGTTTGATGGAAATGTAAATGATCGACCTACAGAGGACTGAATTCAAAGACCTGAAAATCAAAGTGAAAAAAATGATGCAGCAGGCTAGTCTATTTTGCTGAAATTTCATTGCAGCAGCTCAAAATGGTACTCAGTAGTTTGTATGGCCTGCACATGCTGGTATGCATGCCTGGCAATGATGGGGCATATTCCTAATGAGACGACGGATGGTGTCCTGGGGTATTTGCTCCCAGATCTGGACCAGGGAATTGCTGCGCTCCTGGACCGAAACATATCCCAGAGGTGTTCTATTGGATTTAGGTCAGGCGAGCGTGGGGGCCATTCAATGGTACCAATTGCTTCATCCTCCAGAAACTCTTGCCACATGAGGCCGGGCATTGTCACGCACCAGGAGGATCCCAGGACCCAGTGCGCCAACAGTCTGACAATGGGTCCAAGGATTTCATCCCAATACCTAATGGTAGTCAGGGTGCCATTTTCTATCCTGTAGAGGTCTGTGCGTCCCTCCATGGATATGCCTCCCCAGACCATCACTGACCCACCACCAAAACGGTCATGCTGAACGATGTTACAGGCAACATAACATTCTCCACGGCTTCTCCAGTCCCTTTCACGTCTGTCACATGTGCTCAGGGTGAACCTGCTCTAATCTGTGAAATGCACAGGGCGCCAATGGCGGACCTAACAATTCTGGTGTTCAATGGCAAATGCCAATCAAGCTCTATGGTGCCAGGCAGTGAGCACAGGGCCCACTAGAGGATGTCAGGCCCTCAGGCCACCCTCCTGAAGTCTTTCTGATTGGTCAGAGACATTCACACCAGTGGCCTGCTGGAGGGGGCTTCGGCAGTGTTCATCCTGTTCCTCCTTGCACATAGGAGCAGATACCGGTCCTGCTGATGGGTTAAGGACCTTCTATTGCCCTGTCCAGCTATCCCGAGTAACTGCATGTCTCCTGGAATCTCCTCCATGCTTTTGAGACTGTGCTGGGAGACGATGCAAATCTTCTGGCAATGGCACGTATTGATGTGCCATCCTGGAGGAGTTGAACTGCCTGTGCAACCTTTGTAGGGTCCAGGTATCGCCTCATGCTACCAGTAGTAACACGAACCCTAGACAATTGCAAAACTAGTGAAAAACAGTCAGAAAAGATGAGTAGGGAAAAAATGTCAGTGAACTCCACCTGTAAAACATTCCTTTTTTGGGGTCGTCTCATTGTTGCCCATCTAGTGCACCTGTTAATTTCATTAACACCAAAGTAGCTGAATCTGATTAACAATCCCCTCTGCTACTTACCTGACCAGATCAATATCCCAGGAGTTTAATTTATTTGATACTAGAATCTGATTTAAAAAGTTTTCTTTTAATTTCTTTGAGCAGTGTATTTATAGGCAGAACACAGGATCTGTTAAGCCAAGGTTTATTGGACAAAATAACAGTCGGCTAATGTACCTGCAGCTGCGGATCATGTTAGTTTTATCGCCAAAATATGTGTCCGATACTATAGGTTTCCCAGTTAGCCCATTGATGTGTGTTTTCAAACCAACATTAGAATATCTAACAGTTCTAAAGGGTCTAACTCAGAGGTAGGCAACCTTTTGAACATAGTGTGCCGAACATTTCCATCAAAGAAACTGTGAGTACCAGCTACATAAAATGACACCTTCTCACACTTGGTCACGAAAAAGAAATGTTTTATAAAGTAAGTGTTGTAAACGACCAATTCCTGCACATTCAACCTCTAAAATCAGCCAGATTCCTTCACACCTCAGATCAGCCCCAATTTGTGTCCATTCCCACCTCAGTTCACCACAGTTCCTGCACCTTTACATCTCGGATCACCCCAATTCCTGCACAATCACCACAACTCCTGCACCTTCACCCTTCAGATCACCCCAATTCCTGCACATTCACCCCTCAGGCCAGCCCCAATTCCTGCACCTTCACACCTCAAATCGGCCACAATTCCTGCATCTTCACACGTCCAATCACCCCAGTTCCTGAACATTCACCTCTCAGATTAGCCCCAATTCCTGCACATTCACCCCTCAATTCACCCCAATTCCTGCACCTGCTCACCTCCAGTTTACCCCATTTCCTGCACTTTCTCACCGCAAATCAGCCACAATTCCTGCGCCTTCATACCTCAGATCAGCCCAATTCCTGCACATTCACCCCTCAGATTGCCCCAATTCCTGCACCTTCACACCTCAAATCAGCCACAATTCCTGCCCCATCAAAACTCAGATCACCTCATTTCCTCCACCTTCACAACTCAGATCAGCCCAATTCCTGCACCTTCACAACTTAGATCAGCCCCGTTCCCTGCCACATCACACGTCAATTCAGCCACAATTCCTTCATCTTCACACTTCAGATCACCCCAATTCCTTCAGCCCTCAGATCAGCACAATTCCTGCACCTTCACATCTCGGATCAACCCAATTCTTCCACCTTCACCCCTCAGATTACCCCAATTCCTGCACCTTCACCCTTTAGATTATCTCCAATTCCTGCACCTTCACATGTCAGATTAGCCCCAATTCCATTACCTTCATACCTCAGATCACCCCTCAGCACATTCACCCCTCAGATTGCCCCAATTCCTGAACCTTCACACCTCAAATTGGCCACAATTCTTTCCCCATCACAACTCGGATCACCCCAATTCCTTTACCTTCACAACTCGGGTCACCTCAATTTTTCCACCTGCACCTTCACATCTCGGATCAGCCCAATTCCTGCACCTTCACCCCTCTGATCAGTCCCAATTCCTGCACCTCTAAATTAGCAGTTCCCAATAGCTGGTTAAATACCAGTGCAAAATGAGAGCAGGCAGCTCAAGGCGTCTGACTCAGCACCAGGACCAGATCTAGCCTGCCTGATGTGAGGGTGCAGTAAAAAATATTGGGAGATAGAGGATGGGAAGTGAGCAGGGCAGACTATAGGGTCAGCAGTTTGTAGGACAGTGTAGAGAGGCCAGCAGGGCAGAGAATTGGGTTCAGCAAAGCAGAGGACAGGAAACTGTAGGGTGGAGAACAGGGTTCAGCAGGGTGGTCAGCTGGAGTTAGCAGGGCAAAAGACAGGGGTCATGTAGGGCGGAGGACAAGAGGCCAGCAGGGCAGTTTACACAGGTCTGCAGGGAAGTGTACAAGGGTTAGCAGTGCAAAGGATGGGGTCAGCAGGGCAGTTTACAAGGGTCAGCAGGGTCACCTGGGTGAAAGACGGGTCAGCATGGCAGAGGATTGGCCAGCAGGGCATACGATGGGGTGATCCGGGAAGAGGACAGGGTCAGCAAGGTAGAGGACAGTGGGGCAGAGTATTGGGTCAATGAGACATAGGACAGGGTCAGAGTGGCAGAGGACAAGGTCAGCAAGGAAGAGGACAGGGATCTGCAGGGTCATGGTTGGGGTCAGCAGGACATAGGACAGTCGTAAGTGGGTTAGAGGATGGGTTCAGCTGGACATAGGATGGGGCCAACAGGGCATTGGATAGGGGTCAGTGGGACAGAGGACAGGGGTCTGCAGGGTCGAGGATGGGATCAGTGGGACAGAGGATGAGGTCAAAGAGGCTTAGGATGGGGGTCAACGGATGGGGACAGCAGGGCAGAGGGTGAAGTCAGCAAGGGCGTAGGTTAGCATCAGCGGAGCATGGGACGGTGTCAGCAGGGCAAAGGAGGGTTACCAGGGCAGAGAATAGGGTAACTGCTGGCAGGGCACTCATCAGAGGTGTTCCTCCCCATACTGCACACAGGTAAAGTTGGATTCTTTTACAGACACAACCCCAATCTTCCCAGTGTGGTGTTGGCTGTTGCAGCAGTGTAGCCATTCCGATCTCACAGGTCAGAGCTCCAACAGCCAGCAACACAAAGTGAAGATTCAGGTTTTGTCTGTAAAAGAATCCAACTTTACCTGTGTGCCGTGTGGGGACTCAAGGAGAAGCATGTCCTTTGATGAGTTCAGTCTGAGGTTGGGGGGGGGAGCTCACCAAGCGGGGTACAGCATCCATTGGGGGAGCGCAATTCACCACCCACTGCATCCAGTCATCCTCAATACAGTTTTGCCAGCTGCAGGCCAGCCGAGCGAGGTGGGTGGGAATAGAGGAAGCAGGGAATTGAAGTGACAAAGAGCCGGCCATGATCACTTCTATGTAGCGAGTGGAAGGCACTGGCAGGCTTTGCTGAAGTGAGAGAGGTGTCCTAGGCTTCCCTTGTGTGCCATCATATATGTGGTGGCGTGACACGTCTGGCACGCGTGCCGGGGGTTGCCGATCCTTCGTCTAACTCCTAAACATTTGGTATCCAAATGCAAGTGCAGAAGTGAACAAAAGTTTCCATTAGTACTATTTATTGTGGCTAGACTCCCAATGACACTGCAACTGGTGGGGGGTTTCTACAGTTAAAGCTGTTCAGCCATGTCGTTAAGGGTCATTATTTACAGATTCCTCTTTCACCTTCTTAGGTTCGCGCTCACCAGCTTGTTTTACCTCCATGTGATGTTGTGATTAAAGCGGTCGCAGACTATGTGCGCAACATTAAAGATACAGATGATTTGGATGCAATTTCTTCAGATGTTTTTCAGCATTCACAGGTAATTAAAATAGGACAATGGATAGTAACTCCAGCATTTATTGTACAGTCTCCCACAAGTGTATGATTGTTATATGTACAGAAACAACAAATTTTTTTTTTTTTTTTTTAAGAAAAATGTGCAGTTCCTTTGAAATATTAAGCACTATGCTAGGAGAGCTGCTCAGATTTGTTCTTAGTACCCAAGATACTTTACAGATCATGAACCTCTTGCATAGAGTTCCACCCACTGGCTGAGAGTAAATGTGAAATACTTTGGACAGAGTAGTATTTTTGAAGCACAATTGTGCATTTACTTAAACAATACAGGGGTGTGGAAATTTTTGAAAAAACTACTTGTCCAAGGACTAAATCTGTGCCCCAATCTACTTGTCCCTCATGACAATCTACTTCTGATAAAAAAAAAAAAAAAGTTTTTAGCCCAAACCATATTTAAATCTGAGGTGCTTTAAGTAATGTCTGGGGCTTTCAAAATCAAAATGGGCTTTATGGAGACTTAAATGTTTTAATATTTTTAACATTGTGCTGTTTATCCCCTCCCCCCTCTCTGCCTGTCTCCAGCACCGCACCCATGGACTAGCAGGGAGGGGAGAGACCTTGCAGTGTGATGAGCACTTGTCAGGAAAGGGGAGTGTCGGGCTTATCCTTTATCCCTTTTCCTGTCAGAGCCAGTTTTGCGTTTTTTGCACATATTTAAAAAATCATTTAAGGCCTGCAGATTACAGAAACCCCCCAAACATGATCTATTTTCTGCAATCAGAGACCCTAGAGAATAAAATAGTGGTAATTCCAATTTTTTATGTAACACGGTATTATCACAAAGGTCTAGAACAGGGGTCTGCAACCTTTAAGACATAAAGAGCCACTTGGACCCGTTTCCGAGAGGGAAAAAAAGACTGGGAGCCGCAAAACCATTGCAACATTTAAAACAAATCCGACACTGCATATATTGCAAAAAGCGCTCTGGTCATGAAGGGGGTTTAAGGGCCCAGTAAGCAAAGGGTTAATCAGGGCCACAGTGTATCGTCATAATCACAATCATAGCCTTAGGTCAGTGGTGGGCAACCTTTTTTTTCAACTGAGCCAAATCTCGCCAAAACCACGATTGAAATTTATTTTGAGAGCCACATTTTTAAAACTGAAAATACATCCCCCATATAGTAATTCATCCCCCATAGTAATTCATCCCCCATATAGTAATTCATCCCCCCTATAGTAATTCATCCCCCCTATAGTAATTCATCCTCCATATAGTAATTCATTCCCCATATAGTAATTCATCCCCCATATAGTAATTCATCCCCCCTATAGTAATTCATCCCCCATATAGTAATTCATCCCCCATATAGTAATTCATCCCCCATATAGTAATTCATCCCCCATATAGTAATTCATCCCCCATATAGTAATTCACCCCCCCTATAGTAATTCATCCCCCATATAGTAATTCATCCCCCATATAGTAATTCATCCCCCATATAGTAATTCATCCCCCATAGTAATTCATCCCCCATATAGTAATTCATCCCCCATATAGTAATTCATCCCCCATATAGTCATTCATCCCCCATATAGTCATTCATCCCCCATATAGTCATTCATCCCCCATATAGTAATTCATCCCCCCTATAGTAATTCATCCCCCCTATAGTAATTCATCCTCCATATAGTAATTCATCCCCCATATAGTAATTCATCCCCCCTATAGTAATTCATCCTCCATATAGTAATTCATCCTCCATATAGTAATTCATCCCCCCTATAGTAATTCATCCCCCATATAGTAATTAATCCCCCCATAGTAATTCATCCCCCATATAGTAATTCATCCCCCATATAGTAATTCATCCCCCATAGTAATTCATCCCCCCTATAGTAATTCATTCCCTATATTAAGTCCCCAAGTCCTCCCTGTGTCAATTCACTTACCTTTGCTCCGCGTGTTCCTCTCGCCGTGTTCCCGCGCCGTTTCGGTGTAGCAAGAAAATCTGTCTCCTATGAGGATCTGTCCCCCTCGACGTATCTGCGCATGTGCCTGTTTCAGGCATTAGCAGCCGATCGGCGATCTCCGGCACATGCGCAGATACGTCGAGGGGGACAGATCCTCATAGGAGACAGATTTTCATGCTACACCGGTCTTCAGGGCGGACTGTGAGAGGAGCCTAGCGGGAGCCTAGCTCCGCGGGCCTGATTAAAAGGGCCGTAGTTTGCCCATTGCTGCCCTATTGCCTGTCACCTGGTGGGCAGTGTGCTCCGGAGCCGCAGCCAAGGTGAAAAAGAGCCGCATGCGGCTCTGGAGCCGCGGGTTGCCGACACCCGGTCTAGAAAATGGAAAATTTCAATAAACAATACACTTAAGTTAATTTTAGGGCACAAAAAGCAATAAATTATCCAATGTTTAAAATATAAAAGATGAGGTTGCCCCTTTTATAGGTCATCAGTATAGTGTTATGGAGGGGGTCTGGTGCTAAAATTATTGCTCTCATTTTGGAGTGCATGGCGATATGTAGCGTGTGCTTTTACGTTTGTACGTACGTACGTATATGTAGGGGTGGGGGAGGGGGGAGTTATATGCTTGGGTACAACTTTTTAAGTAAAAAAAAAAATATATATTTTTTTTTTCATCACATAGGGGACAAAAAGTCCCCTATGTGATGATTTTTTTGGTGCCAGGTTTTCTTTGAGACATCCAATGTCTAAAAAACCCTGCATGTCTTCCCTTTACTACACTAAATGTAATGCAGTGCACATCGCACTGTATCACATTTTTTCCTGGCCTCGATGTCTGTCAACAGGGACCCGGAAGTGACGTCACATTACTTCTGGGTCAGGACAAGAAGGGGAGTTGATGCGTCCGCTCCTCTCCCTGCCCTATACCTGCCGGCATTTACTGAACATGTCCCGGGCCCACAGATGGGCAAGCGGGGCCCGGGACATATAGCAGGTGGTGGGGGGCGGAGGCTGGCACCATAGTGGGCTTGTGTGGAATCAAACGGGCGGCAGCACTGCCGCCCGTATGCTTCCACCTGACAGGTGGGCCGTGCTGCTTGCCCGCAGCAGGGCTAAAGGTAAAAAAAAAAAAATTCCTGCCTGGCGCCTGGAACTACATGTCCCGGGAGTTGGGCGATATGAACTGAACATCCCTGCAATAAGATGCATTGATAGTGCAGGGAAATAGCCATTTTTTTTGTTTGTTTTTTTTTTTTTTTTAATTAATTCATCCCAGTGCCAATGTATCATCTGCTTCCAGGGGCTGCAGACAAAACTGCTGCTATTAGTGAGTTTCTCTGCAGTGGTCTGACATCCTATAGCTCTATAATGTATCCCATTTATATTGAGACTAAATTTTATTTATATTGCTTATAATGGTAAAGTAAAAATATAGTAAAAAATATACAAAGAAAGCACAAACTAGGGAATAAGAACTGTTCAGTCATTACAGGCAACATAAACACTCCTCCTGTTTTTCTCATTTTCCCTCTATATGGGCATCTTATGAGATATATGGATCTAGATAGTGTGTGTAGTTAATGTGGTTAGTTGATGTTGTAGGAAAGGAATCACGACTATGGGAACTGATGGGGAGAATGTGACTGTTATGTGTTGGCATGAAGTCCATAAAACATGCAAGCTTTTGGAATGAAAAGGAAGAGCTCGAAGTGCTGTAGAATAATAATTTGTTCTTCAGTCCAGAACAGATGACAAAGTTTCCCGGTTCAAGAGAGCTGTTGCTTACTACAGAGCCACCAACAAGCCCCTGCCATACCAACTATCTCCATACCCTGGTTAGTGTAATGTCTAAATGTATCTAAAAATGCATTCATAAATGTTGTTAATTGCTTAAAGCAGAACTCCGGGCAAAAACTTCTTTACATGTCCATGTTGCTGATTTTCTACCTTTACTGAATGTCATCCACCTTCTGGTTCACTCAGTAGTTGCTCTGAAATAGCCTATTTGTTTTCATGTCAAACCATTATTTCCTTTTAGTTTCCTGTTTGTAAGACTGGCTCTGCCTCCTATTCCCCCAGCCATTGATCTTGGCACATCCCTTATGTAGTTCTTTCTCCAGGAAGCAGGGATGTAAACCTGCATTGGTGGGCAGACCGAAACTCTCAGACACATTCAACATGTACAGGCCTAGTGTACCTGCCCTCATTCACTACAATTACCTGTGGTTGATGGGAACTGTAGTTTCCTTTTACTGCAGAGAGAGGAGAGGATATAATTCTCAGCAGAGCTGATTCAGTTATCTTTGGAATTACAGAGATGAGGTCATGAAAATTCAATTAGACTTTTCTCCTAAATGGTAAAGATTTTCAAAATTGTATTAACTGTTTAGTGTTTTGTGTAGGGGGTGTGTACTAATGGGTGATTTTTTTTTGCCTATCCCGGAGTTCTTCTTTAAGATCTGGTCCCTATGGCTCACACTTGTAGGGCTTTTCGTTTTCCTTTGTATTGTCAAATCTTTGTGATGGTTCAAAGGTCATGTGAGAAATTAATTCTTGTTGGTTCAGTGCTTTATGCTGAAAAACCTGCATCCTTTGTCACTGTAAGATGGTGATCACAAGCATTTATTGGACGAGCACTGAACAATCATCCAGCACTTAGCAGCAGTATTTGTGCTGATAACTATTCAGAACAGAACAACAAAACGTCTTACTGAGAGAGATGCTGGGGCTGCCATAGGTCACCTCTTTAGAACACTAGGTGCCAGTCTTCCTCTGGCCTCACTACTTTGAGTCAGTGACCCAGAACAGACATGTGGATAAGCAAGTCTGATCTTCATATTTTGTCTACTTGTTTCAGTTATTGACTATTGAAGCTACTGAAGCCACTGAATCAGCATTGCAGTCAGTAGTTTCAGAAGTGGAGGTCAGCAGTGGCCCCTTTCATGTCCTATCAGTGATTACTGACTTTAATGTATTCTGTTTTTCTAAATAAAAGCTGAATTATCATCCTTAGGGCTCGTGCACACTTGACTTTATTTCTAACTCTTGCCAAACGCCCCTATAGCGTTTGACAGGCGTTTGGGAAGCGTTTTTACCGCTCCCCAAACGCCTTATGCGTGGTTTTGAGGCGGTTGATAGGTGGTTGCCAAGCATTAAAACCGCACCACAAACACCTATAATGACGTTAAATGGTATTAACGCTCTGCAACCGCATCGCAAACGCCTGCCAGGCATTTGAGGAGCGGCACCATAGACTTGAATGGGAGGCATCAACTCCTCCTGACTCGACAAGTGGCGTCCGTTTTGCCGCGACGCTAATGCTTCAGTGTGAACAGCACTGTGTGCTGCCATGTGCAGAATTTTCATAGGCGTTTGAGAAGCGTTAAAAAATGCTTCCGAAACGCCTTGTCTGATGCCTGCTGACAAAGCTAGTGTGAACTGAGCTTTACTACAGACAAGCATAATGCAGTAATGGGTAGACGTTACTTGCAAGAATACCATATTTATTTCCAGAGAGCTGAACTCCAGGTAAACAGCTCATTACAGAAGTGAAAAATGCAGTCTGTTTGTTTTATCTTCCGAAAAAGGAAGGAATCCACTGCTAGGCCCTGGAGCTCCCTGCAGAATGCACTGCAGTTCAGCAATACTGCTGCTGCCTGTGATTGGACAATGCAGGATCAGCAGTGTTTAGGGGTAATCTTTGTGCATTGTCCTCCACTAGTCATGTTTACATTTTGTCTGAAAGCATTGTACAATAATGCAGTTGTCATTGTCTCAAAGTGCTGCTGGTCCCTCTCCCATCTAGTGCTGGTGTGTCAGGGATTAAAAGAAGCTGATGCAAAGTTAACGTAGGATAATGATACAATTTGGATGTAAGACCATTTAAAATACAAAAACCATCAGTCCTGTTGACCGCCATCAGTGGACCAGAAAGTGATTAGATATGCCAGTATTTGGTATCTGTGTGCTTGATTTTCATTATTAATGGAGTATGTCTTCTTATGAGCAGGCAGACCAAATCAAAACCGAGTTCACGGTATGATGCAGGGCAACCCATCTCAGATGACTCCTCTGCCTTCTCTACAATCAAAGCCTATGGTAAGTATTATATCTGTTTTATCCTTCCTTATCGGGGACATTATGTGGACGCTAGTTCATGAGATGCTCACAAAACTGCACTGCTAGTGTGATTTTGTTCAGAACTGCTGCAGACCAAATTCATGTTTGTCTGCACAACCTTTATTTAAGCATTTTCTCTTTACCAATTGATCCTGTTTTCACTCCAAGCTTTGAATATCTAAGAGATAGTGGTACCGATTATTGCAGGAATAGGCTATTGTGCTACAATAAACACATTTTTGTCTGTGTTTTTGCTACCTTGCTGGTTGGTACCTGATCTTTTCTGCAATCCTTCCCCAAAACTTACATCCTACCCCACATTTCCCCAATATATTCAAAATATCCACAATGCAAAGTCCACGATGCAAATAACAAAAGTCCACCACGAGTCCACACTCATATAAAATCTTCAAGCGTTAAGAATTATCCCATTCCTCACTTCAAATCCAGGAAACCTCAAATAAAATAAACTAAATATAGTGCATTAACTTTTACCAACAATCAAATATTGTGATGCCATGCAAGGGATCCCTTGAGAAAAGGTTGGAAGTGACGAAACACGCCAGGTCGTGACGTCAGATGCAAAACCGGAAGGAGGAGCGCGGCCATCTTTGATGCTGGTTTGATGGTTATGCTGGAACAGGATGGTCTTTCGTTTCTCTGATGTAAGCAGCAATAAAAATTTCATTGTATTACTTATACATCCCGCTGAATCTTGCTCTTTCTTACCCTGTGAGGATCGGGGAACAATGCTTTGAGTTATTTGAAAGGAGAAAGCTGCTGTACCCTGGAGTATTTAAATGCTTATAAGAGATGAAAGAGGGTAATAGTTTTTTATCCTACCAGAGTGGTGGCACTTATTTAGTTTTGCGGATTATACATATTCACAAGTTGAGCACTTGCTGTGTATTTTATTGAAGTGTTGGCACTTTTTACACAAGTTTGGTTATTTTGTAGTGGATTCACCTCACGAGTGGGTTGTGTAGGTGTATTCACCCTAATTTTATTTACATAATTTTACACATGAGATTCACTGAAAGTAGTAATTTAAATTTTTTTTTTTTTTTCACAAGTGATTTTTGCATGGTATCACAATTTTTGATTGTTGGTAAAAGTTAATGCACTATATTTAGTTTATTTTATTTGAGGTTTCCTGGATTTGAAGTGAGGAATGGGATAATTCTTAACGCTTGAAGATTTTATGAGTGTGGACTCATGGTGGACTTTTGTTATTTGCATCGTGGACTTTGCATTGTGGATATTTTGAATATATTGGGGAAATGTGGGGTAGGATGTAAGTTTTGGGGAAGGATTGCAGAAAAGGTTTATGTTGTTTGCACTTTCAAGGGTGAAAGTTTTACTTTTCTTTGGGGATTCACAGAGATTTTGATTTTACCTGATCTTGTCCCAGCATTTTTTTAGTTTGACTTTTTCGAAACCCACTGACAGTTTATGATTTACTATTAAGCATCTTCTCTGTTCCCCTACAGGCTCCTCACTTGTCTGGCCATAGTGGTGCTATTGGTAAAGGTCCATATCCATACAACCTCTCTGAATCCACTGCCACTGTCAGTCCTACAAATAAGAGTGTTTCCGAACAGAATAACTACAGTAACATTCCTCATGATGGCAAACACACCCCACTGTACGAGCGCTCTTCTCCCATCAACCCGGCACAGAGCGGGAGCCCCAACCATGTGGATTCCACCTTCTTCCCAACATCTTCAGCTTCCTCATCTTCTGACAACGACGATGGCAATGGAGGAGCCAGCAAGTGAGTTTTCCGTAATCTGTTTTCTGTAAAATTAAAAGAAAAAGAAAGAGAGCTTAACCTGCTGTTACAGAAAAACTGTATTAGGGCTCGTTCACACCATGTGTGCAGAAAAACTGATGGAAACTGACACGCAGATTTCACTTGTAGAGACACACATTTACATCAGTTTTCATGCAGGTTTCAGTGAGTTTTAGGGCTCATTCACACCAGTGTGCAGAGACGTTGTTTTTTCTGCACGCATTCTGCAGGGGCACAACAGAATCCGTTGTTCTCTTTGTGCCCTGTTCACACCACAACACTAGTATCACGTGCAGACTTTTTGAGCAGAAATCTGCAAAGTGTTTAAAACTCATTTGAAGCGTACAGGAAAACTTGTCTCTGCAAGTGAAATCTGCATGTCAGTTTCCATCAGTTTTTCTGCATGTATGGTGTGAACAAGACCTTATACATGATGCAGATTCTTACCCAGGAAAAATCTGCACGTGATACTACTGTTGTGGTGTAAGCAGGGCACATAGAAAACAAATGATTTTGTTGTGCCCTTGCAGAAAAACTGACGTCTCTGCACACTGGTGTGACCATTGGGTTCTTAGTCACCTCTCTTACTAGGGCCCTTCTCTCTGATTGCTCACTTTGGCCAGGTGATCAGCTTTTAAAATCCTGGTTGTGCCAAACTTTTAGCATTGGAGAACTATGGAGGCCACTGTACTCTTGGGAACCTTCAGTGCAGCAGAATTTGTTTTGTAGCCTTACCTAGGTCTGTGCCTTTTGATAATCCTGTCTCTGAGCTTTGCAGGCAGTTCCTTTTGACCTCATGACTTTTGCTCTGATACAGTATACATTGTCAGCTGTGAGGATTTTTATAAAGGTGTGTGCCTTTTCAAATCATGTCCAATCAATTTACTGTACCATAGTTAAACTCCAATCGAAGTATAGCAATAGGAGGCACCTGAGCTGAATTTTAAGTGTTGTTGCAAAAGGTCTAAATACTTATGCCAATGTGATATTTCAGTTTTTCCATTTTTTATACATTTGAAAGCATTTCTATACTGACGGAAAAAAATGAACCTAAACTACTGTACTATCAGGCTGCAACATAACAAAATTGAAACGTGAAGGGGGCTGTATACTTTATGAATGCACTATACATATTTCTTAGGCAGCTCTTATGCTTTTAAATGATGTATACCTACTGGTGGGTGTTTTGAATGAGGCTTTGTTAGCAGAAAGTTGATCTGTCTAAGGTTCCCTTAGGGCGGGTGTCGGCAACCCGCGGCTCTTTTTCATCTTTGCTGCGGCTCCGGAGCACACTGCCCACCAGGTGACAGGCAATAGGGTTTCAGTGATTGGCAAGCCGCGGATCGCAAGCCACATGCGGCTCTTCTGTGTGCCGGGCGCCCGCTCCCCTCCCTCCTCTCGGGCGGCCGCCTCAAAAGTCAGGACTCTTTTAATCCGGCCCGCGGAGCGTGGAACATTAGCTGTCAGGATGTAGGCGGGGCAGCCAGGATGTAGGCGGGGCAGCGTGACGAACTCCTCTCACAGTCCGCCCTGAAGACCGGAACACAGCGCGGGAACACAGCGAGAGGAACGCGCGGAGCAAAGGTAAGTGAATTGAGACAATATGGGGAATTAATTACTATAGGGGGGATGAATTACTATGGGGGATGAATTATTATATGGAGGATTAATTACTATGGGGGATGAATTACTATGGAGGATGAATTACTATATGGGGGATGAATTATTATATGGAGGATTAATTACTATGGGGGATGAATTACTATGGGGGATGAATTACTATGGAGGATGAATTACTATATGGAGGATGAATTACTATATGGGGGATGAATTACTATATGGGGGATGAATTACTATAGGGGGGAGGAATTACTATAGGGGGGAGGAATTACTATAGGGGGGATGAATTACTATGGGGGATGAATTACTATAGGGGGGATGAATTACTATAGGGGGGATGAATTACTATATGGGGGATGAATTACTATAGGGGGGATGAATTACTATGGGGGATGAATTACTATATGGGGGATGAAGCTAACTGCACGATCCTGTATATAGCATTAAGGTAAGAAACAATATATGCAGTGTCGGATTTGTTTTAAATGTTGCAATGGTTTTGCGGCTCCCAGTCTTTTTTTTCCCTTCGGAAACGGGTCCAAGTGGCTCTTTATGTCTTAAAAGTTGCAGACCCCTGCCTTAGGGTATCCCATACCACTGACTGAGAAACTGATGTGCAAAATAAAGATGCCTGCACATAACCGCAGCAGTTTTCATTGCAACCTGTATGGCCAAATGTCAGGCCAATCTAAATCAAAAATACATACTTATACTATAAATCAAATCACAAAAAATACATAAAACTCTGCGAACAATAAAAATCATAAGTACAGGCTACACATATATTAATAGTATTAATAATAATCTTGAACATAAAACGTGTACTTGCCATTTGTGAATGTGCGTATAAATGTATCCATTCCCTTAATATAATTACACATGTTCATCATACATAAATGTCCAAAATAAAGTGCTTGAGTGCAAATAATTTTGTGTCTGTTTATTTCATCAGTTAGCACTTTCATGGAAACTGTTACCAAGCACACCACCTGCTCACCGCCACAGATTGACCTATAAGTAAAATAGGCCATGCAGCACCTTAATCTTTAAAGGACAAGTTTCACCTTTCATAACATGTTACACCCATATTCAGGGGGTTGGGGGGCAGTGTGTGCAAGGAGGGGGCAGGAGAGGAGTGGTGTATATAGTGAGGGAGCAGTGTGTGCAGTGAGGGAGCAGTGTATACACCCAGGCTCCCACACTGGCTGCCCCTATGTTACTGCTGTTTTTTTTTTTAAATGTAATTACCAGCTTTTTTTTCTCCTTCACTATAGCTCCAAGAATGAGCTGTCATTCTCCCCTCCTAAAATAAACTAAGGGGCAGGTTCACTGGGTGACCCCGCCCCTTAGTTTCCCTTAGCTGAAGAGAGAATGTCAGCTCATTCTCGGAGCTATAGTGAAGGAAAAAAAAAAGCAGGTAATTGCATTTAAAAATGTGTCTGTTTTTAAATGTAATTACCGGCTTTTTTTCCCCTTCACTATAGCTCTGAGAATGAGCTGTCACTCTCCCCTCCACTAAGGGAAGCTGAGGGGCGGGGTCACCCAGTGACATTACCCAGTGACCCCGCCCCTTAGTGTCCTTTAGCGGAGGTGAGAATGACAGCTCATTCTTGGAGCTATAGTGAAGGGGGAAAAAAAGCTGGTGATTACATTTAAAAACTAGCAGTGACATTTAGCGGTATCTCACTATATACACTGCCCCTCTCCTGCCCTTCTTCGGCAACCCCCCCCCCCCCCATATATGCATTACACACAGCCCCCTATAGACACCTGTATCTGCTATTAACAAAATGCCGGTAGGGCTACTTTCGGCCAATATGTTTCGGCTGCCAACGTTTCGGTGCATCCCTGCTTATTTTACTTTTAGGTCAATCTGTGGAGGTGAGCAGGTGGTGTGCTTGGTTTCCACGAAGGTGTTATTTGATTAAATAAATACAGAGACACAGGATTACTTGCACTCAAGTACGTTGTTGCATCTATGATTATATTCTGGAACTGAATGAAAATATATATATGCACATTTACAAATTGCAAGTACACACATTTTATTTTTGAGGGGCTCCTTGGCTGCACTATAGCCATTTTGCACCTCTGCAGCTTCTGGATCAGTTGACAACCCGATGGTGCCTTTGGGAACTGTACTCAAACCCCGCCCAATGGAACAAGTGTAGCTGTGTAATGTTGCTGGGATGCAATGGATCCTGCTGTAGCCACTCCCCGTGGTATGCAGGGCAGTGCATAAACTGCCATCGGTAAAGCCCTGTTAATGAAGACCCCTGTGGGGTTATAGAGAGAAAACAGGTGGCGCACACACCTAGTGCATTATCCAAGGTTTATTGTAGGAGTGAAAGAATAATAAAAACATACTCACAGACGAAGCATGTATCTAAAAAGCGTAGAAAAATGACAATGGCCACAACGGTAGGCAAGGTGTTCTCACTGTCAGTGCGGTCAAATGCTGACACGTTTCGGGGACGAATCCCAGATCTATGATGAATGGAAAGTAGGAGCCTTGCTGTTGAGGCATCAACAGCAAGGCTCCTACTTTCCATTCATCATACATCTGCATCAGAGGCTGGACATCAGCTCTGAGGAAAGGGATTCGTCCCCGAAACGTGTCAGCCATTTGACCGCACTAACAGTGAGAACACCTTGCCTGCCGTTGTGGCCATTGTCATTTTTCTATGCTTTTTAGATACATGCTTCGTCTGTGAGTATGTTTTTATTATTCTTTCACTCCTACAATAAACCTTGGATAATGCACTAGGTGTGTGCGCCACCTGTTTTCTCTCTATCCAGTGGCTGATTTCCTCGTCTGAGGAGGGCTGCACCCCTGAAGCATTTCCTTTGGTTGTCGCTGTCCTGGTACCCTTGGCTTCCCTTTTGGCTGTGCATATCCTGAGGCGCTGGAGAGTACATACGATACCCTGTGGGGTTATGCCCATTGTGGAGGGTGAAGCCAGGAACGAGCCTGACCCCACCGCCTGCATTTAAGTTTCAGCGGTGAGTATATGGCAGAAGACCTTTAACATCTATGGCCAGGGTGTCTAGAACCCTCTGCTAATCGCTGCTTGAATCTGCATTTGCTTTTATGGTAGGCTGCCAGACCATAGCTTTCTGGACGAAGAGCATTCCTAGTTCCATGCTAACAAATTCCTCAGTCCACAGTCAGTTGGTCCTTTCACCTACGGTCTTACTGCATGAACGGCTTGGCGAACACACTTCACTTAATAAGATCTCCAGGATGAGTCTCCTCCCCATCCGTATTCACAGGGTAATTTGGCTTAAATGCTGTTGCTGAGCTTCCATGCTGGAAGTGTCTTCAGCCTTTGCTCCTTGAAGGGTACCTGTTTTGTACCTCATTTGATAGATACATCAGGGATATTAAAGGGGATAAAAGTACTGTTCTTCCCCAGAAAAAGAAGGCTTGCACCTCCACTAGTAGGACTTCTGCACCTGAGGCTAGCAAAAGTTATTTCACCCCTCTGTCTTCCAGTTCCTAATTCGAGGTAGGAATGTATTTTCTTAAGATGGTTCCAAAACCTTTTTTCCAGTGATGGGGAGCCCCAATATCTAAGAGTGGGTGGACATCATTCAGTCTTCTGGTCCCAGAAAATTTCAGACCCCTGAGTCCAGTGTGTCATTTTAAGGGGGCTTTGAACTGGAGTTTGGCAGTTTGCCTCATCCTCATGGGCAGATCTGCTGGCTGCTGTACAGCAGCTTTTTTATTAAGGGACCGTTGCCCAAGTTGAAAAACTTTCAAGGCTTCTACTTGAACTTTGTTATGGTTTCAAAACTAAATTAAGTCATTCCCACTCTGGATCTAAAGGCTCTCAACTTGTTCCTAGGGGTGCAAAAGTTCCACATGGAAACTATCATTGCTTCCCTTCTTCCAGGGTAGATTCAGGATACCTACTCCGCTCTTCATGATAGAAGTCCCAGGAAGACCTCAGTACTGAAAGATTTACTTTAAAAAAGCCTGGACTGGAGAATGCTAAAATACTTGTTAGGTTTTGTAAGTGTTAGCATCTCTGTTTACAGAAGAAAAGTTTTTTTTTTTTGTATTTTTGTATTTTTTTTAAAAAAGAACAGCAACCATAAAACATAGAGGCTCCATAATGTGTTGTTGTAGTACCTTTGTCATCAAGTTCTGTGAATCTTTTCAGGGCACTATATCAGTAAAATATCAAGACATTCTCGAGCAAAATAGCATGCCTGGTGTTGGAAGATCTGTGACATAAGACTGAGACAAAGCTTTCCAACAGGATAATAGCCCAAAACATACATCTGAAGCCTGGAACCCAGCAGGCTCAATGGGAAAAAAAAGGGGTTGCTGTTTTAACACAAAAGATGTTAGTACAGCAATCTCCCCTGCTGTGCTATTGTGTCCTGACAGGGGGACCATCCCCACCCGCTAGAACACAATGGTCAGCACTCGCAACCATTGACTGAGAGCGCTGATCAGATGTCGGTCGGCTGCTGGTTTTCCAGCATGCTTGTTCAACAGAAGCCATTCGTAAGATTGGCTTTTGTCTGATGGGCAGCTGTACACATGGGTCAAATGACGGCCACTTTCCACTGTGCTGGCTGATTTCGGCCGATATTTGGCCCTTTAGAGGGCTTTAGAGAAACTAAGTATGGTTGATTAGCAAACGTGGGTTTGTTTTGAAATCGCTATATTTGAATCCAATTGAACATATTTGGAATGGGCTAAAATTGGAGAAGGAGCCAATCAAACTGAAAACAGTAGTCATTTTCAGAGAGAGAGAGAGAGAGAGAGAGAGAGAGAGAGAGAGAGAGAGAGAGAGAGAGAGAGAGAGACCGACCTCCAGTTGACAAGAGTTGAATTTTTTTTTTTCTTGAGCTACAGAAAGTGATTGATTACAATTATTGTCTCCAAAAGGTGGGATGGAATTTGATCAGGAGTATTTATAATTTTGTCCATTTCATTTGTTTTGTTTATGACAATGTTAACCTAAAAAAGCAAATGCAAAGTGTCTGCTTTATGAACATTAAAATAAAGAATGGTCGGGTATCAGTAGTTTTCTGCAGACTATATGCCTTTGGTATAACACCCAAACTTTCGCTAAGAAAGAATAGAGAATCACAAGGTGACCAAACAAGGTTTTTGCTGGTCTTACCCTTAAAAAGTACATTTATATGTATTGCTTGCACAGTACTTGAACTGACTTTTTTTGGCTAGTCTGTTTCGATCTTTCAGATGCTAAATAGCTGCTTTTTTCTTTTCAGTCATGTCAGCGGGAATAAGCCTGGGTGGGAGAAAAAGGAAAAATCACCTGGTAAAACAAACAAGAAGGAAAATGCAGACCAAGTAAAGGTAATCAGTTCAGATCTATAAAATAAGTTATTCTCAAATGTGTGCTGTTCTCCTTAAATTTGGATGAATTACAGCAGTTTTATTTAAAAGAGGAGTATGGACTTTATATTACAAAAAAAAAATTACGCACCTATGTGGATGTAGCATCAGTGCAATGCTGCATCTGTCCCCTGCCAGCTCTGCAGTGAAAACTGAGCGATCAAACACCGCTGATAGCTCAGTTCTCCTCTGGGCTCTGAGTAGAGAGCCGTGACTGTCCGTCTCTGGCTCTCTGCACTGCTCCTCCAGCACTCACTAGGCTGCTGGGCTGTGGAGGGGCTGGGTGAGGCTGAGCCAAGTGCTAGTCCAGGCTTTTTTGAGTGAATTCCGAACATATGATCAGGATCTTTTCAGAGCTCAGCTCATTGACGCCAGCTGACAGTGGACGTTAGCCCACAGTTGTTCTTTATGGAGACTAGAAACACCCCCCCTCCCCGGAGTTGTCCACAGCCACCAAACATTTATCAGCCCTGTACCTGTATAAGGAATAGTTTGTTATAAAGTAAGCTGCCCCCTCCCGGGGATCTAGCAGCATTACCACTGCAGTCCCTGTGTACGAATGATTCCTGGAGTTCTACTTCACCCCTTCTTGGATCTCAGGGCCCTAAATGTATTTATTTAAGCCCAGAGATTCCACATGGAATTCACCAAGTTTGTCATGGCCTTTCCACCTTGATACTTTCAAGCTTCTGTGGACAATGTGCAACTGCATGTCATGTTTATTTTCAGAACATCGGCGATTCCTTTGTTTTGATGTAAGTCCCCAGTACTTCAGTTTGTGGTGCTGTCATTCAGCCTAGCTTCTGCATCTCGGTTATTCACCAAGATGTTGGTTTCTTTGCTAGCCCTGCTGAGCTCCCAGAGTATCCCCATTGGGGTAAATCTGAACAGCCTCTTGTTGAGGTAAAAGTTAATGCAGGTTCTGGCAGACAGTGTAGTTTTAAACTGCCCAGACCTTGCAAAGGTTTGGCTGGGTGCCGAAACTTCAGAAGTCAGCCCTGGAACTGACTTATTGGTTGGAATATCTGGGTCTACTTCTGGACACAGCTTACGCCGGCATTTCTCTTCCCCAGGAAAGACTTCAATCTCCAGATCCAGACTCTTTAGTTCAGCAATCAGCCAACTCTTCGCTTCTGCAAGGGAGTTCTGGGACTTATGGTAGCCTCTTTCGAGGCAGTCCCATTTGCTCTTTTCATGCAAGACCCCTACAACACAATATTCTGTTGTCGAGGAACAAGTCAATCCAGTCCTTGGACAGACTCCTTCATCTGACACCAAGGACTAGACTGTCCCTGGCCTGGTGGTTCAGGAATCCTGTTTTGGAGTTTTTTGGTAACTGCAAACTTCTGAGTCTACTTGGGTTCTGTGTGGGCGGTTTTCCCCTGCATACAGAACACAGGGACTGCTTGCTCAGCACTGCCACCATTCTTAGAATGCTTTTATTCTTTACAGTAACACAAGGCGTTCTTTACGTGTGGCCTTGGGGAAGTTTATTTCATGTTCTGGTTACAACTCTTATCACCTGAGCAGAAAGTAGAGTCTCCAGCAAGGAAAAGACTGTATTAAACAGCTAGCAGGGGTTCTAGTCTTCCTGCTCTAAAAGATAGTTTGTATTCTGTATCTCTCCCACAGGGACAGGAAGCAAATCAAAATCCATCTAACTGGGCTGAAAACCGCATTAAAAACTCAGAGGTTCTAACCTGTCTGATATGTAGCCAAAGTTAGAAAAATGGAGCATGACATCACTATTAATGACACTAATGTATGAATATTTGTGCTCTGAGAGCCCCAGAAGGAATTTGGATGCAGAAGAATCCTTGGTAGTTTTGTCCATGGGCGTCTATACATATATCATAGAGCTTACTAAATAGAATAAAGTATCACTGGACACATAAGCAAGCCTTCCTGAATCCATTGTATAAGTAATATTTATATTTGGGCCTAAAATATACCATCAAGGCCATGTTCATAAACGATTTGAGTCTATTTTCCTTCTATGTTTGATCTCATAGCACCTATGAACTTGCACTGGCTACAGATTAGTTTTCTGTTAAAAATAAATTGTGTGGACCGACTGATTTCAAAGAGTGGCTGTTCAATATTTATCTTATCTGCATTCATTACAGACTGACGGCTCCTCAGCTACCACATCAGGAACCAAGGCAACTGAGAAGAAAAGCAACCAGGGGGGTGGTCTGCAGATTCCATGTCTTCTGTCCATGCCCACCAGGAATCACATGGACATCACAACTCCTCCATTGCCTCCTGTAGCACCTGAAGTATTAAGAGTAGCTGAACATCGCCACAAGAAGGGCTTAATGTACCCTTACATCTTTCATGTACTCACAAAGGTAAGTCTAACCCTGGCTACTACTTTTACCTGTTTCTGAGTTTACAGTTTTCCTGATTAGATTGATGCTGCATCATTCAAATCAAATGGTTCTGTTAACTTTGAGCATTATAGTTTTCCCCTGTCCGCAAAAACTGTGCAGAGGGATCCTCCAATAAGCAAAACATTCCCGGGGGAGCAGCAATTACCAAACCACTAGTGACCGATAATGCTCAGAAGAGGAAAGAGTGGTGCAACTCCCATAAATCATGGACTATCGTTCAATAGAAGACTGTAATATGGTCTGATGAATTAAGCCTCACACTGTTCCCAACCACCGGACCTGTTTACGTGTGGCAAACAACGTCCCAAGCTTATGACCAGGGCTGTCTTGTTCCAACGGTAATGCATGGTGTCGGCACAATCATGGTTTGGGCAGCCATAATTTGGTATTCAGCAGGCCCCATCATTGCCTTGAAAGGTAGAGTTACTGCCAGTGACTGTGTACATAGTTGGCTGACTATGGCACATGGTTTCCCAAAGATCAAGATGATAATGTATTGATTTACTGGTGTTTTCAAATTGTGGTTTGACAGGCATGCAGATGGACTCGCACCGTTCCTGCGTGCCGCAGTTGCATGACCTCAATATCATAGAGCCACTGTGGTCTGTTTTGGAGAACGAGGTTCGGGCTTGTTTTCAGCCTCCAGCATCTCTGTGAGAACTGGAATTATTTTTGCATGAAGAGTGGTATCAGATTTCATTATGCTGCATTGTGGGGGTCAGGAGGGAATGCCCACTTATGCCGCATGCTCACAAGTACTCAGTTTTTACAGGACCACTCCAGTCTGTCAGGTGCCTTTTGTAAGTGCAGAATCACTTGATGCACACAGATTTGCACACAGATAAAATTATGTATATGTATATGATGGCATTTTCATCTGCCAAAGGATTTGTTTTTGTCAATCCAGTCTTGAGCTTTACACAGCTATGCCCCAGAACACAGTCTTTCTGTGCGGATTAGAGGACTTGATCTTCTCTGCTGTAGTTTCATTTTTATATACAGCTTGTTCACAAAATGTCCATTGAACTGTTTTTATCACCCTATTGGTAGGGTGTGAACAGTTGTAGTGTCCTGATTCCTGTGTAGTGGTGTACAAACCCCCCCCCCCCCCCCCCCAACTCTATAGACATGGTTTAAGCAAGGTCTTATTTATCGTCGTCGTCCCCCCACCCTGGAACCAGACTGTGAAAGGATAGGCAGCATCATGATGAGCTTATCTCTCTGTCTTGCAGTGGACTGCAAAAAGCTGCTACTATTGAAATTTAGCTATTTGCACTGCTTATATATTTAAAACAAACATTTTTGATGACATATTAATGCTTACAGAGCTGTATTAAAAGAGAAGTATGGACTTAAAAAAAAAATCATACTTAGCTAGGTGGATGCAGCATCAATCCCTCGCCTGCTCTGGAGTGAGAACTGAGCGATCAAAGACCACTGATTGCTTAGTTCTCCCCCTCCACTCTTGTAACTGTTAGTCTCCGACTCCCTGCTCTGCCCCTCCAGTGCTCACTGGAGCCCTGGCCTGTAGAGGGGGCAAGAGGGGATGTCTCAGGCTCTTGGTTGATCGCTGAGAGGCTGAGCCAGGTGCTGGTCCAGGCTTCAAGGTGGATCCTGACCATATGGTCCGGGATCTTTAAGAGCCTGGATCGGCTGAGTGATGTCAGCCGACAGAGTTGGCTTAATGTGTTTTTTTTGTTTTTTTTTTTGCCTCATGGAGGCAGCAGAATAGCCCAAATTTACAAGAATTGGTGTATTCCTGTGTAAGACCTCAAGAAATTTTGTTTCCGGAAACTACAAAAGTCTTATTTAATTCCATTTTGGATAGAGTAGGGGGTGTTAAAAAACCCCTGTCAGATATAACACCAAACTTAGGTAAATCTCCTCTTAGGTGTTACCGCAACCTTGTCTGCAGTGGAATATTTCTTTATTCCAGGTCTAGGGGCAACTCAAAGTTTTAGATTTTTCCCTCTCATTCAAACTCAGTAACAGTGGCCACCAGGACAAATAGAGTGGATCTCCTTAGCCAGGACATAGACAGCATTCAAAACCGGACAGGTTCTAATTCTTCCTTTTTTCTTTTTTTTTTGTGTAGTTTTACCAGAAAGACCTACTTTACCTTGCAGAGTACTTTATAAGGTTACACTACTGCAACAGTTCAACATATACTTGTCCCACACAACATATAATGCTGAAATTAACATTTTGACTTTAGATATATTTTAAATAGGTTTCTTGCATAGTTTTTTTTTTTTTCTTAACTTGCATTTGACTTGATATGGATGATAGCCCTGAAACTGTTAAACATTTACTGGTTTCCAATTGTTCCACGTTTATCACCCAGTTCCTCTCAGGTTGGACTTCTACTTTTTTTTATTGCTTGTCATCCTTTTTCACATATAAAATGACTGTGCTAATATTGTTCTTCTTTGTTGTAGAATGTATTTTATTTGGTGTGTCAATTTAATCTTGTTAATAATGTATTTAATTAGGGAGAGATAAAAATTCCGGTTACCATTGAAGATGAAGTGAACAAGGACCTTCCCCCAGCTGCTATCCTCTACAGACCGGTGCGCCAGTATGTCTATGGGGTCCTGTTCAGCCTGGCAGAGAGCAGGAAGAAAGCGGAGCGACTTGCTTTTAGAAAGAACAGGATGCCCCCAGAACGTAAGTCAGCTTATGGTCTCTTTTTCTTTTCCCCTCCATTTCCTGACCACTTTACCTAAAAAGACACTTTAGGCATCCTCCCACCTAAAATGGCATGAAATAGAAGGTTTTAGACCGCTGCGCAGCAACGGTGAAAGGACTGATGCAAGGCTGATATATAACTTAGTATATGTAGACCCGAACAATGAGCTTCTGTTATTGCTCCATTTTGGTCTGGTAAATATACCAGTAAAAGCATTTGTTACATCCTTTAAGTGCACATAAAATGTTGATCTTTTCAGAAATTCATTTGTCATGTGTCTGCTGAATACTTTCTATGTTATCTCAGACTATTTAGCTCACCTATTTCTTATCTTGGAGACTACAATTCAATATGTTCTTATACTTTAGTGGGCAAAGATGGTGGAATGAACTTGGTAGTATTATAAGAAAACTAGGCAGGGCTGACATTACTCAGTCCACAGAAATGCTGCTTGACATCAGTCCACAATAGGAAAGCAAAAGGAATAAAACATGGAGAAAGGTGCATGTATTGTAGACATGTACTGCATATGTTTTTTCTTTTGTTTTTTGCCTTGGCATAAGCTCTAAAATATATTAGGATTTGTTACTGCCCTTGTTGGTTCATAATTAAAAGGTTAAGTTACTGAGTAGTTTAAATAACATGTTTAACACCTGCTATTATCATTGTTAACCAGAAACGATTTTTCTGTGTATCTCTGTTCTGGTTATATTGTAATTAAGGGCTCAGCTGCTGCTAACATTGAGGCTCCCTGCTGCTCACTCATGCTATCCCATGTCCATAAGAATAGCTAAGTGGCCAATAGTGGCTCTCTCATTGGACTAGATGATTGTGAGTGGGGCTTTGCTTCAGGGGTGAGGCTTAGCCATGAAATGAAGTTGGGCTCCCTCAGAAAAGGCTGGTACTCAATGGCCTTACAGAAACCAGCCAATATTCTTCCAATGTGTACAGCAGCCTGTCTGACACAAGCCAGTCTAATTTCTGGCAAAACCAGCATTCAATCGTCACTGGCAGCCAATGGCTATGAGAGCTGATCAGTGTATTCTGGTGGGGGAGCAGCCCCCTTGTCAGAACACAATAGCACAGCAGGGGAGATTGCTGCACTAACATTACATAGTTAGTACAGCGACCTCTCAGGTTTTTTTTTTTTGTCGTTCAGCCCACTTAGTTAAACGAAAAAACTTATTGTGTGTTCCTAGCATTAGGAAGTATTAGCAGGAAACCATGAAAATGAAAGACTGTAGCCTTTTAACAGATTGTCATCTTTGGTAGCCATGCCTGCTTTCACTGTGTAAAGATGGTTAATGAAGCACTGATAAATCTGCATTTAAAAATAAAATTATGGCTACCAATTATAGAATACAATATCTCTCACCTAAAGACTGAAGCATGAGAAAGACCCGGCCCAATGGCTCTTGACACCTCTCTTCCTTTTTTTTTTTGTTTTCTCCCCCTTTTTTCTCAGTTTATTCTTGACAATTTTAATTGTTATGAAATCAGTTGTTCACGAATTGTTACTTTCTATAACATACGGTTTGTATGAATATCAATTGCTTTGAGCTCTCCTTCTACCCGGTTTAGGTTGGGGGGAGGTAGGGAATGTTTTACATAGTCCACTGCTTAATGCCCTTACCATCTAAGCTGTGATATGATGTCCATTACTGTTGTTTTCATTATAAACAAATTGAAATAAAAAAAAATAAAAAAATATTATTATTATTATGACAGTTCATATGTTGTACCAGGGGCGGACTGACCATTTGGAAACTTGGGCACTGCCCGAGGGCCCTGGGTCAGTAGGGGACCCCATGAGATGCCCCTGGTACCTTTTTCATAGGCTTTTTTGAGTTTGGGCAAGGACACAGGGGCCCCATGATCCCCTATTGCCCGGGGGCCCCATGAGTTGTCAGTCCTCCCCTGTGTTGTACCCATTGTTCATTTTGGCATTTTATTTTGTCATACAGATTACCCAGTCATTATTAAGGAGTGGGCAGCTTATAAAGGAAAGTCCCCTCAGACACCAGAGCTAGTGGAAGCCCTTGCCTTCAGGGAATGGACCTGTCCTAATCTAAAGAAGCTGTGGTTGGGCAAAGCAGTTGAAGACAAGAACCGAAGGATGAGAGCTTTTCTGGCCTGTATGAGATCTGACACACCAGCCATGCTTAACCCTGCTAATGTGCCCACTCACCTTATGGTGCTTTGTTGTGTATTACGGTGAGTGAGTGCCATGTATTCCTTACAATGATGCATATGGTGTATGTGTAATAAGAAAATGGTTATTCATTGGTATTGCCATGGCTGCTGTAGAATATGGATGAACCCACCTGGAGTAAAGCTTTTCTTTCTCATCTACTTGAGGATTGTTCAGAAGTGTGCAGCAATTGGAAAAACACCCATCTCCGCACACAGTAAACCATTGTTTTCTATGTGCTTTCTTCACAGTGGAACACAGGTGGCAGTGGTGGAAAATTACTGTGTGGGAAAAAATGCAACTTGTCCACATTTTCCACTCTGCAGCCATCTCTCATCTTTTGTGTTTCTATGCATGGAAATTAATGCAGCTTCCCTATGACATTTCAATACATTTAAAAAAAAAAAAAAAAAAAGGTAAATAATGCCTTGCATTGTAAAAATGCAAGGCACTGCCCCTCAAAGCCCATCTAAGAAGGACACCAAGCTGCACAGGAAAACAATGTTTTCCTGTGTGGTTGGTGAGAACCAGCCTGAGAGACGCAGGAAATCATTATTTGTTGGGTTATACTGCTGCCTGCAAGAGTTGTCAAACTAAAAAGAAATTGTGGGCCGGCCCTGGATAACTCCCTACAACCCAGCATGCCAATTTTTTTTTCAGTCCGCTGCACTGGGTGCCCCCTGCTTTAAGTGATACTAAACCTCAAAATACTTTTTACCTTAATGCATTGCTTGTTTGTTCCCTGTGTGAAGAAGTGAGGGGAGAAGAGATCAGCACTGTGCATGGCTGCATCTCTCTTCGCCCCTTGCTTCCTCTTCACACAAGGACTCGAACAGCAGCAGGAGCTATTGGTTCTTGCTGTTGTCAATCAACTGTGGTGAAGAGGAAGGGGGGGGGGGGGCAAGTCCTGTTGTGTGTATCTGTGTAGCGCAGCTCCATAGACAAACAGGTCACGAGCGAGCATGCAGCATTTGTGCCCATAGCAAACTGCTAGAAGAAGAGGAGGAGCCGGGATCTCCAGCAGGGGACCTGAGAAGAGGAGGATCGGAGGAGTATAACATGATTTTTTTTTTTTACTTTAAGAAAAACTTTTTTTGCCTTTAACACTTTAAGCTGGCAATACACTAGTAGAATTGTTTTTTGAAAATGTCCATGTTAAGAGCATTCATTCGATTTTCTATTAGTGGGTTTTCAACTCAAGTAACGAAAATTTGAAGGAGTAGGAAGGGAGTTTTTTTCTTGAACAGAAAGTCCCTATCATTTTGTTTCAACATTTAGTTGCAACATGCTGGAATGGCTACACACTTTTTCTTTTCTACTTTTATGTAGAGCTATAAGAGATGTAGGGGCCCTGTAACGCGGTAGTGTTTTCAAACTGATGCAGGGGCCATCATTTTAAATGGAGATAGTAGTTAAGTTGTTTATGATATAAAGGAAACCGTCCCAAAATAAGCATCAGGATTCAAATATTGGAGCTGCCACTGCTGACACAAAGGTTCATGCACGGGGACAAATGCGGTTTGTACAGGTGTGTTTTTGCATATTGTTTACTTAAAGCAGCTCTCTCACTTCCCTTGAAAAATCTAAGTACTTGCTTCCTGTGGACTGTGAATGCATACAGTATGTTTCTGGTGGGTGGTGAATCCAAATGTCTCTGAACACTGCAACCTCTGGCAAGTATTCAATATTTAACACTTGTGAGTCTCAAAATGCCTACATTTCCCCATCATGTGCCTTGGTTCTTTCAGCCAACCCCTACATCACTGCTGAGTCCTGTTTGGACATAGGGGTTGGAGGAAGGTAACTTGCACGAGATGCAGGCATTTAACACTTCCAGAAGTGAGTTGATTGTTGAAGACTTTCCATCTCTGAAAGACAAAGATGTTCATGCTCACCACACACCAGTAAGTATGTACAGTCTTCTTGCAGGAACCCAGTGTTTAGATTTTTTTAGAGTAAGCAACTGAGTCACTTTATTATCATGCATGTTGTGTTTTTTAGCATGAGGTTAACAAACACATTTGTTTTGCAGTTATATGGTGCAGTGGCCAGGTATCAGAATACTTCGGCGCCAGGAGCTTGATGCCTTCCTCTCTCAGGCACTGTCACCCAAACTCTATGAGCCTGACCAACTCCAGGAACTCAAGGTACGGATTATTACATGTTATTGTGCAGCCCCCCAGTATAAATGTGTCAGTCTAAATGCTTTCATCTCAAAGTCCTGCCTAAGGCTGGCCATACATTAAACAATTTTCTTTCCTTCAACAATGGGTTGAATGTGTTGATGGGGGAATCCCTTCCACTGCTATATTGTATTCTGACAGCTGGAGATTTCCCCACTGTCAAAGTACAATGTTTACTGTTGGGTCAGAAAACCGAAAATTGTGTCCTCAAGACCAAAAGCAAGAAAGAAACGGGAAAAAACCCCCCCACAATATAATATAAATTACGAGGGAACTGTCGGTACATAGATATATATATCTATATATAGATAGATATGAAAGAAAAAAGTGTAAAAACTAGATTGAAGCTCAGCCTCAATATATTATGATGTAATGTATCTCTAAGTAGATATATGTAAGAGACCCAGTAAATAGCCTGACATTTGTAGTCATAGAAGAAAAATGTGACTTTATTGAAAGCCTAGAACATACAAAAACCCACTGTCTAATAAAATCATAATTGGCCGACTATTGAAAACCCAACCAATGGTACGTATCAAAATATTTACAAATATTAACAAATCTGAAACTATATTCACATAACGTAAACCTCTCCTCCATATAGGTGTTTGAAAATGGGCCACTGCATATGGCTAAGTATCATTCAGAGTCCATGAATACAATCCTTTAATGGAATATATTGTGGGGCCTACATGTCTAAATATTCAGAATTCATGGAGAAATCCTCTAATGGAACGTATTATTGGCCAACCCATATATAGACAGTGTAGATAGGCCACTGCATGTGGCTAGATATCATTCAAAGTCCATGGAGATGTCCTCAAATATTATATATTGTAAAGCCAACCCACATTGAGCAGTATAGAACCAGAATGAGTTATGGCACATACCAGACATCACTGCAAGACTCCCAGGGAGGGATGCCCATATCATCGCATATAGCCTTTATGTAGCTTGTAACATGGCACCTTGTACCCTCCCCTGTTGGCAATTAGATCCTCATAGGAAAATTCCTGCAACTATATAACAAAAAACTTGTAATTGCCTAATAGGGGAGCAAGCAGTTGATCAAAGTTCCAAGCCATATAACACTCAGATGGAATAATACTTAGCTGTCTGTGTGGGTCTTGTTAGGTCCAGACTGTTCTCATAGAAGTTGGTGGTTTGTAGGTCCGTGTCCAAAGGAACCATGGACTCTTATGTATATGGAGGAGATAAGGAGGGAGGGATCCCAAAAGCTGACCTTATGGGAGCAAGGCCGGAAGTCTGGCCAGTTTCGCCGGTCACGCTTCACAGGCAAATGTCACCAATGCACGATTACTGTTGCTGGCTACAGGCAGCAGCAATAGTCGTACAATAAAAACTTGACAGGCTGGATCTACTTCAGCGCAACTAGCCTGCCCATTGATGGATCAAAATTCGTCCAGTTCCTTCTTTAATCTGGATGAGTTTTATGCATCTATGGCATCTTAAGAGCAAGTGTGTTGAAATCTTTCATTGTTAGCCAGAATACCCCCTTCTCCCAACTCTATTCTCAGTTTTGAAGCGATTGAAAAGTTTGTACTGTTTTTCAACCCTTTTATCCTTCTTTATTGAATCTGTATACTGCTGATCTGCAGCCTGTTTGGATCCACTTCCTGACTACATAAATGCACACACCCCAGAAATGACTGCCTGCAACTTCTCAGGGTTGTTTCCTAATGTTGAGAACAATGGACGATGCGTACTGAATGTGGCATAAAAAGTCCAATTGTATTTTCCAATGGTAGCCCTGTAACAGGATAACAATGCAAGGGCAAAACTGAGAAATGTAGACAGAGCATTCCTATAAAAACACTTGCCTGAACAAGGACCATCATGGCAGGATCACCAGCTATGAGCTTAATGAATGCTGCTGAATTGAAAGTTAATTTCAGTATTTTTAAATTGGATTAACATGTAAAAGATTGAGTTTCGTAATCAGATTTGCATAAACTTTTAAAAACATAAATTGTATTAATGAAGAAACATTTCTCGTTATAAGACTCACAATTCTAACATAGAACTTGTGGTTTTTAGATCGAAAATTTGGACCCTAGAGGAATTCAGCTGTCTGCCTTGTTCATGAGCGGAGTGGACATGGCGCTGCTGGCCAATGATGCCTGTGGACAGCCTATCCCCTGGGAACACTGCTGCCCTTGGATGTATTTTGATGGAAAATTGTTGCAGTTCAAGTACATTAAAGCTACCAGGGAAAAAGCCTCACTAATCGACCTCTGCGATGGTCAGGTATGTGACCAGAGCACCAGGTAAGTCAGTAGTGTTCATTTTCCATACCTTGACATTTTCTATTTAAAATCTAGAACCCCTTCTTGCTTGAAACCCCTTCAGGTAGTGGCATAGAGAGCCCAAGTACAGAGAATAACAACTAGGTGGATGGATGGTTTAACTGCAGAGTTTAAAACCGTGGATTTACAATAGCCATAGTACCACTCATGAAATTAAATTCTTACAGAAAAGAATGCCTGGGCTGCCATTGCTGACCACCTGCGATACTCTGTTTGGCTCTTTTTTGGCTTCGGTATTTTTCTAAGTCACTGACCCAGAACAAGATCCTGGGCATGTGATTCCACTGGTCATACAGTGATCATAGGGACTGGCAGAGACAGTCGTACAGCCATGTTAATTAGAAATGTTATCTGTCAGCTGTAAGAGTTTTCTGTGCCTTATACATGAGAGGTGGTATTTGACAGATTAGGCAACCTTTGTATGAAGCCTTGGGATGGGCGACTTTATATCTCGGCAGGGTACAGTAGATATACTTGTACTGCAAAGCATGTTGATAGATTTAATTTTAGGGTTTGTTTCTGACATTGCAGACTGCTTGTATGATTAACTGACATCAAGCATTGTGAGCAAAACGTTTAAACCTTTGTGTACTGTTGTGACCTACTGATCCCTTCTAATTCATTATTATCTTTGTTTGGCTCAGGCAGAACAAGCTGCCAAAGTAGACAAAATGAGACAAAGTATCCTGGAAGGGCTACACTTTACAAGACAAAGCCACCCACTGCCATTCCCGCCTCCACCCGCCATGCCTTTTTACCCTGCTGCTGTGTACCCGCGACCCTTTGGACCAATGCCTCCACCTCCAGGTAGAGGAAGAGGATTCTCTGGTAAGTGTTAACAGCTTTCTGCTTAATTTGTATTGCTGGGACATGGTTCCATTAAATTTATTGTGACATTCTTTTCATCGTGTTTTTAAAATGTAATATGTGACCAGGGGCGGACTGACCATTTGAAAACTCGGGCACTGCCCGAGGGCCCGGGGTCAGTAGGGGGGGGCCCATGAGATGCCCCTGGTACCTTTTTTCCATAGGCTTTTTTGAGTTTGGGCAAGGACACAGGGGCCCCATGATCCCCTATTGCCCGGGGGCCCCGTGAGTTCTCATTCCGCCCCTGTATGTGACTACTGAGAAATGCTTATGTGTAAATCTTTGTCCACCGCCTGCCTTCCCTTCACGTTGAGCACTAAAGGGTAAAGCAGGTGACATTTAAAGAGCCAAATGCCAGGCAAAGCTCCTACACTTTCAGGTTAGAGCTTGTCTTTAAGTCCTGTCCCCCACATTCCTATTCACCATTGTGCTATTATGGGCTGACTCACAGGCCAGTAGGAGGGAGGAAGTGCTTGAACCTTATCATTCAAATCAGCCAGGAATTGAGATTTGAACTTTCTATGAGTGCAGGAAGCTAACCTGATCTCGTTCTCGCTTGCGTGGTCTTGTTCTTGCTCTCCCACTCTTGTTCTTGCTCACGCTCTCGTCCTCGCTCACGCTCTCGTTCTCGCTCACGCTCTCGTTCTCGCTCACGCTCTCGCTCACGCTTTCGTTCTCGCTCACGTTCTCGCTCACGCTCACGTTCTCGCTCACGCTCACGTTCTCGCTCACGCTCACGTTTTCGCTCACGCTCTCGTTCTCGCTCACGCTCTCGTTCTCGCTCACGCTCACGTTCTCGCTCACGCTCACGTTCTCGCTCACGCTCACGTTTTCGCTCACGCTCTCGTTCTCGCTCACGCTCTCGTTCTCGCTCACGCTCTCGTTCTCGCTCTCGTTCTCGCTCACGTTCTCGTTCTCGCTCACGTTCTCGCTCTCGTTCTGGCTCACGCTCTCGTTCTGGCTCACGCTCTCGTTCTCGCTCTCGTTTTCTCTCACTCTCTCTTGCAAGAGAGAGATCAGGTCTATTCATTAGCAAGTACTGAGAGCCGGCTGAAAAATCAGTTAATTCATGTGCTCTCTATTAAGTACTGCATCAGCACAGGTACCTGCAGAACCAATTCTGAAGTGTGTGTGAAAAAAAAAACAAAACAACAAACCTTGTCACATGAAAAAAACGGTTACATCTGAGAGCAATGAACCACCAACCAACAGTCCATCTAGTTCAACCATAAAAGGGAAGGAAAATAAAGTTATAGTTCTATACTCAGTTGATCAAGAGGAAGGCAAAAAAAAACCAGCAAAGCATGATCCAATTTGCTCCTGCAGGGGAAAAAAGTCCCACTTGATCCCTCAAAAGGCAAACTGATATTCCCTGGATCAACTTTATCTATAATTGTTAGTATCCAGTTACAGTATATTATGTGTATCTAAGAAAGAATCCAGGCTTTTTTTTTAAAAGCAATCCAATGAGCTGGTCAGAGCCAACTCTTGAGGGAGTCTATTCCACATTTTCACAGCTCTCACTGTGAAGAAACCTTTCCGTATTTGGAAATTAAATTTCTTTTCCTTAAGACGTAAAGAGTGCTCCCTTGTCCTCTGTGATGACCTCAGGGTGAATAGCTCTATATTGAGTTCACTATATGAACCACTGATATATTTATACATGTTGATCATATCCCCCCTTAATCTCCTCTTCTCAAGAGAGAATAAATTCAGTTCCTCTAATCTTTCCTCATAGCTGAACTCCTCCATGCCTCTTATCAGTTTGGTTGTCCTTCTCTGTACTTTCTCTAGTTCCCCAATGTTCTTTATGTGAATTGGTGCCCAAAACTGAACTGCATATTCCAGATGAGGTCTTACTAATGATTTGTACCGGGGTAATATGATATCTCTCTCTGGAGTCTATACCTCTTTTCATACAAGAGAGGATTTTGCTCGCTTTGGAAACCGCAGCTTGGCATTGCATGCCATTATTAAGCTTGTGATCTACCAGAAATCCCAGATCCTTCTCCACCATTGATTCCCTCAGTTGTACTCCTAGTATGTATAATGCATCAATATTCTTACCCCCCCAAGTGCAAAACCTTACATTTATCAACATTAATCACTTGCCCTCCAGAGGATTTACCCCCCTTCCTGACAAGGCAATTTTTTGCGATACATCACTGTGTTACTTTAACTGACAATTGCGTGGTCATGCAACGCTGCACCCAAATTAAATTTACATTCTTTTTTTTCCCCCCACAAATAGAGCTTTCTTTCGGTAGTATTTGATCGCCTGTGCGTTTATTTTTTGTGCTATTGAAAAAAAAAAACGACCGACAATTGTGAAAAAAAATATATATTTTTTTACTTTTTGCTATTAAATATGATCAGTAAAAAATTTTTAAAAAATCAAATTTAGTCACAAATTTAGGCCAAAATGTATTCTATTCTATAAAATAAAAAAGAAATCCCAATACGTTTAAATTAATTCTTTTATGTGAAAGTTATAGCGTTTACAAAAGGCGGTATATACTGGAATTTATTTATTTTTATTAGTAATGGTGGCGATCAGCGACTTATAGCGGGACTGCGGCAGGCATCCTGGCACTGAGGGAAACTGACTTGGTGTCATTGACATCCCCAGTGACAAAATAGTGTGTGTGTGTAATTTTGCACACCCCTGCCACCCTGTAGCAGTATTTCTGGTATAGGGCGGTGCGGAAGTGGTTAAACCTGATTTGCCACTCAGTTGCCCAATTAAACAGTGCATTGAGGTCGGCCAGTAAGTTGGCGTCATCTGCAAACACTGAAATGGTATGTTTAATCCCAGACCCTATATCATTTATAAATATATTAAAAAGTAAGAGTCCCAACACTGAGCCTTGGGATACAGCCTAACAACCCTAGACCATTCAGAGTATGAATCATTAACCACTACTCTCTGAATTCGGTCTATAGACTTTACCTTGAACATTAGCCGTGTGTGGGGAATGGTGTCAAACATTTTTTAAAATCCAAGTATACGATATCCACTGCCACCCCTCAAGGTTTTGCTCACCTCCTCCTAAAAAGAAATCAGATTCGTTTGTCAACTTCCGTCTTTCATGAATCCATGCTGTCTGTGGCCTAAAATATTTTTTTCCAGCAAGAACTCATCTATGTGGTCGTTTATTAAACTCTCCAGTATCCTCCCAACTATAGAAGTTAAACTAACAGGTCTACAGTTGCTTGGTAAAGACTTTGATCCCTTTTTAAATATAGGCACCACATTGACACTACGCCAGTCCGGTGGTACTATGGTACATTTATTCATTACTGCTGTGTTCAGCCCCAATGTTAATTTTGATGTCAATTTTCGATTTAGCTTTGGTCATAGTTTGTTGACTGAAATTACATTTTTATTTTAATTGTATTCTAGTCATCTGGATTGTTTTAGTTTTAGTCGTATTTTAGTTGTTTAAAATCTAATGGGTTTCATAAATTGTAATGCATTATTTAAGCTTTTTTTCTAGAATTTCCAAACTCGTATACTCCTGGAGTAAAAATGAATCTAATAACATGTTATTATTTATGGTATTCAGTTTTGAACAAAGCACACAGACACTGATTTAGCTATTATTTAACATCTTTATAAGTAAAATGTCTTTCATTCCATTTTCATTCATTGACGAAAATTGAAATTGATTTTCGTCATAGTTTTCGTCAAAAAGCAAGACACAAATATTTTTGTTGACTTAAATTAACACTGTTCACCATACAGGTCTATCTGTTTCTGAATTTGTTGTATTTGATTTCTCTAAGGTGTCCAGCCCATGCCTTCTCAGGGAGGGAAGCTTGAAATAGCTGGAACTGTGGTTGGCCAGTGGGCTGGGACTAGACGTGGACGTGGCAGAGGACAGTTTCCACTTCAGGTGGTTTCTGTTGGTGGACCAACTAGAGGGTATGTATAGCAAGTCTTCTCTGCACCCTCACAGTACAAGTGTATATCATTCAGTCTGTAATAGTACTCAGCCATGTTAACTGTACTGTAGAGTACAGTTACTTAGTAAGGGAATTGACAAAGTGCAGACACACCCACTCCAGCCTTCACCTAACCTTCCCTTTCACTGGTCTTAATCTAGTAAACTGAAGTCTGTGTGTTAATATGCTTCACACATCTTCATGTTCACTTGTGGCTGTATGCATTCCCTATAACATTCTGACACCTGCTGGGCTTGTTCATACTATATTACTAAATGGGTGCATTTAGTGAGCTTGCCTTTTTTGACCACTTCAGCTTCACAAGATTTTACTCCCTTCATGACCAGGGGAATTTGTTTGCTATTCGGCACTGTGCTATTTTAACTGGTAATTGCACGGTCATGCAGCACAGTGGCTACATGTTTAGCACTTCCACCTGGCAGTACTAGGGTCGTTGGTTCGAATCCCAACCACGGCACCACCTGTCTGGAGTTTGCTTATTCTCCCTGTGCCTGCGTTTGGTTCCCCCGGTAGTCCGGTTTTCTCCGACACCCCAAAGACATGCTGGTAGGTTAATTGGATCCTGTTTAAATTGGCCCTAGTATGTGTATGTATGAATGTGAGTTAGGGACCTTAGATTGTACAACCCTTGAGGGTTAGGGATGGATGTGAATGAACAATATGTATATATAAAGAGCTATGCAAAAATTGAAGGCATTATATAATACCTGTAATAAATAAATAACACTGTACCCACATTTATATTCCAATATTGTTATTAGAGAAAAAGAGTCAGAGACAACAGACATGGCAGTTGAACATAGAACATAACACCAGTAGTAAAGAAATCAGAAGACCTAGCAATGTCTCGAGGGCATAGCAGGAACAATTGTCTGATCAACCAAATTAAACATACAAGTTATCCCAGACAGGGAAGCACATATAAATCAAAGAAGTTAGTCTTCATTAGAAACCGCAAACGTAAACCTGGTCTCCACAGGACCAGAGACAAGGTAAACCGTAACGATCCCTCCCCAATATCCAGATATCCAAAAATGTTCAGAGTCAGAGCTACTAGAGCCCTAAAACCAATGTAAAATAATCAGGGAAAAACCCAGCAAAAAAGGGAAAAAGAGAGAAGGAAAATCAGAGAAAAAGAAAGGTAGAGAGAGGGTCAATCTGGGGCTCATCAAGGAACTGAGATATATTGAATCCAAGGATCCCAAGTGTGGTCAAATCTTTGTGTAGTATTGTTAAGGACACAGGTGAGCCTGTCATTACCCATGATCCAGTTAAGTTTATTCTTGATGTACTCAAGAGGGATCATCGACTGTTTCCAATACTTGGCAATAGTAATTCTTGCTGCCAGAAGTATATGTGTAATTAGTTTTGTTCATCTCTTAGGGACAATCAGGAAAAAGGGCAGTTTCGGGAGTCCTGCAGATATTTATTCCCGTCACAGAGTAGATCAGATTAAATATCCAAATCCAGAACCTGTGCAGCTCAGCCCTGCCCCCCCTCCTCACAGGATTTGATTGACTGCAATGGAAGCCAATGGCTCCTGCTGCCATCAAAAACTCCTGTGATTACAGGAAGGGGGGAACAGAACTGCTGCAGATGGGACAGCGCTGGATCGTTAGAGGTCCTGGGTAAATGTTTTATGTGGGTTTGGAGGGCTGGTGGGAGCTGCATTTGAATAGTTTTTTTTACCTCAGTATGGAGAATGCATTAAGGTAAAAGGCCTTTAGAACAATTTTAATACTTAGTAATAAAGCAAAATTGGAACCAAAGTGTACAGTAAAGGAAACAGACAACTTGTACCTGCTTGTAGGAAAAGCTTCTCCGTTTTAAATAGTTGTGATTTTGTTTTAAACATATACATATTACCAAATTGTAACAAGTTTTTTGCTCCCTACAGACGCCCCAGAGGAGTTATATCAACCCCCGTTATACGAACATTTGGAAGAGGCGGTAGATATTATGGAAGAGGGGCATACAAAAACCAAGGGGCATCTCAGGTATACTATTTAGGGTCTGACAATTTAATGTGTATATTGTTTCCGGTATTCAGTACAAAGTATTTCAGCATAATATCTAGTTGTAAAGAGCTGCTTTCTACTTTGCACTGCTGTTTAAAAGAGAAGTATATATCATATTTGAATTGCCTTCTGTCCAAGCACTTGGTCATATGAAAATTATGGGGGGGCAATTGTAAAACACAGGCTGCAAACTGAGAAATGTCTGTTCTGTACAGAAATGCACGATTTTCCCAGTTATGCATCTTGTCAAATAGCAGTTCAGGAACTGTGCGCCCTACTGTAAATAATACGCAACACGGGGAAAAAGCCTCCTTTTCTGGAAGGATGTGCAGTGTGTTCGATATGGTCAAACTATCAGCCACTATGTACCATGTAAATGCCCCATTGTGACCTTTTATCAAATTTGCCCTTTGCAGCTGTAGTACTGTGTCTCTACATTGCTACTCCTTTTTCTGCACCGTAAGGGGTCAGTTGGTCCAGTAGAGCAACCTTTCTGCTTAGCCCTGTTTTGGGATTGGTCAGCTTTATCTTCCTTTCTTTCACGTGTTGACTACATCTCACACAGTAAATATGAACTAATGCAGGGTTAACCGTAAACATCTGAAAAGGGTCATTGGGAATCACAGGTAAATGCACATGTTTTTCAAGTTCAGATCGCCATCATCTTTTTCATGTTATCACTGAGCACGTGTCTTGGCAAGCTAAGGAAACTAGTCATGCTTACCATGTCTTAACTGCAGCTGTCATTTTTCCCAACAGTATTATCCCCCATGGCAGCCCAAGGGAATTTTGTACCTGTGTACTGAATGCCCTCAGGTATATATATATTCTATAATTGCTTGAATGCTTTAACCAGATGTTTGCACCAAGCTTGAAATCAGTTTACAGCACGGGTGTCAAACTGGCGACCCTCCAGCTGTTGCCAAACTAAAAGTCCCATGAGGCATTGCAAGATTGACAGTTACAAGCATGACTCCCAAAGGCAGGGGCATGATGGGACTTGTAGTTTCGCAACAACTGGAGGGCCACCAGTTTGACACCCCTGGTTTAGAGGTATACTCTGCAGTAGGAGCCTTAGGTTTGGTGAGATGCCTACAGAGAATCCTATAAAGCTAGCTTGCGGCTGTCCCATTCCAGTGCAATACTGAAATTTACATATAACAAAGACAAACCCTCTTGCTAAACAATCAGGTTGACAACATTTTGAGAAATGCTTTCACAAGCTTCTCCAAAACCAGATCAAGTAAGATTCTGAAATAAAATTTTTAAAAATCTTTGCAATGCGTATAATTTTTGTGGAGCTTTATTTTTAAACAAAGGAGTCTTGTTACCAATGGCAGTTGCTCCATTCACTTTGCTGTCAAGGAAGTGCACAGGCAGTAGCATCTGAACATTTTGTTCTAAAGAATAATATAAGCCTTTTTTTTTTTTTTCCTTTCCATGTTGCTCCACAGACCAAGCCGGCATATGCTACTTCTGCGGCAGAAGTGGCCAAAGAGCTTAAGACACAATCCGAAGACTCCAAATCATCCGCCGTGTCTTCAGATGGTTCTCTGACCGAGAACGGAGTGGTGAACGAGGACACCCAAGCTTCCCAGATCAATGGGGGCTCGGCAGACACCCAGCCTCCCAATCACTCTGAAAGTGCCTTAAGCAGTGACTCTAAAGCGTGCAATACGAATCCTCATTTAAATGCACTAGATCCAGACAGCGGGCACCGCGAGGAGGAAACCCTTGAGGCCCCTGTCTTGAAAAAAGAAGAGTAAACTTATTTTTCTAGAGGGTGAAGGATGTTAGAAAGTTCAGGGTTAGGAATATCTGGAAAGAAGGAGAGCCTACAGTTACGTACATTTTTTCCTTTCCGTAAGTGAAAAATGAGGATTTGGAAATTCGGATCCCTCTTTTGACGTCAGATGAAAAAAAAAAAAGTTTCAGAGATTTTATTTTCTTTTTAACCAGTTGTAGTCAAAATGCTACAAGGAAAAAACAAAAGTTGAGCATATTTGAAGAGCATTTGACTCCCATAAGTTAACGAAACATGCGTAAAGTTTAAAACTGGTTACAACAACAAGGCGTAAACAAAAACCGCTCGTGATGTATCTTTTAGATACAAGCAAACACAATTTATGGCAGTTCTTTTTTCAGTATATATATATAGCTTAAGTATAATTTGTAGTATTTGGCACCATATGTATGCCATTATATTTGATTTTACAATACTGTGTCACGTTAAAAGAAAATCAGAAACTTTGGTTTTCCGGATTATGATAATATGGCACAAACAGTTTTTTTCTCTCTTTCATTCTTTATTATTTCATCGCTGTTGATGTGGTTTTTCTTTCTTTTTTTTTTTCTTTTTTTTTCGTACTACGATGTGCAACTTTATTGGAACACAAACAATTATAGCGTTAACATTTACAGATTTTTGCTAATCTTTTAAATACTCATTACTCATACTATTCAAGCAAAGTAAGAAATCATAGAGGAGGGAAGAAAAAAAAGGGCAACAACCTTTTTTTCCCCCTGAAAAAAACAGGCGTTCACAAAATAATAAAAAAAAAGTTTCAGTGAATACTGTTCTACCATGCATCCGTGATCAATGAAAATTGTGTGGTTTTTTGAATCAAACGTAGACCATTAGTGCTACTATTGACCTTGCATGGTTCATCCTTTTTAAGGTGTGTAGTCAATATTATGCATGTTCTCGTCCTCTTTCTGCCATTCTTACAAAGTTCTGTGCCCATCTGCAAAACAAGAAAACAAAAAAAACTAATAATCAGTAATAGTTCGATGAGATGTTACTTATGTTTAGTCATTGACTGATCTCGCTCTAACCTTTTAAAGAAAATTTTGTGATTATTGACCTCTGTTGCATTTATCCTAAAACAAAAAAAAAAATTAACTAGCCGTTTAAATATCAACGTTTTTTCTCTGGTGTATCCATTGCTGTATTGCATTATTGTTCTCTGTTGCTGTTTTCACATTAGCAAATATGGATTCTGTGATTAAAAAAAATAATCTTAAAAGTGCTTTGATCTTTAAACCTTTCCCCTTTCACCCCCTCCCCCCACTACTGTAGCAGGACAGGATTTGCCCGTTCCTGAGCTCTTCAGCCTTTTCCTACGCCGAGTACACCTGTATCATTTTGATGTTTCTGTTAGTGTTTCCAAAACCTTTTAAATGTTCTTTATGAAAAAAAAATCCAAATCATTTCTTTCTCTTCGTTTTCATATAATTCTCCTGATGCTCTTCATCACTCATTAGTGATCAGAAATGAGGTGTAACTCCCCCCATTCTTTTGCCCGCAAGAGCTGAGTAGGTATTTTTAATGTAAGTTGAAAGGAGTTTTGCCCCAACTCATGGACTGTGCAAGAATGAACTACTGTTGGCTTTGTTTGGAAGTCGGTGGATTGTGGTGCGTTATGTCTGAAGGCTATTGAATGCAACTTACAATGCTTAATAAAAATCTTTATTCTTTTAGTATAAACTGGTGTTGTGGTCTTTTTATTGCAAACATGCTTAGGCAGTACATACATTAATCATTTTTGTTCGTTCAAGCAGCGGGTTGTGCTAAAAAAAAAAAAAAAAAAAAAAAAAATTTCCCCACTCACTCACTGGAAGTCTTGTCTGTCGTTGGTCTTAAGTCAAATCCCTAGTGTTCTCCACCCTTATAGTATATTTCCTTTCTTTTATTATTAATCCAGGAAGAGGAATGGGGCAATGTACTAAGATTGGAGATACTTCAGAGATAATAATAATACAGTATTTATATAGCGCCAGAAAGGTTTGCTCAGCGCTGTACAATATAGTACGGGACAGTACATGAGACAATACAGTCATAAAACAATACACGAGGGGTTCAAGGGCCCTGCTCTTTCGAGCTTACAATCTAGGAGGGAGGGGGTAGAGGTACAGGAGGAAGTGGCTGTGGGGGATGGAGTGGTAGGAGGAGTGGAGGAGATCGGCTGTTAGGTGAGGGTGGGGTAGGCTTCCCTAAAGAGATGGGTTTTCAGGGTGCGCCTAAAGGTGAGGAGGGTAGGTGACAGTCTAATGGATTAGGGTCGTGAGTTCCAGAGGATGAGGGAAGTTCTGGAGAAGTCCTGCAGTCAGGCGTGGGAGGTGGAGACCAGGGAGCTAGAAAGTAGGAGGTCTTGTGAGGAGTGAAGATGGTAGAGATGATTCCATTCTTGGTTTTGGAAAACTACTGTGCATGTGCAGCCATTATGGATCAGAAAGCCCTACAAAGGATAAAAATCCACTGTGGGATCCTTTCTATGACTGCTTCAATGGTAAAGTATGTGAAAAAGGTATAGTATACCGTATTGATGATTGGGAGGAGGGAAAGGGGGGGTATGTACTGTAGTTTGCTGGACAGTGCAGTTTTACTTTGAGCTAGAAGAAGCATAAGCTACTACCAATCACTTCTCAGCATTAGTGACTGAGAAAGTAATGAAGCCAAGATACCAACATGACACACAGGGAACAAACATTCTCAGGAGTTATAAGTCGTAGCCCACAGGCTTTCTTTGAGGGAAAGCTTTGCTACTTGGGGAGTCACAGACCCTGGAGTAAGTGTGCGCATATCAGATGTCCCTAAACAATCATGCATGAGCTTGTTCCAGGTCAGTGACTCACCCAATAGTAAAGTCTTGCTGCCCTGCAATGTTTACAATGGAAGACAAGTCGATGTCATGTCCATGTTTACTATTCTATTACTTTTGTTGGCATTGGATTAAATTCATTGGAATTTTATTGATGATTATGATTTCTGCACTTTCAGGCTGGTCACATGGAGGGAGGCATGCCGGGGTAGAGATCCTTCATTACTTAGGACAAGTGTACCAATGTGCAGGAGTTAAGAGATAATGAGTTGAGTTCAAATGAATGTGAAAATGTCGTCCCAATGAGACCTTTTTACGTTACTGAAACTTCCTTTCTTAGGGGATTGAGTACATCCACAAATTTAATTTAAACCACACCACCTTTCATTTCTATACTGGCAAGTTACTTTTCAGTACGCACGCATTTTGTAAATTCTTTATTAAGACTAAACTAAGAACACATCAGAAATACATAAAAGTTGCACACAATGGAGTTCATTTGCTAAAATTGGAGAGTGCATAATCTGGTGCAGATGTACATCGTAGCCAATCCACATCTAACTTGTTCAATTAAGCTTTGGCAATAAAACCTGGAAGCTGATTGGTTTCTATGCGGAGCTGCACAAGATTTAGCAAACTTCAGTTTTAATAAACCCCAGTGATGTAAAGTGAGAGATGATCATTCCTCAAAGTAAATCGCTTTCTCCTGAGTGTGGCATCTTTATGTTTTTGAGGAGATCTTAATGGGTGTTATGAGATGTACTAGTGGAAAATCTTGCTATTGATGGCAAAATTAAAAGTAAAATCTTTTCAAGTTGTATTTTATGTTTTACTTTCAATATATTGCCATTTTGTTGAAAAAAAAAAAAGGCATGCAACCTTGTATATCTTTGGTCAAGCCTCAAAAATATATAAACAAGAAAGGAAAAGGAGATGCATCTTGCAGGTTGTCCATAACTAACAGGGTACAATAAAAGTGAGAAGCCTAAGCCATTATCTGCAACACCGATTTCAGGTAACGCAGCTCAGCAAAGGATTTGCACTCAATGTTAGTACCTCCAACCAAAAGCACTCAAAAGTGCCAACAGCAACCCTGAGAGCCAGGAATACGTAAGAAGAAAAGAAGAGAAAAGTAAGGTGTTGAAAAAAGGAATCCAAAGCAGACTAAGCACCTCAGAGACACCCATCTCCCATACCCCAAAATATACATTGTTTCAAGTGAAATATGTATATATCTAGCCCACGGTTCCCAGATCTTTAACCACTTGCCTACAGGGCACTTATACCCCCTTCCTTACCAGACCCAATTTTCAGCTTTCAGCGCTGTCGCACTTTGAATGACAATTGCGTGGACATGCAACACTGCACCCATATGAAATTTTTTTCACACAAATAGAGCTTTCTTTTGGTGGTATTTACTCACCACTGGATATTTTTTTTTTTGCTCTATAAACAAAAAAAAAGTTTTTCCTTGTTTCAATTATAACATTTTTGCAAACAGATATTTCTCCTTCACTGATGTGCGTTGATTAGGCTGCACTGTTGAGCTGGGACTGATGATGGGCACTGACTGGGGGCACTGCTGGGCACTTGTGGGTGGCATTGCGGGGCACCGATCATCAAGGCACCATGCAGGAGAGCACGTTCTGGAAGGACGTCATATGACATCCACCCAGAACTGGCTGGTCGCAGTGCAGCTGTCATTCGGTTATCTGCGGTTGTCAAGAGGTTAAAAAACCTTTTAACAGTATCCTCGAAGACAATAGGATGAACAAAATCAGATGACTTAGCAGGTTGGCACTCTATTGCCTGCACCTGATTCTGGAAAACCATGGAAACTTCCAGAAGACAGTGGATGGAAAGGGTAGAGACCTAAATCTGCATGTTTGTGGTAGTCTAACCAATCCCAGGTTTGGAAGCCCTGATAGAGGGTGGGGCCAACCCATAAATATGGGAGAGTTGGGTGGAAGATGGAGTGCTGAGATTGGACCCCTAGGTCTAAGGGGGGCTGGGCTCGAGCCAGTTCAGAAAGATCTATTCAGCATCACTGTATGACTAGGATCAAGGCCTAGGAGCAGTGGGCGCAAAGAGAACAGAGTACATCATCACACCCTGGGATTCACAAGGGGAAAGAATGCCAAATGTAGCAAACTGTCAAAGGACAGCGCTGAGCTTAATCCTTTATCCTTGTCTGGGGAGATCTTCAGAGCAGCTAGGAGGGCTGGTAGTGTCTGCAGGCTGTGGAGCTGGGAGCAGTTCTACAGGGGAGAGGAAATATGTCTGCATGTAGCTTACAACAATCTAAGCTAACTTTCAGAGGGGCTGAGAGTCCCTAGCCCCTAAGAGGCTTTTGCTACTGATCCATGCATTGGTGTAAAGAAAGGCTGGGTGGGAAGGTTCTGGGCAAGCCATCAGTGTAACTGCTATTAGCAACACCAGAGGTATGTAATTGCTTTTAAACAGTGGATGGGGATATTATTTGCTGTCATGCAGCATACCTAAAAAGGCAAGTTAGTAGTTATGTCTTTAAACCCTCAGTATAACAACACATCTCCCCAGATAGGCAAGTGTGCTATTAAACCATTACTGTTTTGGGTTTTTTTTTGTGTGCTTAACACACTAAGCACAATAAAATACATATTCCCCAGGAAACTATTTGTTAAAATGCTTACCCAGCACTTGCAGTTTGCAACTTTCAATTCTGCTAGTTCCTGCTCTCTGTGCTGTTTATGGTCGTCACGGGAAAGAGTTAAAGTGGAACTTTAGTTAGACATGTAAGTCCTGCTAGATGACTTCAGGCTGGCCCCTTCTGTAGGTATAGCTATGTAAAACATGCATAAGGGTCAGGCTGCATGTACAGTTGTGTTCAAAATAATAGCAGTGTGTTGAAAAAAGTGAATAAAGCTCAAAATCCTTCTAATAGCTTTTATTTCCATACACACAAATGCATTGGGAACACTACACATTCTATTCCAAATCAAAACATGAAGACAAATATATCAAATTTGTGTTGTTCCTCTAAAAAAATTGAAGAAAAGTGAATATTAGACTGTTCAAAAAAAATAGCAATGTTTGTATTCTTCTTTACAAACTGAAACATTCACTATATAAACTGAAAAATGTTTGAAGATTTTGCTTTCCTTTGAATCATTTAATGAATATTTAGTTGTAGTCGCACTGTTTCTGAGAACTGCTGTACATCTGTGTTGCATGGAGTCAACCAACTTCTGGCACCTGTGAACAGGTATTCCAGCCCAGGATGATTGCACTACATTCCACAGTTCTCTATTTCTTGGTTTTGCCTCAGAAACTGCATTTTTGATGTCACCCCACAAGTTTTCTATTGGATTAAGATCCGGGGATTGGGCTGGCCACTCCATAACGTCAATCTTGTTGGTCTGGAACCAAGATGTTGCCCGTTTACTGGTGTGTTTGGGGTCGATGTCTTGTTAGAATACCCATTTCAAGGGCATTTCCTCTTCAGCATAAGGCAGCATGACCTCTTCAAGTATTCTGATGTATTCAAACTGATCCATGATCCCTGGTATGCGATAAATAGGCCCAACACCGTAGTATGAGAAACATCCCCATATCATGATGCTTGCACAACCATGCTTCACTGTCTTCACAGTGTTCTGTGGCTTGAATTCAGTGTTTGGGGGTCGTCTGACAAACTGTCTCCGGCCACTAGACCCAAAAAGAACAATCTTACTTTCATCAGTCCACAAAATGTTGCGCCATTTCTCTAGGCCAGTCAATGTGCTCTTTGGCAAATTGTAACCTCTTCAGCACATGCCTTTTTTTCAACAGTGGGACTTTGTGGGGGCTTCTTGCAGATAGCTTGGCTTCACATAGGAGTCTTCTAATTGTAACAGTACTCACAGGGAACTTTACACCTTTTTCAGATCTTCCTGAAGCTGATTGTTGGATCAGTCCTTGTCATTTTGGCTGTTCTATCCATTCGAATGGTAGTTTTTCGCTTTCTTCCACGTCTTTCAGGTTTTGGTTGCCATTTTAAAGCATTTGCGATCATTTTAGCTGAGCAGCCTATCATTTTCTGCACTTCTTTATATGTTTTTCCCTCTCCAATCAACTTTTTAATCAAGGTACGCAGTTCTTCTGAACACTGTCTGGAACGACCCATTTTCCTCAGAATTTCAGAGAGAAATGCACTGTAACCAGCTTGTACAACATTTGCTATCTTCCTTCCTTAAATAAGGGCAATAATTGCAACCTGTTTTTCAAAGAATGAATGACCTCACTAATAGAACTCCACACTGCTATTATTTTGAACATGCCCCTTTCAATTAGTGATTTAATTACACAGAATCAGCAGCATGCATGTCGTGACTGTTGGGTCTGTTGGATTTCTATTACTCTACTACACGTGCTAGTAAATTATTTGCCATGTAGAAATATTATTTCTACCAAAAACAGCGATTGATCAGGTTAGTAATGTCTGACTGCTATTATTTTGAACACAACTGTATGCTCACAGACTGCAGTGTCAGCCACCCAAGTGTTAGAACAATAAACAATGCACCCAACCCGTCACCTGTCCCAGCACTCACAATAACGCCCCCATACACCATACCAATGTCCTGATCACCATACCACATAACAGTGCTATAATCACCCCCCATACCAGCATTGTGAGCACCCCATATGCCATACCAATGTCTTGATCGCTGCCATACGTCATACCAGTGTTCTGATCACTGCTGTATCTTGTGCCAATGGTCTGATCAACACCATACCTTATGCCAACATCCTGATCACTGCCATACGTCATACCAGTGTTCTGATGACTGCTATATCTTGTGCCAATGGTCTGATCACCACCATACCTTATGCCAACATCCTGATCACTGCCATACAGCATACCAGTGTTCTGATTACTGCTGTATCTTGTGCCAATGGTCTGATCACCACCATACCTTATGCCAACATCCTGATCACTGCCATACATCATACCAGTGTTCTGATCACTGCTATATCTCCCCCCAATGGTCTGATCACCACCATACCTCATACCAACATTCTGATCACTGCCATACATCATACCAGCACCTGCCATTTTAGGGTCTCAACTGATCAATTTTCCAACATGTATCCCATACTTTGTAGACTCTATAACTTTTACAGACTTAAAATATACACCGTTTTGTGTTATTTTTACCCCAAAAATGTAGCAGAATGCAGTTGGCCTAAATCTATGAAGAAAGATTATTTGCAAAATTTTATAACAAAAAAAAAAAAATTCAGTATTTTGTTTATCTAGCAAAACAATAAAAAAAAAAACCCAGCGGTGATTAAATACCACCAAACGATAGCTCTATCTGTCTCAAAAAAAAAAAGCTAAAGTTCATATGGGTGCAGCGCTACATGACTGAGCAATTGTCACTCATTGTGACAATGCTGAAAATTGACCTGGACTTGAAGGAGGCGAAAATGTCTGGACTTGAAGCTTTTAAAATACAGTAATACTTTCACACCCTGCTCTGCACATGCTCAGTTTCTCTTTTTTTCAGCACTGTTCCAAATTTGTAGAGGCCGATCTGCTGACAGCGTAAAGATTGAATGCTTCTCTGGGCTTCAACAAAATGGCAGCCTCCAGCAAGAAGAAACGGCAACAATGCTGGAGGCAATTTACAGCACCCATTAATTTTGGTAGAATAATTATTGTGGAATGTATGTGCCTTGCTAGAACATTATTTTATACCAAGTTGTCATGGGTAAAGTTCTGTTATGTTTTGGGTTTAATACCGCTTTATAATATATTGCGGCTTACCAATCATTAGATGTGGTGGCTGCATTCATTTTCTTTTTAGACATTTGTCCTCTGTTTTCATCCAGTTATCTGGTCAGTAACACACCTCCTGTATTAGCGTGCCCCCGTCGTGGATAAATTAATATATGAGTACATTTGGACAGCAGCCTTGCTAGTTGGGGGTGTTAGCAGACAAAGGTTTTACATAAATAAAAGCTGACCATTGTTAGCACCTGTCAGTGGTAAATAGTTTCTCATGCCTGTAACTGATAAATCTGGAAGACAGCTTGTTCTGTTGAAAAATGACAGACTTACTGGCTGGATCACCAGATGAAAATAGAAGGAAAACCTCAAAAAGAAAACAACTCTTTTAAACTAGTGATCCACTGGTACCTACAGTACTGTGCAAAAGTTATAGGCAGATGTGAAGAAATGCTGTTTTGAAGCCAAAGGATGGTGACCCCAAATATTGATTTAATTTGGATCTCTTCTGTTCATTTACTTTCCATTTTGTTAATTGAAAAAAAAAAAAACTATTAACACTTCTATTTGTGAAAGCATTCTTAATTTACAGCATTTTTCACACCTACCCAAAACGTTTGCACAGTAGGGTAAATGAAACACATATTTATATACATCGGTGGTCGCCAACCCATCGATCGCGGTCTACCTGTCGACTGCGGGCAGGTGACTGGTAGACTGCAAACAGGTCCCCCCCACCCTTCCAAAAGCCTCCTCCACTGCTGCTGACATCCTCAGTGCACAGTGTAGAGCAGAAGACAGCACGGCTCAATGGAGGACGAGATGAGGAGCTGGCCAAATTAACTTTTCATATTAACAAGCTGGTAATTGGTTGCTAGGACTCCCTTCTACCCTTCCCACCCTCTCCCTCACTCATTTCCCCCCCACTTCTCCTCTATACCCTTCCCCTCCTCCTTCCTCCACCCCTTTTTCTTCCTTTCCACCCCCCACACCTCCCCCTGTCACTATTCCTTCCCCCCCATCAGCCACCCTCTTGTCTTAATTCCCTCACCTCCCCTTCAACTCGTATCATCCTTCCTGTCCCCCTTCTCCCTTCATTCCCTTGCCTCCCATTCTTCCCCAACTCCCTTTTACCAATACCTTCACTACCATTCTCCTCTCTGACATGCCTTTGTTCAACCCCACCGTCTCCCCCATTGCCCCCCCCCCCTCCCCACTTCTCTTCGCCTTCTACTTCCTTCGCTCTCCTTTCCATCCCACACTTCTCCCCCCTTTCTACCTCTTTTGCTCTCCTTTCCATCCTCCCCTCCGCGCCTCTCCCCTCCTGCTACCTCCTTAGCTCTCCTTTCCATGCTTCCCTTCCAACCTCCTCCTTTCCCAGCCCCCATAGGCCCACCTCCTCCTCTTTTGACTTCCTTCCCTCTCCCTCATTGTCCAGTCTCTTTTACCTCTTCTATTTCCACTGTTCCCATCCCATCCTCTATCTTCTCCTCCCCCAAAAGTCTCCTCTCCTCCCCTTGCAATTCACAATCAGCCTCTCCTTTCTCTTCTATTTCTTCTGTTTCCATCCCATCTTCTATCTTCTCCTCCCCCAAAAGTCTCCTCTCCTCCCCTTGCAATTCATGTGTAGCCTCTCCTTCTATCCCCTCTGTTTCCATCTCATCCTCTATCTTCTCCCTACCCGAAAGTCTCCTCTCCTCCCTTTGCAGTTCAAGTCCAGCTTCTATCTCTTCTATCCCCTCTGTTTCCATCTCATCTTCTATCTTCTCCCCCCCGAATGTCTCCTCTCCTCCGCTTGCAATTCACGTCCAGCCTCTCCTATCGCTTTTATTCCCTCTGTTTCCATCCCATCCTCTATCTTCTCCTCCCCCAAAAGTCTCCTCTCCTCCCCTTGCAATTCATGTGTAGCCTCTCCTTCTATCCCCTCTGTTTCCATCTCATCCTCTATCTTCTCCCTACCCGAAAGTCTCCTCTCCTCCCTTTGCAGTTCAAGTCCAGCTTCTATCTCTTCTATCCCCTCTGTTTCCATCTCATCTTCTATCTTCTCCCCCCCGAATGTCTCCTCTCCTCCGCTTGCAATTCACGTCCAGCCTCTCCTATCGCTTTTATTCCCTCTGTTTCCATCCCATCCTCTATCTTCTCCCTCCCCGCCACTATACCACATGAAGGATGCTCACCTGGAATGACAGAAGATGTCACTATAACACATGAAGAAAACGCACCTAGAATGACGGAGGATGTCATTCTACCATGGAAGGATGCACACATGCAATGACGGAGGATGTCACTATACTACATGAGGAAGACACAGTTCTCCCCCCTTCATCGCCTGTCCATCCATTCTTTCTCTTAATCCCTTAGCAGTCATCTTCTTCCCATCCACTCATGTCCCCAAATATGTTTCCTTCCCTCCCACCCTCATTCTTCCCTCACCCCTATATCTCCTCTTCTGCCTCGCTCATTCTTCCTTCTCCCCCTACTTCCCCCCTTTATCTTCAACCCCTATGCCCCCCTTTATACCTTTTCTGCCCTCCACCCTCTTCACCACTTCTCCACTCCTCCCACCACTCCTTCTTCCTCCCCTCCACTCCTCCTTTTTCTTCCCCTCCACCCCCACACCTTCTTCCTCTGTCACTCTTCCTTCATCCCATCATCCACCCCCTTGTCCTACTTCTCTTCACCTGCTCTTCTCGCATCATCTACCCTGTCTCCCTTCTCCCCTCATTCACCTCCTACTCTTCGTCCCCAACCCCTTTACCACCATTCTGCCCTCCAACATGCCTTCGATCCTCCCCCCTTCTCTTTCCTTTCCATCCCCCACTTTTCCCCTGCACACCCCTCCCCCCTTCTACCTCCTTCGCTCTCCTTTCCATCCCCCCATTCTACCCTTCCACCCTCCTTTCCTAGCCCCACCTCCTGCACTTTCACTTCCTTCCCTCTCCCTCATCTTCCAGCCTCTCCTTCTATCTCCTCTGTTTCCATCTCATCTTCTATTGTCTCCCCTGAAAGTCTCCTCTCCTCCCCTTGAAATTCATGTCCAGCCTCTCCTTCTATCTCTTCTATCCCCTCGGTTTCCATCCCATCCTCTATCTTCTCCCCCCCCCACCCCAAAAGTCTCCTCCCTTGCAATTCACAACCAGCCTCTCCTTCTTTCTCTAATATCTCTTCTGTTTCCATCCCATCTTCTATTTTCTATTCCCCAGAAAGTCTTCTCTCATTCCCTTGCATTTCATGTCCTTCATCTATCACTTCTATTCCCTCTTTCTTCTCCCCCCCCCCCCCCCCGATAGTCTCCTCTCCTCCCCTTCCACCCACCCTCTGCTTCCCACCACTCAGCCCCCCCCCCCCCATATATAAGTGAATGTTACTTTTCATTATTTAAAGTGTTACTAAACCCCAAACCCTGCATTTATTTATTTAAGGTACTTATATAGTGCTGTCAATTTACGCAGCACTTTACATATATATATTGTACATTCACATCCGTCCCTAACCCTCAAGGGGTGTACAATCTAAGGTCCCTAACTCACATTCATACATACACATACTAGGGACAATTTAGAAAGGATCCAATTAACCTACCAGCATGTCTTTGGAGTGTGGGAAGAAACCAGAGTACCCGGAGGAAACCCACACAGGCACAGGGAGAACATGCAAACTCCAGGCAGGTGGTGCCGTGGCTGGGATTCAAACCAACGACCCTAGTACTGCCAGACGCAAGTGCTAACCATTTAGCCACTGTGCTGCATTCGCTATATCTGGTCTCCCACAGCACACAGAACACAGAAATGCAATTATTTTAGTAAATACAAATTGCTAAATAACTTTTCACATCAGCAGTATATAGCAGTTTTGTGACTTCTATCAGTGTCCATCACAGCATGTTAAAGCTTGTAGGAGTTTTCATTCTGCTCTAGGAGGACAGTCTGTCTGTCAGGACAGTGTTAATTGACCCTGTGCTGATCACATGCACTCTCCCAGGAAAAAAAAAAAACTCTCTAGCAATACACACCAAACTGAGCATGTGCAGAGTGACTCCACACGATTTCCTATCAGGAGATAAGAGGGGGACACTGGAAGAAGGGGAGGATTAGAAAGAATCAAACTGCATTTTTACGCAATGCAGAGGATTAACCCCTTAGGTTCCACAGTGAGTATAACAAGCATGCTTTACTGCATATACAGACTGATTTTACTGTTGTGGGTTTAGTAACACTTTGTGTATGTTATTATTTACTAGCACTCTATTGGGAAGTTTAAATTGCACCTGTATAGGATATTTGTTGTATAGCATAGTCAGGCCATATAAACTGTCATGATATTAAAGTCAGACCTTGCTTCCAGTGACAGTAATCACCTGTACAAGAAATGAGAGATAAATCTCCCCAAAAGAATACAAAAAATAGCAACAACATTTCCAAACCCCATTTAAAATATCCTTTTACTCAATAACCTAACAAAGGTCCATATTGACAATCTGAACAGCTTATACCTCAAGTAAACATAACTTGACCCTTAACACCCCTCACTTTATAATTCTAAAGAAAAGGGAGTTTTTGACTTGAGTTCCAGTTCGTCTCAGATTCTGAATCACTGTGGGGGTATGCTTTTATCAGAAAAATAAACTGACTTCCAAACTCAGATTGTATGTCTACAAACAAGTAAAGGGAGAAAGGACTTCGATAATGGAACCATTGGCATTGGCATTCTTATTCAAAAATATCTAAACAAACCAACCCTGACAAAAAGGAAACTTTTGGGCTTTTGACAATACCACAATTCCATCTATGTACAAATATCTAGTTTTATTAGTACAAATATGAAAACCTCTTTTCATATTTGTACTAATAAAACTAGATATTTGTACATAGATGTAATTGTAGAATAAGACGGATCACAAACAGATCAAATTTGTTCATCAAATACAGAGTGTATAACTGCTGTCTCATACATAACATCAAATAGAAGTTTTTAACTTTATGCATTGAATTACAGTATTGATGACTTGTTAATTCCTCCAACACGTTTCACAGGTCAAGGCCTGCTTCATCAGGGAAATATGAAGTAACAGAGACTCTGAAATTGTAAAACAAAATAGCACCAGTAATTCAGATATTAACATGATACATTTATTTCATTAGGTTTACAACAGTTATCATACCTAATGTGGATGAGAACGTAGATCATTAAAACAACGTGATCATACAAGCATATGACTGGGACTTGCATGGAGAGAATAGATCCACAGGGACCTCATGATGTTCAATGAAGTTGATAAGAGTTGTTAGATGGGATAACATTTTTTTCTTCTATTCATTTAAGTATAGCTACAAAAAAATGTATACAGTATATGCTAATAAATATTAGCCAAATATGTGTTGAAAACAAGGACTGTCAAACAAAAATAAAAGCTTAATAATGTAGATTTATAAATAGAACAAGTTTCAACACCCCCCCCCCCCCACGTTACCAACTACACCCCTACTCCCCATATATAATAATATATAATAAAGAGAAAAGGAGGGGAAATATATATATATATATATTTATGTTAATGGACTACAAGTACCGTCTGCCACAGCGGCACACAATGAACTGTGGGGGCGCTGGTGAGCTCTCTTGTAGTTTAGTGATTGAAGTGAAGTGATGGCTGCAACACGGAGAAACGCCCGGGAACCGGCATGCTACTGAGTGGCATGGTGGACAGTCAGAATGAGCTGCTAAACATGGGATATGTGATGGGCTTACTGTTATTTACTTTTGTGAGTAGAATTTTAAACAAGGCTGAATACATTTTCATTGGTTTTACGGTAATATACTATTGGAGCTTCTTTTCACCTAACATTTGAGGGACCATTGGATGGAGTGGAGTGAAAGTACACATGGAGGACTATTGGAGGAAGTGATTTATCTAAAGTGCTTTATGTTGATCATTTTATAGTATGTGAAGCATAAGCATTTGGTGGGTGAGATTAATGCCAGCCATACATGGTTTGAAATTCGACCGATTTTTCGTCCGAGAATAAAACCTGTCGATTTTCGCTCTGTTAGTGGGTCAATGGCACCGCCCAATTTTTGTGGTTCCTCCCCTTTTCAGTGATCGGGCATGTTGGAAAATTCATGAAAAATGAACGATTTTCGACTCGATGGTCAAATCGTACGACTGTTTTTCTGAAAAGAATATGCGCATGAGCCGTGATCTGGAAGGAACAGAAGTTTTGCCTGTTATATAGGGTGAACTTTATAACTTGGTCGGCACCATCACATTACCGAGCAAACAACGTTTTTGATTTTCGGAAGAAAAATCGTTCAGAATTTGACCCATGTATGGCCTGCATAACACTGGGATAGTGGAGTGTGATGTTAACACCAGGTACTGTATTTGGTGAGCACAAGTGACGCACGGCTACTGATGTGGTGATTAATCTTGGAATTTTACATGAACATTGTGGTTATGGGACTGTGAACTTAAATATATAGAAAAATGGCTTAGCAGCTCCTGGAATCTGTTGATATTTGCTGATTTCTTTTTGGATGTTTGGTATCCAGTTACTTGACACAACTCCATCTTTTATATTGTACAAAATGGTTATTATATTGGGTTCGTGTCAGGGTGGATTTGATTTAAATCAAACCGATTTAAATCACTAGTCAGTAAGGCTTGATTTAAATCCTAGTTTTCTACATAAAGACTAATTCTTGCTGGTATAACTTTAATATGCAAGTAGATGAAGATTTTTAGAATAACAACTTTTCATATTAGTTTTTTTATCCCCAGTTTAATAGGTTAATCATTCATATTTGGACAACTTTTCTGTTGTACTTAGGAAGGAGAAAAATAATCATTACCTTAATAATAACAATTTAAATAGATTTATTCAACTGAAACAATAACATTCCAGCATATGTTATTTGCTTAAACAAACATCCATGTTTGTTAACTAATTTGGCTAAACAAAATATATATATTTTAAGAAACTTAGACTGCCAGCCCCTTCCTCCTCACACTTAGTTTCACTTTCTTCTTGTGCAGATCTATTCCACTCCAAACAATCAGAAAAATATTGTTTCTATTCTATTCACTGAACTTCTTGAAACTTAGCACTGCAGGGGTTGATTCTGTATTCATAGGTTTGTAGAAGTTAGGATTAAGGTCTTTTTCTTAACTCTGTTCATGTTATAACATTTTTGCTGTGAAGAAGAGGCATGTGATCTCCGCTGAGTCAAATTCAGTTTTGAGAACTGCAAAAGTAAACCGAGCATCTGTGATAATATCTTGTAGGCAGAGAAACTGCCCAATAATCTTACAAAAACCTCTGGAAGAGCATGACATTGTGAATGGATTCATGGAATTTATTTACCAAAAAAATTAAACATATACAGCCTTATTCTACATAATTTAAAAAACGAATCTTTATTTCATGATGGAATAACCTTTGGATGGTAATATATTTTCCTCAAAAAGCATTTTATTTAAAAAATCCGATTTAAATAAAAAAAATCCGATTTAAATCAAAAAAATCTGATTTTTTAAATTTTTTTTAAAAAAATCATTGCTTTTTATCCACCCTGGTTCGTGTGCACTAAAACTAATTTTTTTGTATTTTTCCTAAAAACACAAGATTTGATAAACTATTGCACAATATCGTGTGACAGAAAATTCAAACTGGCTTTTTTTTTTTTTTACACGGCCTCTGCTTTTAAGAAAAAAATATTATTTGGGTGTTTTACGTAGTTTTTAATTTTGATGCTGTAGTGACAATTTGTGAAAACATCGCTTTGCGGCGCTCTAGAAATGACTGTTATGCCATGAGATGGGTAAGGAATGGCCACACAGCACTTTTTTTTCTTTTTTTTTTTACAATATTTCACATGTGCCTACATTTTAGAGGAATAAGGACACCATCAACAGTTTATTAACAGAATAACAGTACAATACGGTACTCAGCGTACACAGGAGAGCAATATGCTAACAGACTTGACCTCATATGTATTTGGTAGCCATTCTTTTCATATATCTTTCCTGTTTCTCATCCAAACTATTTAAAAACACATTTATCTGACAAATGGCATCTAACGTCTTTTGGCGATCCGACACTCAACTAGGGGGGGGGGACGACACAGCACACACAGCTTGTCTCACAAAATTACCTTTTTGCCTATTTGAATGTCATTTTGATTTCTTTCACAGTGGAGTGACTGTAATGTATTTTTATTGTTTTTATAAATTCTGCTAGCAGTTTGAAAATTGCTTTTTGCAGAAGTTAATTATAACAAATAATAACAGTGGACCCTTTTATGGCTTTTGACAGGGAGAGTTTGTCTGGGGCTCCAGAAAACAGTTTGTACTTCTTGAAGAATGAATCCAAGAATCTTCTGCCCTTGAGGAAAGCCAAATAATTGAATAATCCAATGTGCTTCTTATGTGAGACTGCAAGACGCTGCCACCTAGCGGCAACACATAATATATTTTAATGTTTATGTAAATCTCATACAGGCTTTAAACAGGGTTGTCCAACCTGTGGCCAATGGCTGGCACATGGCTCAAGATGGCTATAAGTGATTAAAGATGATGATTTTTTGGGGAGTTTTGTGTAGAAATGCGTTAACACTTAGTAAACACATGGGGCCGAAGAAACGTTTTACATTGACACTCTTTACTAGACTTTTATAAGTTTTATCTTCCCGAATAAAAATATAAATAATTTTTTAAAAATAAAAAATGAAGCTTTATTACTCAGATAGGTACATACTACTATGTCAGTGATCATTCACTTGTGATCTGCCTGACTTTTTCTGCTCATCAGCTATCCCTATTGTTAGAGTATTTTATGTGTGGTCCAATTCCTCTTCTTCCAATGTGGCCCAGGAAAGTAAAAAAGTTGGACTCCCCTGATTTAACACCTTTATGTAATTTCAAAAGTTAACATCATTTATTCAAATAAAATAATACATGGCAATAGTGCCAGGAAGGTCCTTGTATTGGGCCCTTCATGTTATAGGGTGACAGCAATCGATCTAGTGTCCCAGTACTCCTGCATTGTTCCCCTGCCATGCAGGCTTCCAATGTAGACGTGCTGAATTCACACTGACTTGTGATAAATTGCAAGGAAAACAGATGTACATTTCCATCCATTTTTCACTTCTTTTAACGCTAGCTTGACTTGCGTTGATGCGAGCTTTGATGTGCATTGATGCTCATTTTAGCGGCCATTAATTCCTTGTGACATCACATCCCATGCATCACAAAACAAATCACAAAGCAAGCTTTTTTCCTTTACTTGCGTTGTGCTGCATTGATCTGCATTTTACACGCGTGTACTTGCATCGTGTTGTGTTAAAAAATGCATACATGTTGCATTTTACGCCACACATGTCAACACAGGTCAACACCATGATGTAGCGTGAAACAATTTTTTTTTACGTGTCCTTACCTGTGTTTTACGGCTGCACTAAAATGCAGATCAACACACTAGAGTGAATTAGACCTAAATGCCCTTTTCAGCACATATTACACAGGCATGAGCCACTATTGTCCCATTCTTGAATCCATCCTGAGAAATGCCATGCAACTGTCACTGGAGGATATGCCTGTACACAGGTAAAGGCTTCAAACAGGCTGTATGAAATCAGCAGTACAAAGATGTAACAGAGGGTATCAATAAGATGAACACTATATTTTTATCTTCCATTAAGAAACACAGCTTGATGATAATTAAGCAACCTAGGGTTATACTGATGCCCACAAGAGAAATGGACACTAAGAAAATTGAAGGCTCCTTTGATGCCATAACCCTTCACATGTGCCCAGTTTTGCTTAGTGCCCTTAAGCGATTTGGTGTTCCTTTCCAATCTGCTATTTTTTTTTTTGCTGAATTTGAACATTTCTTTCTAGTTTCAATAGTTACTGGTAGATTGAGTCCAGACATTGAAAACCCTGTAAGTCTCCCCAGTATACAGTCCTGCAGTCAGCAGTGGTAACCCATCTGTGTTTCAGTTAGCACAGTACACTTCTATTCACATCAGGCCAGTTTACCGGAGGGCTTCTTTGCAGAGTTTTTTAAACTCAGAGCTATGGCAGTTCCCTGTCCCCTTCTCTGAAGACTAAAGATCCCTTCTCTAAAAACTAAAGACCCCTTCTCTGAAAACTAAAGACCCCTTCTCTGAAGACTAAAGACCTTCTCTGAAGACTAAAGACCCCTTCTCTAAAAACTAAAGACCCCTTCTCTGAAAACTAAAGACCCCTTCTCTAAAAACTAAAGAGCCCTTCTCTGAAGACTAAAGATCCCTTCTCTGAAGACTAAAGACCCCTTCTCTGAAGACTAAAGATCCCTTCTCTGAAGACTAAAGACCTTCTCTGAAAACTAAGGACCCCTTCTCTGAAGACTAAAGACCCCTTCTCTGAAAACTAAAGACTCCTTCTCTGAAGACTAAAGACCCCTTCTCTGAAGACTAAAGACCCCTTCTCTGAAAACTAAAGACTCCTTCTCTGAAGACTAAAGACCCCTTCTCTGAAAACTAAAGACTCCTTCTCTGAAGACTAAAGACCTTCTCTGAAAACTAAAGACTCCTTCTCTGAAAACTAAAGACCCCTTCTCTGAAGACTAAAGACCTTCTCTGAAAACTAAAGACTCCTTCTCTGAAAACTAAAGACCCCTTCTCTGAAGACTAAAGACCTCTGAAAACTAAAGACCCCTTCTCTGAAAACTAAAGACCCCTTCTCTGAAAACTAAAGATCCCTTCTCTAAAAGCTAAAGACTCCTTCTCTGAAGACTAAAGACTCCTTCTCTGAAAACTAAAGACTCCTTCTCTGAAAACTAAAGACCCCTTCTCTGAAAACTAAAGATCCCTTCTCTGAAGACTAAAGACCCCTTCTCTGAAGACTAAAGATCCCTTCTCTGAAGACTAAAGACCTTCTCTGAAAACTAAGGACCCCTTCTCTGAAAACTAAAGACCTCTTCTCTGAAAACTAAAGACCCCTTCTCTGAAGACTAAAGATCCCTTCTCTAAAAGCTAAAGACTCCTTCTCTGAAGACTAAAGACTCCTTCTCTGAAAACTAAAGACTCCTTCTCTGAAAACTAAAGACCCCTTCTCTGAAAACTAAAGATCCCTTCTCTGAAGACTAAAGACCCCTTCTCTGAAGACTAAAGATCCCTTCTCTGAAGACTAAAGACCTTCTCTGAAAACTAAGGACCCCTTCTCTGAAAACTAAAGACCCCTTCTCTGAAAACTAAGGACCCCTTCTCTGAAAACTAAAGACCACTTCTCTGGAGACTAAAGACCCCTTCTCTGAAGACTAAAGACCTTCTCTGAAAACTAAAGACTCCTTCTCTGAAAACTAAAGACCCCTTCTCTGAAGACTAAAGACCCCTTCTCTGAAGACTAAAGACCCCTTCTCTGAAGACTAAAGACCCCTTCTCTGAAAACTAAAGACTCCTTCTCTGAAGACTAAAGACCCCTTCTCTGAAGACTAAAGACCCCTTCTCTGAAAACTAAAGACTCCTTCTCTGAAAACTAAAGACCCCTTCTCTGAAGACTAAAGACCTTCTCTGAAAACTAAAGACTCCTCTGAAAACTAAAGACCCCTTCTCTGAAGACTAAAGACCCCTTCTCTGAAGACTAAAGACCTCTGAAAACTAAAGACCCCTTCTCTGAAAACTAAAGACCCCTTCACTGAAGACTAAAGATCCCTTCTCTAAAAACTAAAGACCCCTTCTCTGAAGACTAAAGACCCCTTCTCTGAAGACTAAAGACTCCTTCTCTGAAAACTAAAGACTCCTTCTCTGAAAACTAAAGACCCCTTCTCTGAAAACTAAAGATCCCTTCTCTGAAGACTAAAGACCCCTTCTCTGAAGACTAAAGATCCCTTCTCTGAAGACTAAAGACCTTCTCTGAAAACTAAGGACCCCTTCTCTGAAAACTAAAGACCCCTTCTCTGAAAACTAAGGACCCCTTCTCTGAAAACTAAAGACCACTTCTCTGAAGACTAAAGACCCCTTCTCTGAAGACTAAAGACCTTCTCTGAAAACTAAAGACTCCTTCTCTGAAAACTAAAGACCCCTTCTCTGAAGACTAAAGACCCCTTCTCTGAAGACTAATGACCCCTTCTCTGAAGACTAAAGACCCCTTCTCTGAAAACTAAAGACTCCTTCTCTGAAGACTAAAGACCCCTTCTCTGAAAACTAAAGACTCCTTCTCTGAAGACTAAAGACCTTCTCTGAAAACTAAAGACTCCTTCTCTGAAAACTAAAGACCCCTTCTCTGAAGACTAAAGACCTCTGAAAACTAAAGACCCCTTCTCTGAAAACTAAAGACCCCTTCACTGAAGACTAAAGACTCCTTCTCTGAAGACTAAAGACCTTCTCTGAAAACTAAAGACTCCTTCTCTGAAAACTAAAGACCCCTTCTCTGAAGACTAAAGACCCCTTCTCTGAAGACTAAAGACCTCTGAAAACTAAAGACCCCTTCTCTGAAAACTAAAGACCCCTTCACTGAAGACTAAAGATCCCTTCTCTAAAAACTAAAGACCCCTTCTCTGAAGACTAAAGACCCCTTCTCTGAAGACTAAAGACTCCTTCTCTGAAAACTAAAGACTCCTTCTCTGAAGACTAAAGACCCCTTCTCTGAAGACTAAAGACATTCTCTGAAAACTAAGGACCCCTTCTCTGAAAACTAAAGACCCCTTCTCTGAAAACTAAGGACCCCTTCTCTGAAAACTAAAGATCACTTCTCTGAAGACTAAAGACCCCTTCTCTGAAGACTAAAGACCTTCTCTGAAAACTAAAGACTCCTTCTCTGAAAACTAAAGACCCCTTCTCTGAAGACTAAAGACCCCTTCTCTGAAGACTAAAGACCCCTTCTCTGAAGACTAAAGACCTTCTCTGAAAACTAAGGACCCCTTCTCTGAAAACTAAAGACCCCTTCTCTAAAAACTAAAGACCCCTTCTCTGAAAACTAAAGACCCCTTCTCTAAAAACTAAAGAGCCCTTCTCTGAAGACTAAAGATCCCTTCTCTGAAGACTAAAGACCCCTTCTCTGAAGACTAAAGATCCCTTCTCTGAAGACTAAAGACCTTCTCTGAAAACTAAGGACCCCTTCTCTGAAGACTAAAGACCCCTTCTCTGAAAACTAAAGACTCCTTCTCTGAAGACTAAAGACCCCTTCTCTGAAGACTAAAGACCCCTTCTCTGAAGACTAAAGACCCCTTCTCTGAAAACTAAAGACTCCTTCTCTGAAGACTAAAGACCCCTTCTCTGAAAACTAAAGACTCCTTCTCTGAAGACTAAAGACCTTCTCTGAAAACTAAAGACTCCTTCTCTGAAAACTAAAGACCCCTTCTCTGAAGACTAAAGACCTTCTCTGAAAACTAACGACTCCTTCTCTGAAAACTAAAGACCCCTTCTCTGAAGACTAAAGACCTCTGAAAACTAAAGACCCCTTCTCTGAAAACTAAAGACCCCTTCTCTGAAAACTAAAGATCCCTTCTCTAAAAGCTAAAGACTCCTTCTCTGAAGACTAAAGACTCCTTCTCTGAAAACTAAAGACTCCTTCTCTGAAAACTAAAGACCCCTTCTCTGAAAACTAAAGATCCCTTCTCTGAAGACTAAAGACCCCTTCTCTGAAGACTAAAGATCCCTTCTCTGAAGACTAAAGACCTTCTCTGAAAACTAAGGACCCCTTCTCTGAAAACTAAAGACCTCTTCTCTGAAAACTAAAGACCCTTCTCTGAAGACTAAAGATCCCTTCTCTAAAAGCTAAAGACTCCTTCTCTGAAGACTAAAGACTCCTTCTCTGAAAACTAAAGACTCCTTCTCTGAAAACTAAAGACCCCTTCTCTGAAAACTAAAGATCCCTTCTCTGAAGACTAAAGATCCCTTCTCTGAAGACTAAAGACCTTCTCTGAAAACTAAGGACCCCTTCTCTGAAAACTAAAGACCCCTTCTCTGAAAACTAAGGACCCCTTCTCTGAAAACTAAAGACCACTTCTCTGAAGACTAAAGACCCCTTCTCTGAAGACTAAAGACCTTCTCTGAAAACTAAAGACTCCTTCTCTGAAAACTAAAGACCCCTTCTCTGAAGACTAAAGACCCCTTCTCTGAAGACTAAAGACCCCTTCTCTGAAGACTAAAGACCCCTTCTCTGAAAACTAAAGACTCCTTCTCTGAAGACTAAAGACCCCTTCTCTGAAGACTAAAGACCCCTTCTCTGAAAACTAAAGACTCCTTCTCTGAAAACTAAAGACCCCTTCTCTGAAGACTAAAGACCTTCTCTGAAAACTAAAGACTCCTCTGAAAACTAAAGACCCCTTCTCTGAAGACTAAAGACCCCTTCTCTGAAGACTAAAGACCTCTGAAAACTAAAGACCCCTTCTCTGAAAACTAAAGACCCCTTCACTGAAGACTAAAGATCCCTTCTCTAAAAACTAAAGACCCCTTCTCTGAAGACTAAAGACCCCTTCTCTGAAGACTAAAGACTCCTTCTCTGAAAACTAAAGACTCCTTCTCTGAAAACTAAAGACCCCTTCTCTGAAAACTAAAGATCCCTTCTCTGAAGACTAAAGACCCCTTCTCTGAAGACTAAAGATCCCTTCTCTGAAGACTAAAGACCTTCTCTGAAAACTAAGGACCCCTTCTCTGAAAACTAAAGACCCCTTCTTTGAAAACTAAGGACCCCTTCTCTGAAAACTAAAGACCACTTCTCTAAAGACTAAAGACCCCTTCTCTGAAGACTAAAGACCTTCTCTGAAAACTAAAGACTCCTTCTCTGAAAACTAAAGACCCCTTCTCTGAAGACTAAAGACCCCTTCTCTGAAGACTAATGACCCCTTCTCTGAAGACTAAAGACCCCTTCTCTGAAAACTAAAGACTCCTTCTCTGAAGACTAAAGACCCCTTCTCTGAAAACTAAAGACTCCTTCTCTGAAGACTAAAGACCTTCTCTGAAAACTAAAGACTCCTTCTCTGAAAACTAAAGACCCCTTCTCTGAAGACTAAAGACCTCTGAAAACTAAAGACCCCTTCTCTGAAAACTAAAGACCCCTTCACTGAAGACTAAAGACTCCTTCTCTGAAGACTAAAGACCTTCTCTGAAAACTAAAGACTCCTTCTCTGAAAACTAAAGACCCCTTCTCTGAAGACTAAAGACCCCTTCTCTGAAGACTAAAGACCTCTGAAAACTAAAGACCCCTTCTCTGAAAACTAAAGACCCCTTCACTGAAGACTAAAGATCCCTTCTCTAAAAACTAAAGACCCCTTCTCTGAAGACTAAAGACCCCTTCTCTGAAGACTAAAGACTCCTTCTCTGAAAACTAAAGACTCCTTCTCTGAAGACTAAAGACCCCTTCTCTGAAGACTAAAGACATTCTCTGAAAACTAAGGACCCCTTCTCTGAAAACTAAAGACCCCTTCTCTGAAAACTAAGGACCCCTTCTCTGAAAACTAAAGACCACTTCTCTGAAGACTAAAGACCCCTTCTCTGAAGACTAAAGACCTTCTCTGAAAACTAAAGACTCCTTCTCTGAAAACTAAAGACCCCTTCTCTGAAGACTAAAGACCCCTTCTCTGAAGACTAAAGACCCCTTCTCTGAAGACTAAAGACTCCTTCTCTAAAAACTAAAGACCCCTTCTCTGAAGACTAAAGACCCCTTCTCTGAAGACTAAAGACCCCTTCTCTGAAAACTAAAGACCACTTCTCTGAAGACTAAAGACCCCTTCTCTGAAGACTAAAGACCCCTTCTCTGAAGACTAAAGACCTTCTCTGAAAACTAAAGACTCCTTCTCTGAAAACTAAAGACCCCTTCTCTGAAGACTAAAGACCCCTTCTCTGAAGACTAAAAACCTCTGAAAACTAAAGACCACTTCTCTGAAGACTAAAGACCCCTTCTCTGAAGACTAAAGACCTTCTCTGAAAACTAAAGACTCCTTCTCTGAAAACTAAAGACCCCTTCTCTGAAGACTAAAGACCCCTTCTCTGAAGACTAAAGACCCCTTCTCTGAAAACTAAAGACTCCTTCTCTGAAGACTAAAGACCCCTTCTCTGAAGACTAAAGACCCCTTCTCTGAAAACTAAAGACTCCTTCTCTGAAAACTAAAGACCCCTTCTCTGAAGACTAAAGACCTTCTCTGAAAACTAAAGACTCCTCTGAAAACTAAAGACCCCTTCTCTGAAGACTAAAGACCCCTTCTCTGAAGACTAAAGACCTCTGAAAACTAAAGACCCCTTCTCTGAAAACTAAAGACCCCTTCACTGAAGACTAAAGATCCCTTCTCTAAAAACTAAAGACCCCTTCTCTGAAGACTAAAGACCCCTTCTCTGAAGACTAAAGACTCCTTCTCTGAAAACTAAAGACTCCTTCTCTGAAAACTAAAGACCCCTTCTCTGAAAACTAAAGATCCCTTCTCTGAAGACTAAAGACCCCTTCTCTGAAGACTAAAGATCCCTTCTCTGAAGACTAAAGACCTTCTCTGAAAACTAAGGACCCCTTCTCTGAAAACTAAAGACCCCTTCTCTGAAAACTAAGGACCCCTTCTCTGAAAACTAAAGACCACTTCTCTGAAGACTAAAGACCTCTTCTCTGAAGACTAAAGACCTTCTCTGAAAACTAAAGACTCCTTCTCTGAAAACTAAAGACCCCTTCTCTGAAGACTAAAGACCCCTTCTCTGAAGACTAAAGACCCCTTCTCTGAAGACTAAAGACCCCTTCTCTGAAAACTAAAGACTCCTTCTCTGAAGACTAAAGACCCCTTCTCTGAAAACTAAAGACTCCTTCTCTGAAGACTAAAGACCTTCTCTGAAAACTAAAGACTCCTTCTCTGAAAACTAAAGACCCCTTTTCTGAAGACTAAAGACCTCTGAAAACTAAAGACCCCTTCTCTGAAAACTAAAGACCCCTTCACTGAAGACTAAAGACTCCTTCTCTGAAGACTAAAGACCTTCTCTGAAAACTAAAGACTCCTTCTCTGAAAACTAAAGACCCCTTCTCTGAAGACTAAAGACCCCTTCTCTGAAGACTAAAGACCTCTGAAAACTAAAGACCCCTTCTCTGAAAACTAAAGACCCCTTCACTGAAGACTAAAGATCCCTTCTCTAAAAACTAAAGACCCCTTCTCTGAAGACTAAAGACCCCTTCTCTGAAGACTAAAGACTCCTTCTCTGAAAACTAAAGACTCCTTCTCTGAAGACTAAAGACCCCTTCTCTGAAGACTAAAGACATTCTCTGAAAACTAAGGACCCCTTCTCTGAAAACTAAAGACCCCTTCTCTGAAAACTAAGGACCCCTTCTCTGAAAACTAAAGACCACTTCTCTGAAGACTAAAGACCCCTTCTCTGAAGACTAAAGACCTTCTCTGAAAACTAAAGACTCCTTCTCTGAAAACTAAAGACCCCTTCTCTGAAGACTAAAGACCCCTTCTCTGAAGACTAAAGACCCCTTCTCTGAAGACTAAAGACTCCTTCTCTAAAAACTAAAGACCCCTTCTCTGAAGACTAAAGACCCCTTCTCTGAAGACTAAAGACCCCTTCTCTGAAAACTAAAGACCCCTTCTCTGAAAACTAAAGATCCCTTCTCTGAAGACTAAAGACCCCTTCTCTGAAGACTAAAGATCCCTTCTCTGAAGACTAAAGACCTTCTCTGAAAACTAAGGACCCCTTCTCTGAAAACTAAGGACCCCTTCTCTGAAAACTAAAGACCACTTCTCTGAAGACTAAAGACCCCTTCTCTGAAGACTAAAGACCCCTTCTCTGAAGACTAAAGACCTTCTCTGAAAACTAAAGACTCCTTCTCTGAAAACTAAAGACCCCTTCTCTGAAGACTAAAGACCCCTTCTCTGAAGACTAAAAACCTCTGAAAACTAAAGACCCCTTCTCTGAAGACTAAAGACCCCTTCTCTGAAGACTAAAGACCTCTGAAAACTAAAGACCCCTTCTCTGAAGACTAAAGATCCCTTCTCTAAAAACTAAAGACCCCTTCTCTGAAGACTAAAGACCCCTTCTCTGAAGACTAAAGACTCCTTCTCTGAAAACTAAAGACTCCTTCTCTGAAAACTAAAGACCCCTTCTCTGAAGACTAAAGACCCCTTCTCTGAAAACTAAAGACCCCTTCTCTAAAGACTAAAGCCCCCTTCTCTGAAAACTAAAGATCACTTCTCTAAAAACTAAGGACCCCTTCTCTGAAAACTAAAGACCCCTTCTCTGCAGACTAAAGACCCCTTCTCTGAAAACGTACTATAGTGCGCGACTAGCAAGTTATTTACTGTATTGAGGCTTTTTCCCTCTATTTTTGTACATAGGACTGTGTGATACAGTAGCTGATCAGTTCTGTTGATGCTGTATTGAAGAAGAATCGGGATTTCTAATTTTGGCCAAACGCACATTGGGTGATTAGTGCCCCAACTAAATGCCCTTGTGCCCCAAATAAATGCCCAGTGTGCATGTGGGCATTCTCTCTTGGTTTCCTAAGTACCCTGTATATTTGTACATACTGGGCAGTGTGTTTGTAACTGGAGGTCCCCTTTTTATTATTTACTAGGGATTTTTCTGTGTAGCTTGGGTCTTTCAGCATTTGGGCACAGTTTGCCCAAGCACTGTTTGAACTTTCCATCATTTTTTTCCCTATGCCCATTTCTTCTTGCAGTTTTTTCATTGTGCAGACTCCATAAGGCAGTTCTCACTAATGCAGGCCATACATGGGTCGAATTCCAAAATACTTTTCTTTCCAAAAAAGCGTAACTAAGAATTTTCATTCAAATTTCACACCATTAGTGGGCTGCAGCATCGTCCGATTTTCAAATTTGAGTAATTGAGCATGTTGGAATTTTTTTGAAAAACAAACAAATTTCTAATCAATAATGGGAGAACCGTTCAAAAAAATATATTTGAAAAAGAAATGAGCATGAGCTGTGACCTGGAAAAAAAAAGAAGATTCCCAGCCACTAAAATTCTTTTCTTTAGCAACACGAGGTGACATTGAAGGCTTGGTTGGTCGAATTTCATAATCAATCGTGGCACCATCGGATTACAAAATGCACAAAATTTCTGTTTTTTTAAAGAACATTCGTTGAGAATTTGACCTATGTATGGCTTGCATGACAAGCTGACAATACACTTTTCTCTGCATAGACACTATCAGAAAACTTTCTAGTGTGTTACTATCAGAAGACAGACTTTGAGACACAATATTATTATTACTACTGTGCCAGCTAAAGTGACAAGTGGTCACACAGCCTTTGTTGCTATTTTAACCCCTGTACACCCATGGCTATTCCTTGCGGGTTTCGGTAGTTTCTTTTTGTCTTAAAGGTATTCAACCCTTTTGATGTTTATCAAACATGTCTGGCACCAACTATGGTCAACCTACAGCTGCAGGTGAATTTTCCAATCAAGAGCTAATTTGCCTTATGTGCAACGTGGAGCTTGTTACAGGAATAGATTGTGCATTTTGAACTTACAAATCTTAGTCAGAACCTCGGATGGCCCTCCTTCCTTCTTCCTTGGGGGATCATTTCTCCCCCTATCTCCCAGCATTGGTATTTTCTTCTGTTATGCAAAGATTTGAGCCTCAGTTAGTCCACCTTATTGCTCCCCCTGACTGCAAAGCATCTACCACCACCTTCTCCAGCAGAATCTGATGCAAAGATGACTAATGTTTTTGATTCTGTCAGGAATCCTCCAGAGGATTTGTGAACTGTCACTGAGTCCCTCCTTTCTTTAGAGAAAGAAACCCCACCAGCTGAATGTCAGTCATTAATTGCTTCACCTTATTCCACTAAATTAGAGGATTCCACCACTCCTCCTATACCAGTGTCGGACTCAGTTCTCCCAGTCCTAAACATTTCTACCAGGGTGTTTCCTGATCATCTTCTATTCAATAATTGAATATGCAGAGTTTGGAAACACCCAGATAAACAATGTCCCCTACATAGTTCATGGCACTCTATCCCTTTGCAGAGTATTTTGTCACAAAAATGACTACTCCATCAGTCAATCCACCAGTGTCTCCCCTTAACAAAGCTGTGACCATTCCATTAAATGGTGTTCTCCATTCTTCAAGGCCTCTACAGACAAAAAACTAGAAGCTATTTTTTGATCCATCAACTCCATCTACTACTTGGTAGGATCTATCCTTCAGCCCATGCTCCCCTCTGCACTCATTTCCCAGAGTTAAGCTGAATCATCTAAATTGCTAAGTTGGGATCTGGCAGTCACTAGTGTAGACTCTCAGTTTATTAATTGCTCCCCTAAATGACTAGTGTGGAACTTCATGTGCGATGTGAGGCTGGATGCTAACCAGGTTTTGTCTTGGTTATCCCTTCCTGCTCTCCACATCCACAATGCAATCTGGCTTAAGTGTTGGTTGTCTAGCAGCAGTGTAGGAAAGCTTTGTTAGGATTACCTTTCATATGACACCATGCAGTTCAACACCTTCCTATCCTGCATCAAAACATTACTTTCATTTGTCAAGTCAGGTCTAGTTCCCAGATCTACAAGTCTTCTTCCACCACTGAAGGCTCTGGGAGTTCGAAACATCCTTGGGAAGCCAACCATTGAAGCCTACAGATACATTTGCCTCAGTATGAAGGTCCGCCCTCAAATGGGGGGAAATCTAATGGCTTTTATGGAAAGTTGGGAAAGTTGCATAACCTACCCATGGGTGTGAGAGGTAGTTTTCAAAGACGAAAAAATACGTTTACCTAAGTCCTCCACCTCAGTTTTTCATTTTGCGTCTTCCAGTGTCCCAGCATTTGGATAGACCTTTTATTCAGCCTCTCAGTGACTGTTGAGCCAGTAGTTATCATTGCTGTTCTTCCAACCAAAGATTTTCAAACATTTTAATAAAACCTGTTTATAGTCCTGAAACACAAAGGATGCATCTGTCCCAACTTGGATTTAAAAGCTATTATTCCCTTCATCAACAGGTTACATATTTACACACTTCCATCTTTCCAGGTCATTACTGATTTTTTCTTTTTGCCATGGGAAACCACCGCTGACAGTTTGTGGCCCTTACCTTCAGCCTTGGCTTGAGTAATCACAAAGATCCTGCTTCTTCTTCTCAAAGGCCTTACAGTCAACAGATACAGTGGGTAAAATAAGTATTGAACATGTCACCCTTTTTCTCAGTAAATATATTTCTAAAGGTGCTATTGACATGAAATTTTCACTACATGTCAGTAACAACCCATGCAATCCATACACATAAAGAAACCAAAACAAATTAGTTCAGAAATTAAGTTATGTGTAAAAAAAATGGAATGAAACAGCAAAAAGTATTTAACACATGAAGTAAGGGAGGTGCAAAAAGGCATGGAAAGGCAAGACACCAGCTGAAATCTATCAATAATTAGAATGCAATCCTGCCCCTTGTCATTACCAAGGTTTCAACAAGAAACATCTCATGATGGGTAAAAGCAAAGAGCTTCCTCAAGACCTACACAACCTTATTGTTGCATAACATAACATTGTTGTATTGGTTACAGAAGAATTTCCAAACTTCTGAATGTTCCAGTGAGCACTGTTATGGCCATAATCCGGAAGTGGAAATAACATCATTTCACCATAAACCGGCCATAACCAGGTGCTTCTCACAAGATTTCTGACAGAGGAGTGAAAAGAATTATCAGAAGAATTGTCCAAGAGCAAAGGACCATTTGTGGAGAGCTTCAGAAAGACCTGGATTTATCAGGTACAATGCACTCAACTGCCATGGCCTGTATGGCTCACCACGCAAGACTCCATTGCTAAAGAAAAAGCATGTTGAAGCTCGTTTAAAGTTTGCTGCACAACATTTAGACAAGCCTGTGAAATACTGGGAAAATATAGTCTGGTCAGATCAAAACCAAAATTAAACTCTTTGGATGCCATATTACACACCATGTTTGGAGGTCAAATGGCACTGCACATCACCCCAAAACACCATACCAACAGTGAAGTTTGGAGTTGGGAACATTATGGTGTGGGTCTGCTTTTCAGCATACGGCACTGGCAAACTTCATGTCACTGAAGGAAGGATGAATGGAAAAATGTACCAAGACATTCTTGATAAAAATCTGCTGCCATCAGAAAGAAAATAAAGCTGCTAGAGTGCTGCAGCCAATCACCTGACTTGAATCTAATAGAAAATCTATGGAAGAGGCCCACGGACCTTTTATTCAGATGTAGTTTAATGAAGTTCAAGATTCAAGATGCGTTTTGGCAAAGCTCAGTCATGACTACATTTCTTGAGGAGTGACTTTTTTCCTGCAACCCTCCCATATAAGCCACATTTGTGGAGAATTTGTGATATTGTTGTGACATTGCACACAATGACCACTCTTTGTAATCAATTCATGCAACTGCTTCAGCGTTACTGTAGGCTTCTTGGGACCACTTTCCTCATGGCTCTTTCATCCAGTTTGGAGTGAGTCCTTTTTCCAGGGAGGGTCTGTGTTGTACCAAATACTTTTCAATTCTTAATAATGGACTTCACTCTGCTTCAAGGCAATGATTGAGCCTTTGAATTTTTTTTTATCCATCTCCTGACTTGTTCCTGTCCACAACTTTATCCCGGAGATCTTTTGACAATGCCTTGCTACCCATAGTTGATTGTTTGCTTCAGTTGCACTAACAGGGACTGAAATGCTCCAGGAAAGCTCTTTCCATGCTGAGCTAATCAAAATGACCACAGATGATCACAGTTGAAAGTCAAATGGCTTTGTGTGCCATTGATATAGCTATACCTGATTTAGTTTAGTAAGGGGGTGATCCATTTTCAAACTTGGTGATTCTGTTTTTTTAATTTTGTAAATATTTTTCTGACATGGTGATGTTGTATCTTTCACTTGGATGTTATAAATTGCAAATAAAAATACAGCTGGATAAAACAAAAACTTTCTGTCTTCATATCAGGCTGCAAAGAAAAAGCTGTGATTATTTTAAAGAGGGGGATTCTTTTCTATACCCACTGTATATTGTTTTGTTGGCACATAAAAACCCCTACATTTCAATCTTCCTAGTGATCGCTTGGAAACTTTATGTATATTTATTATTGTGCCCACTTACACGTGCTAGAGATTATTATTGCACTGGCTAATATATGCTGGGGGGTTTTATTGTGTATTATTGTGCTTACTTGCATCAATGCTGGGAATTATTATTGTAGCCACTGACATCAATGCTGGGGATTACTATTGTAGCCACTGACATCAATGCTGGGGATTATTATTGCAGCCACTGACATCAATGCTGGGGATTATTATTGCAGCCACTGACATCAATGCTGGGGATTATTATTGTAGCCACTGACATCAATGCTGGGGATTATTATTGTAGCCACTGACATCAATGCTGGGGATTATTATTGTAGCCACTGACATCAATGCTGGGAATTATTATTGTAGCCACTGACATCAATGCTGGGGATTATTATTGCAGCCACTGACATCAATGCTGGGGATTATTATTGTAGCCACTGACATCAATGCTGGGGATTATTATTGCAGCCACTGACATCAATGCTGGGGATTATTATTGTAGCCACTGATATGAATGCTGGGGATTATTATTGCAGCCACTGACAACAATGCTGTGGATTATTATGGCTGTCACTAACACTGAGGCTGGGGGTTATTATTGTGACCACTGACACCCATGCTGGGGAGTATTATTGTAGCCCCGACACCAATGTTATTTAATTTTTTTTATTATAATCCTTTGTTTTAATGTTTATGTGTGTCTTTGAGTCCGTGACTGTGTGGCACAGCAATTAAAGCAGTATTAAACCCAAAAGCAAACACTATTTACCTTGCAATTTACTAATTCTTAGATGTGATGTCTGCATGGGTTTCCTTTTTTAGGCTTTCTTTCTTCTATTGTTATCTGATTATCCAGCCAGAAAGTCCGTTGTTTTTCAAAAGAACAAGCTCTCCTGCAGATTGTATCTGTTACAGTGTTGAGCCAAACCATTCACTACTGACAGGGGTGCTTACAATGATCATCCTTTTATCCAAAAGGAAAAAAACTGTTTGCTGTAACTGCTGTTAGCTGGAGTTTGGCTTTAATTTGTTAGCATATTTATTGAAAATCTGTAGTACATCTAACAACCCCCTCCCCCCAGACTGAGATTGCTGGTGTCCAAAGTTGCCCCCTGTGTTCATTCATCCAGAGTGGGGCACTCTAATACAGCAGGTATGTTACTGGCCATATCACCAGGTGAACAGAAAGAGAAAAAGCTTAAAATAAGAAAACTAAAACAGCCACCACATCTGAGAATCGATCTTCAATATATTACGTTTTTGTTTTTTTGGCTTTACTAAGCTATTTTGTGGATACAAGGACTGCGGTATATGCATGCCGCGTATACAGTGAGTAAATTCAGACTCTTATTTAAGCCTTGCACAACTTTTTGCACAGTGTAGCCATTCCTTTTTTGCAGCCTGCTGCATATGCCACATGCCATATTTCCAATGTGTCCCTCTTTCTCTAATTATAAAGTTGGGAGGTATGAGCAATGAGCGTAGAAGGGAATTTGAGACTTGAGTGTAAGAGCTCCAGAGGACCACCACTACTGGAGAGGCCAGTACCCTCCCAACCAGGGGCGGACTGACCATTTGGAAACTCGGGCACTGCCCGAGGGCCTGGGGTCAGTAGGGGGCCCCATGAGATGCCCCTGGTACCTTTTTCATAGGCTTTTTTGAGTTTGGGCAAGGACACAGGCCCCATGATCCCCTATTGCCCGGGGCCCCATGAGTTGTCAGTCCGCCCCTGCTCCCAACAGAAGGTTGTTGCAGATACAAGAGGTGGGTCACTGAGGGTATTGGAGGAAAAGGAGAGGGAGTCCAAGGGTACTAAGACAACAGAAAGTGATTCTGGGTTACTAAAGTGGGTATGAGTTTGGAGGTATTGCAGAAAGAAGAACCCGAGTCCACTGGGCAAGATTAGAGTGAATATGGTGATATCTATGCAAAAAGAGGGAGACTCTGGTGATACTGGAGCAGCTGGATATACTCTGCAAGCTGTGCTGTACATTACATTGCACATTGTGTGCATAAAATCATATGAATCAGAGAGGTTTCGTTATTTAAATGATTCTTTGCCCTGGGGTTGTGTGTGTGGGATTCTCCTGTGTTACACAATAATTAACCACTTGCCCTCCTGAGGATTTACCCCCCCCCCTTCCTGATCAGGCAATTGCGCGGTCATGCAATGCTGCATCCAAATGAAATTTGTGTCCTTTTTTCTCACAAATAGATCTTTGTTTTGGTGGTATTTGATCGCCTGTGTGTTTAAACAAAAAAAGACCGACAATTTGGAGAAAAAGAAATGTTTTACTTTTTGCTATTAAACATGTCCTGTAAAAAAATGTAAAAAACGAATTTCATCCTAAATTTAGGCCAAAATGTATTCTGCTACATGTCTTTACTAAAAAAATCCCAATATGTGTAAATTAATTGGTTTATGTGAAAGTTATAGCGTTTACAAAAGCGGTATATATACTGTAATTTTTTTTTTAAACTAGTAATGGCGGCAATCAGTGACTTATAGTGGGACTGCAGGACTGCGGTGGGCATTCTGACACTGGGGGGAACTGACTTGGTGTCACTGACATTCCCAGTGACACATGCAGTGATCAGTGCTAATAAAAAGCTCTGACACTGTACTAATGGCAGTTGGCAGGAAGGGGTTAACATGTGGGGCGATCAAAGGGTTAACTGTGCGCTGTTTCACTGTGTGCTGTGTTAGTGCTTTCCACTGTGAGCACACTGCTTTGTACAGCTCTGCTATGCAAAGCAGAGTGCAGGAGCTGACAGGGGAGAGATCTGTGTTTATACACAGGTCACTCCCCATCGGAGATACTCAACGATCACAAGGTGCCGGTGAGTAATCATCGGCTGGGACTTGGTGATTGACAGCTGAGGCCGCGAATGGTGGCGCAGGTAGGGCGCCCCCTACCCAGAACTGCAAAATCATGTATAAATACATGATTTTGCGCACCCGTGCCGCACTGTAGCAGTATTTCTGCTTTAGAACAGCGCGGAAGCGGTTAAGGTGTATTTTGTATGTATAAAGGACTGTACCACGTGTGTAGTGTAAACAGCAAGTAAGCTCAGATTCTATTTACTCATGTCTTTTTTCTTATGCCCACTGTTCAGGACAATGTGGCCTTGCCCATTATTCACTGTGCACAAAGGGGCAGTGCACAGGGCAGGTGTCCCTTTTTTCTCTTTAAAAAGTTGGAGGGTATGTACTGCATTATATGTATCCATCTCCACCATATTTGTTAGCTCTTCTCACTAACCATATGTCCTTCTCAGACTGTTTCCTGAATTATTTGGTCACTGGGGGTCATCTATTCTTGATTATGAGTTGGTTTAGTCTTTGATGGACCACTGTATCCATTTAACAAATGTATTGTCAGATCCTCCTAAGTGGAGTTTACCATAATTACAATAAAAGCCCATTTACACCTCTGTACTTAAAAGGCATGCATTTTTAATATGAGGGCTTTGAAAAATGTGTTGTGGTGTATTTTTGACATGTTCTTGTGGGGGGGTTTTTTCCATGTACAGTTGTGTTCAAAATAATAGCAGTCAGACATCACTAACCTGATCAATCACTGTTTTTGGTAGAAATGATGTTTCTACATGGCAAATAATTTACTAGCAGGTGTAGTAGAGTAATAGAAATCCAACAGACCCAACAGTCATGACATGCATGCTGCTGATTCTGTGTAATTGAATCACTAATTGAAAGGGGCATGTTCAAAATAATAGCAGTGTGGAGTTCTATTAGTGAGGTCATTCATTCTTTGAAAGACAGGTGACAATTATTGCCCTTATTTAAGGAAGGAAGGCAGCAAATGTTGTACATGCTGGTTACAGTGCATTTCTCTCTGAAATTCTGAGGAAAATGGGTTGTTCCAGACATTGTTCAGAAGAACAGCGTACCTTGATTAAAAAGTTGATTGGAGAGGGGAAAACATATAAAGAAGTGCAGAAAATGATAGGCTGCTCAGCTAAAATGATCGCAAATGCTTTAAAATGGCAACCAAAACCTGAAAGACATGGAAGAAGGGAAAAACTACCATTCGAATGGATAGAAGAATAGCCAAAATGGCAAGGACTCAGCCAACAATCAGCTCCAGGAAGATCAAAGAAGGTCTAAAGTTACCTGTGAGTACTGTTACAATTAGAAGACGCCTATGTGAAGCCAAGCTATCTGCAAGAAGCCCCGCAAAGTCCCACTGTTGAAAAAAAGACATGTGCTGAAGAGGTTACAATTTGCCAAAGAGCACATTGACTGGCCTAAAGAGAAGTGGCGCAACATTTTATGGACTGATGAAAGTAAGATTGTTCTTTTTGGGTCTAGTGGCCGGAGACAGTTTGTCAGACGACCCCCAAACACTGAATTCAAGCCACAGTACACTGTGAAGACAGTGAAGCATGGTTGCGCAAGCATCATGATATGGGGATGTTTCTCATACTGCGTTGTTGAATACATCAGAATACTTGAAGAGGTCATGCTGCCTTATGCTGAAGAGGAAATGCCCTTGAAATGGGTGTTCCAACAAGACAACAACCCCAAACACACCAGTAAACATGCAACATCTTGGTTCCAGACCAACAAGAGTGACGTTATGGAGTGGCCAGCCCAATCCCCGGATCTTAATCCAATAGAAAACTTGTGGGGTGACATCAAAAATGCAGTTTCTGAGGCAAAACCAAGAAATAGAGAAGAACTGTGGAATGTAGTCCAATCATCCTGGGCTGGAATACCTGTTCACAGGTGCCAGAAGTTGGTTGACTCCATGCAACACAGATGTACAGCAGTTCTCAGAAACAGTGCTTATACAACGAAATATTAAGTGATTCAAAGGAAAGCAAAATCTTCAAACATTTTTCAGTTTATATAGTGAATGTTTGAGTTTGTAAAGAAGAATACAAACACTGCTATTTTTTTGAACAGTCTAATACTCACTTTTCTTCAATTGTTTTAGAGGAACAACACAAATTTGATATATTTTTCTTCATGTTTTGATTTGGAATAGAATGTGTTGTGTTCGCAATGCATTTGTGTGCATGGAAATAAAAGCTATTAGAAGGATTTTGAGCTTTATTCACTTTTTTCAACACACTGCTATTATTTGAACACAACTGTATGCATTTTTTTTAGGGGAAGGGTACATCCAGTGCAACTGTAAAATGCACATAGAAAACAGTATGTAATATTATATGTGCTGTGCCAATTATAACTATGAAAAGTGCACTTTCTGCAAACAGCAGGTAGACTGCCACAAGCACAAATCTGCACAATTAAACTGTAAGGTGAACAATGAACTACTAAATATAATGGCACAGAATTTAAAGTGTGCTATTGTGCAGCATAAGGAAAGGCAGGGTGTATTTAACACGCAGAGGTGTAAACAGGCCTTAGGCACCCGTTTCAATCAGATCCGCCTATCAGTTTTTCAGGCAGATCTGAACTGCAACTCAATATTAATTGTAAATTGCACCAGAGCACTGTCACTTTATGCACACAAATTGTACATGTTACATGTGAAGAAGCCACCACATTGTTCTTCTTGGATTGGTTGTTTTTTTAGCTAGAAGGAGATACTGGAAAGAAACCCGTTGAACAGTGGCTGAACATGAAGAGAAATAAGGAAAGCTTACCTACGTGGAGGAACCACAGACGAGCACAAGGTGTGACAATTTAATTCCCCACTATGGTGTTCTGACTTCTAACTTGCACTCGCCTGGGTTGCAGACCAGCTGACTCAGTCTTTACGGAGTAGCAGATGAAATGACACGTGTGTACGTTGCGTGTTGACGTGACGGAAAATGAATGACAAAAGTCTGGAGCAGCAAATTAACATCAATTTTTGTGTGAAACTTTAGCTTTGTTACTACAGGCTTATGAACATTTTAAGAAGAAACCAAGTGTGTTTGAATGGCATAGGTGATTTAATGAGTGGCAGGAAGATGTCCACGATGGCACAAGAAGAGGACAACCAAAAATGCAAAGATCAGATGTTAACAGAGTGCGAATCCCCGTACACCCAGATAGAAGATTGAGTGTGCGAATGATGGAAGAAGAATTGAACATGAACAGTGAAACAGTGCAGCAGATTCTAAAGGAGGAGATGGAATGAGATAGGTTTCCTCAATGATGGCGCCTCGAATCTTGACAAAAGTTCAGAAGGAACATCATCATAAATTTTCATCTAGAGTATAGGTAAGCAAACATTTTATTTACAGTTCATTCTGGGAAATATATTGTCACACCTCACATAACCCCCAAATGAGCTGCAAAGGATTTTCCTTCCATCAATCAAATTGTTGCACTTCTGAGACCCAGCAGAATCTTATCCCCAATCCAGAAAGCAAATTGATACGGCTTAGAGAGCATTGAGAGTAGTTAAAAATTCTATTGGTTTTTATTCCTGTTTATGACCAAATTGTGAAGATTTCCCCTCACTTCCTGTGCTTTTGATGCTCTTTCAAGAAATTAGTGGAGCATTTGTCGTAGACACCAGCACTGCAGTATTTCATGGTCAATTGGCAAGCACCAGCAGTGCAGTACAAACTGGTAAGGTGGTTAGCACTTGTAGCGTAATGCAACCTCAGTTACCAAATAAGAGAACAGGCCTGTAGAGCACATAGTAGCCTTCCAGAGGTGCTTGCAAGCGCTAATTGGCTGCCCTCAGATTCAGCAGCATCCATTATCATTCCTTTCACAGCCCAGCCCAGGGTTCAGGTGGAAACAGCCAACTTAACAATGCCCCTTGACTTTTTTGTGTTGTTTTTCACTGAAGACTTCTATAATTTAATCATGGGCCAAAGTAATGTTTATGCCCATTTGTTCATTGCCACCAACCCAAATTTAAACCATGCCAGGCCATTCAAATGGAAACCTGTCACGGTTTCCAAATTTAAAATTTTTTTGGGCCCAACCCTTAACATGGGCATTACAAAAAATAATTAATTGTGGTCATATTGGTCCACAGACAAGATTCTTCATGCTCGTGTTCTCAGCTGCAATGGCCAGGAGAAGATATGAGACAGTAATGCTTTTCATGCATTGCAGTGACAATATCCTCTGTCATCCCTGAGGTGATCCTGACTATGATCGGCTCCACAAAATCCAGCCTCTCATAAATTACCTGTCCCAGAAATCGGCAGAACAAAACATGTGCATAGACAAGTTCCTTGTACTTTTTACTGGCAGGCCTGCAATAAAGCATTATCTCCCCTGAAAGGGTGTCAGATATGGGATCAAAATGTATAAGTTCTGTGAGAGGACCACAGGCTATACATACAGCTTTAGGATTTATGAGGGAAATGTAGATCCCCCCAGATGCCCAGGTTACATGGGCAACAGAGGTAGGATAGTGTAGGACTTGTCACCCTTGTTCATTTTGGGATACCATTTGTACGTGGACAACTTTCATGCCAGCGTGTCACTTTTTAGAAATTTGTTTATTAAACAAATTGGCTGATGTGGCACCATGTGACCTGATTGCAGCGGCTTCCCCCAACGGCTCGTTAACACCCCACTTAGTAATTGGGAGAAAGCCTGCTTGCATTGCAGAATGAAGAACTACTTGCAGTAAAATGGCAGGACAAATGTGATGTATTCATCCTGTCTTCCACTCACCCAGAGATGATGGTCCAAATGCACACGGCGTCTGGTGTTGTTGAAAAGCCTCTCTGCGTCCATGACTATAATCTAAATATGGAATGTGACGGAAGTGTAGGCAGGACAGAACACACGAAGAAGGTGGGGAACACACAAAGCTTTATTGAACTATGCAGGACACTCAATCAGAACAGTTCAAGGCCCTCAACACAGCTCCCCCAGAGCATACTAGGGGCGACATCAGGCTCACGGTGATTCAACGGGACTTGGGCTGTGGAGTCTGGCCTCAACACAGCATGCTAGGGATGACATCAGGCTCATGGGGATTCAACGGGTAGCGATGGCTCAAGCACTCAGCGGCATCACCGGTAGCTATACTCCGGGCACGCCATGGGGCGGTTCAGGTAAGGGTAGTCTGGGCACGCAGCAGGGACAGCTCAGGACACGGGTGGTCGGTGCGCACACCAGGGACAGTTCAGGACATGGGTGGTTGGTGCGCACAACAGGGATAGTTCAAGACACGGGTGGTCGGTGCACACACCAGGGACAGTTCATGACACGGGTGGTCGGTGCGCACACCAGGGACAATTCAGGACACGGGTGGCCTGTGCGCACACTAGGGACAGTTCAGGACATGGGTGGCCTGTGCGCACACCAGGGACAGTTCAGGACACGGGTGGTCTGTGCGCACAGCAGGGACAGTTTATGGCTTCTAGGGACACTTACGATAGGCGTCTTGCAGGTGCTCAGCAGCAGGCGGCTTCCAGAGGGGGGTAGGCGACTTGCGGACGCTCAGCAGCAGGCAGCTTCCAGGGACAAAGTGGTCAGCAGGCAGGACGGCTTCCCATGGGGCCCAGCAATCCGCAGACAGGATGGCTTCCCAGGGGCCCAGTGATCAGCAGACAAGACGGCTTCCCAGGGGCTCAACGATCAGCAGACAGGACGGCTTCCCAGGGACCCTCAGCAACGGACGGCAGCCCTCACAGCAGCCAGCTTTTCAGGGGACAGCAGTGATTAGTAGGCAGGGGCCCCCCCCAGCGACCCGCTTCTCCAGGGGCCCAGTGATCAGCAGGCAGGGGCCCTCACAGTGGCCAGCTTCTCCAGGGGCCCAGCGATCAGCAGGCAGGGGCCCTCACAGCGGCCAAGAACAGCAGCGGGAGTCATGGCTGTGGGGTCTGACCTTTGAGGAGGGGGGCTCATGCAGAGCGCTCAGCGGAGATGGCTGCGGAGGTCCGGTCCCCACCCAGACCTCACACGACAGCGGTGGCCCCAAGAACAGCAGCGGGAGGAAGATACCGGCCGGCTCTCGTTCCGGCCTGTTAAAGCTCCCCGGACGCTTCAGGGTTGCCCCGGGGCAATGAGGCACGCCCCCTTGACTCAGGCCACGCTGAGGGAGCGCGGCCTTTGTCTCTGGTGGGCGCAGAGCGCAGGAACACCTTGTGCCTGTGCCGTGCCCACCAGGGGCGCACGGAGACACCTTGGTAGCCTGCCGCTGGGGTCTCCTGGTGGGGGGAGGAGAGGGGAGGGTGAAGGCACACAGTGACATGGAAGGTGACGACTTCAATGATGAATCGGTATTTAGCCCCCCCCTGGCAGAGCTAGACAATGGTACAAAAAAGTGTCTATATTTATTTCAATTGCCTCTACAATTTACAATTTGTTATTTACAAAGCTACTGGAATTACTGGATCCTTCATAAATTTTCAGGAAGCGATCATCTCAGCCCTTTTGTATCCAGAAGACTCTGTGACCTAAAGCCCAAAATCCAGATGCAGTTAGAAGGCTGCATGAAATGTATTTTCCAGATGTCCTCCCAGGTACCCCAACACAAAGGTTACCCAGAAAAAGATGTTGTGTCAGTGGGATATGCGGGATAAGACTGTAAAATCAAAGGTTGGAAAGGTTATTGTTCTGCAAAGTTAAGTTACAAAAAACGTTAAAAGAATTTTTTTTTTTATAAAAAAGTAAAAAAAGTGAAAAAAAAAGTTGTTTTATTGAGGTAATGTTATGTTGTTACAGTGTGTTGTTGGTAACTATTGTTTGCTTTGCAGGAACGCCAATCAGCTACGGCACTGATGTGCAAGGTGCTGCTCTCAGAAAACATATGTCAGTGTTAGGGGGAGATTTCTCCATCTGCAGTTATAAAAAACAGATTGCGTATGCCCAGCATTAGGTGCATGGTGTGGTCAATGGGCGGCAGTTTATATACTTCGGCGTATACTTTTTTCAGTTTTGTCTGGCAGAGATTTCTTCATCCACATTGATCGGTGTGAATGGAGGATTCTGTTAGGTTCTTTTTTTTTCGTTCATGTATTCCCAGCAATAGGAGCATGGAGTGGTCAGCAGGCAGTAGCTCCTATGCTTCAGCGTATACTTTTTTCACTTTTTTCTGGCAGAGATTTCTTCATCCACATCAATACACAGGCTGCTTGAAAAGAACATTACATGTATGCTCAACATTATAAGAGTGGGTGGATGTGTGGCGGAAGCTTCTAATGTTAACATAAAACATAACACATAAATATAAAATGCCAAGACAGTTCAAACACCCCCATATGACCTCTTTTTGGATGAGTATATGTGGAATTACATCCCATAACACTATCTGCGTCTTCTCCCAAGTATGGAGATACCATACGTGAGAGGCTTTTTGACAGCCTAGCCACATACAGGCCCTTAAAATTCAATGAGCACCTTCAGGCTTTCAAGGGGTGTTAATTACACAATGGATTTACTGTCTACCTATCACACTTTCTGAGGGCCTAAATGCCAGGACAGTATAAATAGCCCACAAATGACTGCTTTTTGGAAAGTAGTCACCTCAAAGTATTCGCTGAGAGGCATGTTGAGTCTTTGGCAGATCTTATTTTGTGCCACAAGTTTTTGGAAAATGATTTTCTTTACGCAAAGAAAACACAATGTTTTTTACTATCTTTTTTCATTTTTCAAAACCTTGTGACAAAAAAACAGATCTGCAAAATACTCATCATTCCTCTTATCGAATACCCTGGAGTGTCTACTTTCCAGAAAAAGGGTAATTTGTGGGTTGTTTGTAGAATCCTGGCATTTTGGGGCCTCCAAAAATGTTATAGGTAGGCAGGAAATCAAAGGTGCTCACTGAATATTGGGCCCCCATACACAGCTAGGCTCTCAAAAAGTCTCATATATGTGGTATCCCCATATGCAGGAGAAGTAGCAGAATGTGTTGCAGGGTGTAATGCCATGTATATCCATGACGTGTGTGTGAAATATCTTAGTGAGGTGATAACTTTGTGTAAAAGAAAAAAAAAATGTATTTTCTAAAAACTCTTAGAAAATACATTGGGTTGTCTGCTTTGCAAAAATGGGTCATGTGGTGGGTGTTTATACTGTCTTGACATTTTAGGGTCTCCAAAAATGTGAAAGGTAGTCAGGAAGTCTAATGTGTAATTAATGAACCTTGAAAGCCTGAAAGCTTGGATTTTGGGGTCCTGTACGTAGCTAGGCAGTCAAGAAGTCTCACATGTGGTAGCCCCATACTCAGGAGAAGTATCTGAATGTGTTTTAGGTGTTATTCCACATATACCCATGGTATGTGTGAGAAATATCTCATTTAAGTGATAATTTTGTTTTTAAAAAAAATGTTTTTTATTTTCCAAAAACTTGTGGCAAAAATTAAAATCTTCCATGAACTCAACATGTCTCTTAGTAAATACCTTGGGGTGCTACTGTCCAAAAAGGGGTCATTTGGGGGGTGTTTGCACTGTCCTGGCATTCTAGCACCTCAATAGACAGTCAGAAAGTCAGGGATGAATAAAAGCTACATAAGTTCCAGTATATATACCACAGTTTGTAGATGCTATACTTTTCACACAAACCAATTAGTATATGCTTATTATTGTTTTATTTACCAAGGACATGAAGCAGAATACATTTTGGCCTAAATTTATGAAGAAATATGGTTTTATTAAATATGTTTTATAGCAGAAATTGAAAATATTTTTGTTTTCAAAATTTTCAGTCTTTTTTCATTTATGCAATAAAAAATAAAAGCCCAGTGGTGATCAAATACTATGAAAAGAAATCTCTGTTTATATGAAAAAAAAAATGTTATCAATTTAATTTGAGCACAGCTTTGGATGACGGAGCAAATTGCCAGTTGAAGTAGCACATGAAGGGGGTAAAACCTTCCACAGATCAAGTGATTAAAGCCTGTTGATTGGAACCTGGTGTGGGGCATGTAGCATGACCATGCCATAGTGCCTATGTCCAGGAGATGACAGAGGTAAGCTTTAAGGCTGACCATGCCACATCACTGAGGAATGAGGTGGCAAATTTGTGCTTGTAGATCCAGCAGGTCTAAGGCTCCATTCACATCTGAGCATAGCATTTTTCAGCGTTTTTGCGCATTTTCATATAGCGTTTTTAGGCATTTTTGAACTTTGGCATTTTTTTATTAGCCGATAGAGTAAAATATCATATGTTGCATGATTTGTTGATAGGTTTTTCCTTTTTTTTTAGTTTTTCCCTCAGCTTTAGTTTTTATTATTATTCATTTTTTATTATTTTGCTTTTTGTTAGGGAAAATGGTTAGAGTTAGGTTAGGGTTAGGATTAGGGTTTGGGTTGGGATTAGTGTTTTATTTATTATTTTCTTATTATTTATTTATTTTATTTATATTATTTTACTTATTTTCTCATTATTTATTTATTTATTTTTTTGTTAGGGTAATAATAAAATGAATAAATAAATGTAAAATACAAGTAAAAAAAAATCACAAATAAATACTAAGTTTTAATAAATAACCCCTAACCCCTAAATTATTATTATTATTATTACCACTACTACTACTACTACTACTAATAATAATAATAAATGAATACATAAATGTAAAATGAATACATAAATGTAAAATAAATACACAAATAAATAATCATAATCATACATAAATACTTGTAATATTAAATTAGTATACTAATAATAAGTAACCCATAACCTTAACCCCAAAACCTAAAAAAGTACTAAAATAATAATAACAATGTATTATTATTATCATTATGAATTAATAATAATAATATTAATGATGTATTTTTTTGTTCAGGTGTTTATTATTATTACTATTATTATTATTTTTTTTAAGTTAGGGGTTAATTATTATTTATTTATGATTTATTTATCATGATTTTTTAATTTATATGTGTGTGTATTTATTTTACATTTATTTATTCATATACTATTACCATTTTTTATTTTACATTTTTTCATTTGAGCAGAAAATTGCACAAAACATGTGCACAGATGCGCCAATCGCACATTTCTATTCTTTTCCACTGGATTAATAATGCGTCAAAAACGTGCACATTTGCCCAAATTGAGCTACAAAGGTAGCTCCAAAACTTTTTTGAGCTTCAGGCGTTCTGCTTCAGTACACTTGGAGTGGAGATGTGAACATCTCCATAGAGTAATATTGATTTTTTTTCCCCCTGAGCGTTTTGGAGCTTCGAGCTTCACGCTACAAAGCGCTCAGGTGTTAATGCAGCCTAAGACTCCCATGAACAGCAATAGAGGAGAGGCAACTCGTTCACAAACCACAATCATTGTATGGCTATGGATGTAATAAAAGAGCAAATACATAAATAAGGAACATAAAAGATTATGTTCACAGCTGCTATTTTTCTAACAGTAGAACCCAATAGTAGCAAACTTTTTCATCAAGCACCCTGTAAATATACGCACTAAATACCCAGCGGGACCATCTGCCTAAACAAGAAATCAGAACATCATTACACACGCCTGTTGATATTATCTTCAACTTCTTATAAAGATCACATACACAGCTAAAGAAAAATGACGAATAAAGAATTTATATAGCAATTACCTGGAAACTAAATAGTTGGATTGTAAGCTCCATGAGCAGGACCTCACTATTCTTCTGTATTGAACTGCATTGTAATTGTTCTATCCCCTTTTATATTGTAAAGTGTTGTGCAAACTGTTGGCGCTATATAAATCATGTATAATAATAGTGAATGGGTTTCAGGCTAGCTATTAATTCAAAACTAGAATAGTATACATGGAGAAAAATGAAAAGACAAATGTAGAATAACTTAAAAATGGCTATATAAATATATAATATATATTCAACCCTAAAGCTTGGTTCACATCAATGTATTTTGCGTTTTGTCCATTTTGCAATGCTTTTTGCAGTGCATTTTGCATTTTTGCACGCATGTTTTTGCCACGCTTTTACAGCGTTTTGCATTTTTTCAGCTTTTTTTTAGGTTATTTTTTTGTTAAAGGGGAATTTTTTTTGTTGCTGTGCATACAAAAAACACAAAATACGGCAAGTAGCACTACACACTGCTTTTTGCTTTTAAAAGAGTCCTTGACCCTTTCTAAAAATGTATCAGCTCAAAAAGCATACGTGTGAACGTGTCCCATAGGAAACCATGTTAAATAGACTGTAGTGCATTTCTGTAAATAAGCACTAAAAAATGCATTGGTGTGAACCAGGCCTCACATTCAGCCTAGTCTTTAACCACTTCCCATCCGGCCCATGTACATAAACGTCCGGACGGGAGCAGTGCCACAGCGGGTTGCCATTTATAAACGGCACCCACATTCTCTGCCTGTGCGTGCTCCCTGAGAGTGCACGGCACCGAGATCCGGTGCCCGCTGTACTGGACCTCTGTGTGATATCCCGATTCATGTGATCACTGATTGGCCAATCAGTGATCACATGAATAGTAGTAAGCAAGATGTCACTTCTGACATCATTGCTTACTACTTGAGAAATCTGTGAATGATCACAGAGGTCACATTTTACAAGGCTATTCACAACAGCCTTTAACCATGTGACAAGCTGTGACCAATCACAGCTCTCACAGTATTTCTCAATGGCTGCAAGGATGCAGCCAGAGAGAAGAAGAAATGATTGCTTTTACAGCCTTTATGGGTGTAAAAGCAATCAGTGTAAAAAAAGAGAAAAAAAATCTTTATCACCCCCCACAGGTAGTACAGTGTCATTATGGTACTGCTAGGGTGACAGTATGTTAAAAAAAACATAAATAATAATATAAAAATGTAAAAACAAAAGTTTTGAAAAATTATAACTTTTGGTTATAAACTAATCTGGGATTTTTTTTTACTAAAAAGATAGCTGAATAAATTTGTGGCCAAGATTTCTGAAGAAAGATTATTTATTTGCAAAATTTTATAAGAAAAACACTTTTTTTTCAAGATTTTTAGACTTTTTTATTTGTATAGCAAAAAAATAAAAATCCCAGTGGTGAATAAATACCACCAAAATAAAGTTTTATCTGTCTCAAAAAATGCTAATACATTCATATGGGTACAGTGTTGCATGACCGCGCAATTGTCATTCAAGGTGTAATAGCACTGAAAACTGAAAATTGGCCTGGACAGGAAGGGGGTGAAAGTGTCCGGACTTGAAGTGGTTAAAATAAGCCACAATACTTCTTTAATATTTGCACTTAAAGTTCAAATGTATTATGCTTATAAGTAATTGCCTTCCCTGGTTCCTCCTTTCCCTCCTCATCAACATGCTAATGATATTTTTCAGTAAAACCTTTTTATTTTTAATTACATACTTTATTTTAGATTCAGTGATGTCATCAATGGGTCTCTGTGCTTCTCTGTGAATGCAGGAAGGCAGAATATGGCTGGTATTAGGGGGCTGGCAGGCTGCTGTACAGAGCTTCCCAAAAAAGACATCACAGCACTTTGCCTTGGCGATTCTTTCAGGAATCCTCAGCCCTGATACAAAGAGTGGGCTGGCTCATGGGAGGAGTTTTAAAATGGTATAAAATGCCTTGGTGGGTAGATGTCAGTCTGGGGGACTGAGCATTTCGTATTTACATGCAAGCTGGCTTATGTAATGCCCATGTGTGATGCTGAGCCTCTATGACTAAAAGAACTTAGATCCAATGAGTGAAAGGGGTGGTCCAGGGACAGTAATGCAGAGGAGGAAAGAGCTAAATAATATGGGGTGTCCTCTAGTCAGAAAATGAGGCAGGCATTATCTGGCTTGTTGCCATTTCTAATGCGCAGTGAACTGACAATACGCAATTTTAGTACAGGAGTGGGGAACAATTGTGCAAGGTAAGGCTGGAGTTTAGATTTAACTAACCCCCTAAAACTTCTCCCTAATTTTAACTCTAAAACCAAAAATAAACCCCTTAAATCCCTGACCCAGGGGCGTACATACAGGATTGCGATTGTGACCCGGCCCCATGCTCCAGGGGGCCCATGCGGCCCCCCTGTACACCTGGATAGGAGAGCCGGCAGAATGCAGAGGAACCAATCTCAACACATGGGAGGTGTCAGGGACAGTATGCAGAGAAACCAATGCCTTCCATTTATCTCCTGCAGCTGTTGATTGACCACTTCTCCTCTCCCTCCCGCAGACATTCAGTGGCTGCAGGGGATAAACAGAGGGCATTTGTTTCTCTCCATGCTGCCCCTGCCACCCCCTACTGCTGCCCTGGGCCCCTATGTGCTCTCCTGCCCCCCCCCCCTCCCGTAGCGCTGCTGGGTTTCCTCCTCCCACCTCATGCTGCCTGCTGTGGGGGATACTGTCTGGATGGAGAATGGGGAAAGGGCCAGTAAAAGTGTCATTTACCAGCCCCTTCATTGTCGTAATGATTACAGTCAGTGTTCGGTACAGATGTAAGCTGTGTTTACTATGCTGAAATTTATGAATGAACGGGAAGCTCTGTTCAGAGCTATTCCTGTTCATACATTATGAGCTGCTGAGGCTGCAGAGATGGAGGTTGTGGTACCCTCAATCAGCCCCCCATTTTTTAAGTAATAAAAATAAAATTGCAAAAAATAAAATAAAATTGTAAAAAAAATAAAAATAAAATACTACTGACACCAGTATCTGAACTACCGGGGTCGCAAAGGTTGCAGAAAGGGGGCCCACTGTGGGACCATAATAAAGCGCTGCAGTTTATGAATGAAAGGGAAGCTCTGTACAGAGCTATTCCTGTTCATTCATTCTAAGCTGCTGAGGCTGCAGAGATGGAGATTAAGGTACCCTCAATCGCCCCCCCATTTTTTAAGTAATAAAAATAAAATTGCAAAAAATATACTAAAATCGTAAACAAATAATAAAAATAAGAACAAAAATAAAAAAAATGACTGACACCAGTAGCTGAACTACCGGGGTTGTAGAGGTTGTAGAAAGGGGGCCCGCTGTGGGGCCATAATAAAGTGCTGCAGTTTACGAATGAATGGGAAGCTCTGTACAGAGCTATTCCTGTTCATTCATTTTGATCTGCTGAGGCTGCAGAGATGGAGATTGAGGTACCCTCAATCGCCCTCCCCCCACCCCCATTTTTTAAGTAATAAAAATAAAATTGCAAAAAAAATAAATAATAAAATCGTAAAAAAAAAAACAAAAATAAAAACTACTGACACCATTAGCTGAACTACCAGGGTCACAAAGGTTGCGGAAAGGGGACCCGCTGTAGGACCATAATAAAGTGCTGCAGTTCACGAATGAATGGGAAGCTCTGCACAGAGCTATTCCTGTTCATTCATTCTGAGCTGCTTAGGCTGCAGAGTTGGAGATTGAGGTATCCTCAATCGCCCCCCCCCCCACCCCCATTTGTTAAGTAATAAAAAAATAATTGCAAAAAATAAAATAAAATGGTAAAAAAAATAATAAAAAAATAAATAAAAAACTACTGATACCAGTAGCTGAACTACCAGGGGCACAAAGGTTGCAGAAAGGGGGCTCGCTGTGGGACCATAATAAAGTGTCCCACAGTGGGAGTAAAGGGCCCTGGGATCAGTGGCAAGGGCTCTGACTGGAGGCCAGGGGGGCCCTTCATGGTTTCTTGTGCAGGGGGCCCTGATGGTTCTAGTTACGCCTCTGCCCCTTAATGACTTAACTGAACACCTAAAGGCACACCCCTTTGGAATTTTTGTGCAGTCCTTTTGTGATGTCAAAGGCCACAATTGAGGACCCTCATATCAAGAAAGTTGACAAGCAGGGCCCCAAAGCAAACCCTAACACTGAACTAACTTCCTGCTGCTTTATACTTGCCTTATCCCAAGCTGTGAGCAGTGGCAATAAAACAATGAAGATCTTGCACTGAGAACTACCTGCATCTGGCTGCAAGTGCTACAAACAGCTATTCTAGCCTGTTGTATCTCTCTGGACGGGATTGTAGGTCTTCTGATGCAAAATTGTGCCCACCATAATATTTTTGCAAAAATGCCCTGAGGACATTGATAAAAGCCTTATGAAATGTCAGCCTGATTAGAGGGTGTCAATCCACCTCCAGTGCAGCTCTTCTCGGCAGCTTGAAAAGAAACCTGGAACTATATTTGGTTGCTGTGGGTGGTCTGGAGATATCAACCCATTATCTATATTTCATTTAGTAACTCTTTCCTATGTATTCTGTATATTAATTGTGGATATATGATTACATTTTTCATCTTGATTTAATTGTTGCCAACATTTTATAAAAAAAACTTTTGTGTGTCCAGAAAGCCATTGTAGGAGAATGAACTTTAATTAAGGGCAGGGAATTTATTTAAAATGAGAATGAGGAAATTAAGGTTTTTACTGTTAGATTCTCTAATTTGAGATTTATGAATTAGAACCATTTAGCTTGAGACTGAATATAATTAACAAAATTGTATGGTTTGGGATAGATATCAAAGGGAAAGTTAGAACTATGTATTTTCTATATGGATTGCCTTTTCATAAGTGTTCATAAGTGTTGTTGTCAGGGGCGGACTGACCATTTGGAAACTCGGGCACTGCCCAAGGGCCCGGGGTCAGTAAGGGGCCCCATGAGATGCCCCTGGTACCTTTTACATAGGCTTTTTTTAGTTTGGGCAAGGACGCAGGGGTCCCATGATCCCCTATTGCCTGGGGGCCCTATGAGTTGTCAGTCCGCCCCTGGTTGTTGTCTAAGTTTCAGCAAAAAAACCCTAGTAGATACCTAGTGGATGCCAACACCAAATGATGGAGCGTCATTATTAAAAGACTATTCAATACCTTTACATAGGCCATCTACAATTTTTTCAGAGGTACCCAATGACAGCTGCTGGCTGAGGCCTTTTTGGGGAACATGCAGTTTTTGCAGTTTTTGAATAGGTCGCTCCTGAGAGCGACCTATTCTTTCAGAAATGTTTGTAGAAGCAGTCTGCATGCCTAGGTGCTTGCTTTTTTACACCTGTGGCCATGGAGGTGATTGGAACACCTGAATCCAATGATTTGGAGGGCTGGCCAATACATTTGGCAATATAGTGTATATCTTTATATGTACAGTACATAGAGACTCCATCACCCACCTAGATTCACTCATTCTCAGTGTGAAACTCTGGCTTGTTCGGAGGATCTCCGAGGCAGGGCTAGAACAACTGATGCTGACACAATGAAAAACCTGGAAAGGAAAATACAATAAGTAGAAATTTCTGTTCAATTTTCACACAATGCGAAAATATGTATTTTCTTCACTCTTCTTGTTCAGTGCAAGAGACCCCTTTCCCCTGATTGGGAAGGCCCATCCATCCCTATGGACATCTGGGTGTAAACAACTTGTGTGTTTACATCCGCCTACCTCCAGGTCTGATCAGGGAAAGAAAAGGGAGAGGACCCCGTCCTCTTCCATTTACGCGGAGCAGAGCGGAGGCAGTTGGGAGTAAATGGTCAGCGGAGTCTATTTACTCACGACCATCCACAGAGCAGAGTGGGCTCTGCCCATGTTTGCTCTGCAGATACTGAGTGGACACAGATGCGTCATCCACCTGCTCTGCTCTGATCATGGATCTCATGGATCTGATCGCAACGGAATCCACCCCATGGAAAGAGAGACTTTTCATGCATGCAGGAGGGTGTACTTAGCTGAGAAAGCCCCTCCTCCTCTTCTGAAGACTCCTGGGATGTATGACATAATTTGCATAGGTCTGGAAACTAGGACATAACTGGAGAAATGAAAAACAGAAGTTTAAAAAAAGTAAACATGATATCACATGACATTTACAACCAAAAACGTAAATGTATTTTATTGGGATTTCACTCTCTAGATGTGCAAAGCTAGTAGAGACATCCCCAGACAACATTGGGACCAGGGTTGCTGTATCATTGGGACTGGTGAGAGGGCATTGCTGCCATAAAGCTATCATTGCTAGCAGAGATTGAGTACATAGGAACTGACCATCTAACTAGCAGTCTTATTCACTGCAAGCAGTCTTTATTGGGAGTGTACATATGTGCACCACTATAAAGACTGGGCCCCAACACTAGAAGTCTGAAGAACTAGCGTTAAGGACTACTCACCCAAACAGCAGCTTCACAAGAGCTTTGCATATTGTCCACAGTGAGAGGTGCCTCTTTAGGGAGCCTTATATTTCACTGTAGCCATTCATATAGAGCATTTATATAGAGTACACTCTAAAGCACCTATGTCCTATTGGTTACAGGGAAGTTATTGTAATGGGAAAATGGTTTATGCAACATTGGTAGAGAGTTTGAGCACCCATCCAAATAAGATCTTGTATGCACTGATCTCTACTATATATGGTCCCATGTGCACAGTCAGTACATATAGAAGGTCTGCTCATGTTTTAGCTGTGTAGATTTATGGACCTATTGATTGTTTTGACACACAATTTTTCACAAATGGTAACCACTGCTAATGTATTTTTTCACCATAAAATTAGTAATAATTTGCATGCATCTACAAAGGCATCTGTGAAAACATTCAAAGTGCATTTGTTTAAAAAGAAAAAAAAAGACAAGCTGGTACTTTTGCTAGCTGAGTTGGATTTTTCTTGTTTGGAAATGATCTTGATCAATTGTTATAGTAAAGGTTGCTGTAGAAGGATTCTGGAGAGAATGCATGTATTCACAGTTATTATTCAAAGCTGTTGCAGATAGCTGATCTAGGGCATATTCACTTGGGTGCTGTGGCATATACATTGTGAATGAGCTGTCTGTTTATGTGTCTGGAGCCGCCTGGAGCTGCATGCAGGCAGTCTATGTTACCCAGTTGTACAGAGACAACTGCATGTCTTAATTTGACAGACAAGCAGGGGTGAGTGCATGGCCCTGAACACAGATAGTGTGCATTTGGGGCTGTGTGCCTTTCAGATTAGGACATCTGGCTGTGTAAAGACCATAGAGTATTGGAGGTCCCCAACAGCCATGACCAAAGTCAGAATTTTTCTGTGCCTGGCAAGATATTATTGGTGTTCCATCAAGCAATATGCCCATCAGTCTTTTCCAGTTCATTTGCTCCTATATGGGGTAGGCCAGCAAGGGTGCCACATGAAAGTGGAATGGGAACTGGAACAACAAAAAAGCCAAGTTACATAGCCAGGATGAAAAAAAAAGACAGTCCATCTAGTTAAACCAATAGAAAATAAAATAATAATAATAAATAAATAACGTAAATAAATAAAAACCACCATATACAGAACTCTATACCCACAGTTGATCCAGAGAAAGGCAAACAAAAAAAACGCTATAAAGCATGGTCCAATTTGCTGGTGTGGGGGAAAAACAAATTCTTTTCTAAGGCAACCCAATATTCCCTGAATCAACAATCCCTGGTGTCATTACCTGTTAATATCTAGTTATGTTTTGTTCATTTAGGAATGCATCCAGCTTTTTTTCTACTGAGCTGGCCAGAACCACATCTTGAAGGAATCTATTCCACATTTTCACAACTCTTACTGTGAAGAAGCTTTTCCATATGAGAAGGTTGAATCTTTTTTCCTCCAGACTTAAAGAGTGCCCATTTTCCCTTTGTGATAACCTTAAACTGAATGATTCTGCAAGTTCACTATATTGGCCACTTATTTATTTATACGTTGTAATCATTTCCCCTGTTAATCTCTTCTTCTCAAGAGAGAATAAATTAATTGCAGCTAATCTTTCCTCATAGCTGAGTTCCTTCATGACTTTTATCAGTTTGGTTATCAGTTTGGTTGCCCTTCTCTCCACTTTTCCAGTTCCCCAATATCCTTTTTGTTAACTGCTGCTCAACACTGAACTGCATATTCTAGATGAGGCTTTTGTACCGGGGCAAAATGATGTCCTCTCTCTGGAGTCTATACCTCTCTTAATACAAGAAAGTATTTTGCTAGCTTTAGAAACTGCAGCTTGGCATTGCATGCTATTATTACATAGTTACATAGTTAGTTAGGCTGGCTGAAAAAGGACAAAAGTCCATCCAGTTCAACCATAAAAAAAAAGTTATAATCCTACACCCACTGTTGATCCAGAGGAAGGAAAAAAAAAACAGCAAAGCATAATCAAATTTGCTCCTGCAGGGGACAAAATTCCTTCCTGATCCCTTGAGAGGCAATCGGATATTTCCTAGATCAACTTTACCTATAAATGTTAACCAGTTATATTCTGTGTATCCAAGGAAGACTCCAGGCCTTTTTTAAAGCAATCCAATGAGCTGGCCAGAACCAACTCTTGAGGGAGTCTATTCCACATTTTCACAGCTCTTACTGTGAAGAAACCTTTCTGTATTTGGAGATTAAATTTATTTTCCTCCAGACATAAAGAGTGCCCCCTTGTCCTCTGTGATGACCTCAAGGTGAATAACTCTACACCAAGTTCACTATATGAACCACTGATGTATTTATACATGTTGATCATATCCCCCTTAATCTCCTCTTCTCAAGAAAGAATAAATTCAGTTCCTTTAATCTTTCCTCATAGCTGAGCTTCTCCTTGCCACTTATCACTTTGGTTGCCCTTCTCTGTACTTTCTCTAGTTCCCCAATGTTCTTTTTGTGAATTGGTGCCCAAAATTGAACTGCATATTCCAGATGAGGTCTTACTAATGATTTGTACCGGGGTAATATGATATCTCTCTCTCTGGAGTCTATACCTCTTTTAATACAAGAGAGGATTTTGCTCATTTTAGAAAACGCAGCTAGGCATTGCATGCCATTATTATGCTTGTGATCTACCAGAACTCCCAGATCCTTCTCAACCATCGATTCCCCCAATTGTACCCCCCAACCCCAGTATGTATGATGCATGCATATTCTTAGCCCCCAAGTGCATAACCTTCCATTTATCAACATTAAACCTCATTTGCCACATAGTTACCCAATTAAACAGTGCATTGAGGTCGGCTTGTAAGTTGGAGACATCCTGTAAGGACGTTATTCCACTGCAACACTTGGTGTCATCTGCAAAGACTGAAATGGTATTTTTAATCCAATTATTAAATCTATGATCTACCAGAACACCCAGATACTTCTCCCCCCTAGTATGTATGATGCATGCATGTTTTAGCTTCCAAGTGCATAACCTTACATTTATCAATATGAAACCTCAATTGCCACCTAGTTTTCCAATTGGTTTTAACGGCTCACGTTTTTTCACCTTCATGCATTCTGTGCATAAAGGTAAAAAACCTTCTGTGTGCAGCAGCCCCCCTGATAATTAACTGAGCCCCCCTATCGATCCAGCAATGTGCACAAGAGCAGCAGCTCTCCGGGGACTCTCCTCATTGGCTGAGACAGCAGCAGAAGCCATTGACTCATTCTACTGTCACAGTGTGCCGATGAGGAGAGATGGGGGGGGGGGGGGGGGGGTTGAGCCGTGCAAGTGTATAAATAGACACACAGAACAGTAACTTGGGAGTGAGTCTGCTCTGGTGCCCCCACAGCAATGGGGCACTCTGCAGGAGGGAGGGGCCAGGAGCGCCAGCAGGGGACCTGAAAAGAGGAGGATCTGGGCTGCTCTGTGCAAAACTATTGCACACAGCAGGAGAGTATAACATGTTTGTTATTTTAAAAAAATATTTTAGCCAGTTTTTTTATCAATTTACAACCTGAATTTTCTAAGCTTGTAGACTTTAACTTACACAATAGCCAAGTGTGAGAACTGTGTCAAACACTTTTGCAAAGTTCAAGTATATTATGTCCACGGCCACTCCTTTAGCTACGTTTTTGCCTACTGTCTTTTAAAAAGACAGCAGATTTGTTTGTCAGCTTTGTCCTTTCATGAATTCATGCAGTCTATTGCTTAAAATATTGTTTTCTTCTATGTGGGCTTTTGTGTAAACTCTCAAGTATTTTCCTGACTCTAGAAGTTAGTCCATTTTTAAATATAGACATCACATTGGCATTGCACCAGTCTGGTGGTAACCAGTCGTTATAAAGTTTCTTAAAAAAAGAAACAATGGCTTTAAAATAACAGAAATCAACTCTTTGAGGACATGTGGGTATAAGTCATCTGGTCCAGGTGCTTTATTCTCCTTTATTGTGTCCAAATGTTTGTGGACAATATCAGTTTTAAACCATGGGGTTCTTTTGGGGCTATGTCAATACTATCCCTAATATTGACTTTGGCTCCCCCATTCTCCTTTGTATACTAAGAGCTGAAGGAGGTATTTGCTAAATTTCCCTTCTTTTTGTCCAAAGTCATCAACTGTAAATTATCTTGAAAAGGCCTACATATATAGACCTGACCTCTTTACATCCTCTGGAGCTCTCTAGCTCAATCTGTCCATCTATCTCCTACTCTTGCTGCTTTCAGGCAATCTCTAAAAATGTATTTCTTCAGGAATACCTATCGCACCTCCAGCTAACAACTGAATTTTTAACTCTTCCATCAGCTCTTCCCTCACAGTTAAACCCTTTTGTATCACTTGCCCTATACTATTAGATTGTAAGCTCCCTTGAGCAAGGCCTTCTTAACCCTCTGGTATTTTATTGTATAGTAAATGTACTGTCTCCCTTTAGATTGTAAAGTGCTATGCAAACTGTTGGAGCAATATACTGGGGTCTGACAAAAAACACTACATGATTTGCAAGTGTGAAAGTGTGTTTCACATTGAAAGTGGAAAGTAGTGTAACATTCACTTGCTTCCGCTGTGTGATGAGACATCTAGCTAACAGGTGGGAAGCCTATTTTTGTTATTCACTGTGTGCTCTACTAGTAATATGGAGTCATGCCAGAACTTACTGAGCTTCAAAGAGGGAAAATTGCTGGTGCCTGCTTAGCTGGTGACTCTGTGGCTGAAGTTGCCAATGTATTTGTCATGTCGCGAGGTAAAGTATTAAACATTATGGCAGCATATACAGTTTCCAGGAAAACATTGTCTGATTAGCATAAGCGCAATCGACATGATCAGCTGACCTAAAGAGACAAAAGGACATTGCACAGGACTGTGATCCAGAATAAGAAAACAACTGCTGCAATAGTGACTGTAGAGCTCAATCTCAGTCCCATGAATACTGAGATGTTACATCACTTTCAACGCAAAACATGTTGTCACTTTCTCACCTGCAAATCATGTAGTGTTTCCATTTTCTGTCTAACCCCTGTAAATTTTGCATAATAATAATAATCCCTCATCCTTGGAAAATTTGCTCTCTTCTGGATGGTTCATCTCCAAACAGCTAAACAAATCTCAGGAGCAAAGTTGGGCAGCCTGTCTGAAAATAACAAGAGGGCAGCAGATGCCCTGTCATGGTAATCAGTAGCCAGGCCTCACCAAGATGTGGATGAAGAAGCTGAAAAGATAGAAACCCCCTGACTTGAGTGGAGGAAGGCCTATCAGTTGGTCTGAGATAAACCTCATTCATGTATTGGAAGAATATAACAGGTCAGAGACACAAAGAGAGGATCCAGTGGTTTTCCCCTAATAGAGGTGTTACAATTATGGCAGTGACCCAGTCCCAGTGAAAGACTGAAGCTGTCACCAGAAATGAAAGAACTGCTGAGTGAGTGGCCTGTCTTGCCTACTGTACCGCAGAAAATGTAATTGACTTGACAGTTTAAAATGTCAAGAATTCGGGCCTTCTCTTTGCCAGAAAAAAAATCACACAGAATCAGGAATCTGGGGTATCCACAAAACATTCATCTGGTTTAGGAGACAAGCCATGTGTGTGGGCCAGCAGGTTGAACAATTCTGTGTGGCCTGTTCAGTGTCAAAGGGTGCCCACATTCAACCTCTTCCACGCCTGCTCCACAGGAACTACTGACCAGTGATTTTTTTACTATCAACATTTCAGAGGATGGATACCACGCATTCTAGTCATAATGGTACAGTTACCATGTTTGTGCTGGCAGTACCAACTCATTACCAAGTCAAGCCCAGATGGTGTGGAAACACTTCTGCCTTTCCTATGACTGTCCACAAAATATACATTCAGACCAGGGACCCTTTTTCAAAAGCAAATTTTTGACACTCAGTAGGAATTAGGATGTTGCACAGTACCTTGTAGAACTCAAAAGACAATGGGGCAAGTGAGAAGTTCAGTCATAACATAATACACCTGTTGAGAGACATAACTCATGATAAAAGAAGGAAACAGACCTACTACTGGTCTAGAAAAACAGTTTTACAGTACATTCCGCGGCAGGCCCCTCATCCTACTATATCATGTTTGGCTGTACTCTCAAGGGCCCCACAGAAGAACTTGAACACACTCTCACTTCCTGACATAGTGCTAATCTGATATAAAGGCACACACCATCAAGGAAGATATATATATATATATATTTTTTTTTTTTTTCTTTTATCCAAGAATAACTTTTTCTGATATGTATACACATTACGTAGCCATACAGGCGCAGGGTGAATTGTAATGGTCTGCAAACTTTGCAGGGACAGCAAATTCAAATGGGGCAAGCTTCTTTTCCTTAATTTCACATATTTCCATGGGTTCCTGGACACACATAGGTTCCTTAGTTTCCCTTTGTCTGGAACTATGCCTGATGAGGCAGAGGTAGCAGGGCAAGTGATCTGCATCCAGATGAGATTCTCTCTGCTGTTAGAACCACTGTGTGGACAGCCAGGCAGGAGCCTAATAGCATGCAGCTTCTCTGTAGGACCTAGCTACTGTAGGCAGCTAATCCTTGTTAGCTATCTAAGTACTCCAGTTCTAGTGGGGTGAACCCCTGTATCCTCAGGCCTGGATTCCTCCACTTGTGTTACCAGAACTACACAAGGCTTCACTAAGAAGGATGCTGTTTATGAGAATAATTTCAAGTAGCTGTGTTCTGAACTATTTTACTGTCACTTGGCCTATTACATATTCTATTAAAATATCAGTACCATGGTATGCTACACAGATGTTTTGTCTGCATTGTAAGGAGAATTTATAATTTCTACTATACTTTCCCTCTCTTCTCTAATCTCTCTACTGCCTATTAATCTCCCTATTAATCTACTCCCTGTTACTCTATAATTGGTTGACTTTTCCCGGTCCCAGAAGAGCTTGGTAGCTGTACTATGTCATTTTATGCTTACAAATAAACATGGACTTATTTCAGAGTGCAGCCTTCCGGAATCCTTCTTACACATATTGTTCAGCATGACAAGCTGGGCTTGCACCTGAGCAGAACGTGAGTGGGATCTCAGTAAGTAGACCATTCTAGAGCATCCTTACAATGTTTATAGTTCCCATTATTCTGTGCTGCCCAAATCTGTATAAAAGTATCCATTGAGGGACACAAACTTCCCCAAATTCTGAATTATTTTGATGCAATCATGTAATTAACAGTCACAGCAAGTAAAATTTGATATTAAAGATGTTGGTTGGACATTTTACAAAATTTCTGGCAATGGAAGTTATTTACTAAAACTGGAGAGTACAAAATCTGGTGCAACTCTTCATAGAAACAAATCACCTTCCAGTTTTTATTGCCAAAATTTAATTGAACAAACTGATGTTATATGCTGATTGGCTACCATGCACATCTGCACCAGATACTGAGTGCTGTAGTTTTAGTAAATCTCCTCCAATGACTATTGTAGGAACTGCACTCATTCCAAAAGGGGTGTGTGGCCCATAATTTAAAATCAGTTCAATCACTTTGAGATCAATCTGTGTTTTACTTTTTCTGTTCAATAGTTAACAAGTTGTTTTTGAAGTTCAGAGAATGCAGAGGACATGGCTGAAGGATTTACAGTGATTGTAATACAAAGAGACCTTTTATGTCCCAACACAGTACAGTATGACAATGGGTTACATTGACAAGTCATCATGGAGGATATTACGCCTTCCATTTCTAGAGTAATGAAGGAGAAAAAAGTAGACTAGAGAGAGAGGAGGGATATAAGGGCGGTTGAAGTATGTGTGTTTGTGGGGAGGGGGGGTTGATTGCAAGCGTACTTGGGCACCCTGGAGCTTTCCAAGGTCTGAGGCACTACTTGCCAGTGATGGTTCTAGTGATTATAGATCAAGTGGTGGTCAAAATTCCGCACTGGGAAGCAAATAATCCATGGAACACAGATTGCTCTAAATTAGGCCATATTGTTTTCCTTTTATTTTTCAATACATGTCAAGGTGAATGCATACTATGTACTCACAAATGCCATCGTATATTAGGCCTACTGCTAGTTTTAGTTGTACATTACAGTGTTCTGTATACAGCTGGCTGGCACAGAGATCTGAGGAGTACATATTACTGAGTTGTGCTCTTATGATGCATACTGTTATATGGAACACTGCTCAATAAAATATGTAACAGGTTTGTGCTGCACAGGCAGTTGTGCTATGTGGGTTTGTATGTACATTGCAGAGTGTGTGTTACTAAGTGAGTTGTGTTACACACAGAGGTTCATATATGGAACACAGAGAATTCTGCCATTTACACATATTTGTAATTGTGTTGTGAGGTGCTCAATAGAATGGTGCGCATGTTGCAGTGTGTTCCATAGAGTTATGCCTGTGTTCATAGTATTATAATTCAAAGGGCCTATGTATGTGTTACAAACAACAGAACTTTTTTCAGAACACTTAACAATTAGCCTGTAAAAAAACAAAACAACCCACTAATTTGTCCTGTCTAACAATTCATAGTAAAAACATAGGGTTTTATTGCACACATTTGCAAATATATGTGGAAGTTGCAATGCCCACGTCAAGTCTACTCTGTGTACTGTGGTCTTAACTCTATAACTTTCAGAATCTTCAAATTGGAGCACATGTAGCAGTAGATACATTTCGGGTATGTATGTGTTACACAGCTGTGCTGCACTGTGGTTGTGTAGCATTGTGTTCCAAAAGTGTATTTGATGCAGTGTGTGGTCCATGCACACATGCAAGACAAAACTGTGCTGCACTGTGTTATATCTGTGAAACACGGCTGTATGTCATCCATGTGGTGCAGTGTGGTGTTGTACAGGGTTCTGTGTGTGTGAGTTGTGCATCACAGTTTGCTACAGAAGACAATGTGTATGTGGAAAGTGTATTGTTTCACAGTGTTGTGCTTTTCTGCAATGTACAGTATCTCACAGAAATGAGTACATCCCTCACATTTTTGTAAATATTTTATTATATCTTTTCATGTGACAACACTGAAGAAATGACACTTTACAATGTAAAGTAGTGAGTGTACAGCTTGTATAACAGTGTAAATTTGCTGTCCCGTAAAAATAACTCAACATGCAGCCATTAATGTCTAAACTGTTGGCAACAAAAGTGAGTACACCCCTAAATGAAAATGTCCAAATTGGGCCCAAAGTGTCAATATTTTGTGTGGCCACCATTATTTTCCAGCACTGCCTTAACCCTCTTGGGCATGGAGTTCACCAGAGCTTCACAGATTGCCACTGGAGTCCTCTTCTACTCCTCCATGACGACAACATGGAGCTGGTGGATGTTAGAGACCTTGCGCTCCTCCACCTTCCATTTGAGGATGCCCCACAGATGCTCAATAGGGTTTAGGTCTGCAGACATGCTTGGCCAGTCGATCACCTTTACCCTCAGCTTCTGTAGCAAGGCAGTGGTCGTCTTGGAGGTGTGTTTGGGGTCGTTATCATGTTGGAATACTGCCCTGCGGCCCAGTCTCCAAAGGGAGGGGATCATACTCAGCTTTAGTATGTCACATTACATGTTGGCATTCATGGTTCCCTCAATGAACTGTAGCTCCCCAGTTCTGGCAGCACGCATGCAGCCCCAGACCATGACACTCCCACCACCATGCTTGACTGTAGGAAAGACACACTTGTCTTTGTACTCCTCACCTGGTTGCCGCCACACACAGTTGACACCATCTAACCCAAATAAGTTTATCTTAGTCTCATCAGACCACAGGACATGGTTCCAATAATCCATGTCTTTAGTCAGCTTGTCTTCAGCAAACTGTTTGCGGGCATTCTTGTGCATCATCTTTAGAAGAGGCTTCCTTCTGGGACGACAAACATGCAGACAAATTTGATGCAGTGTGCGGCATATGGTCTGAGCACTGAGAGGCTGCCCCCCTTCAACCTCTGCAGCAATGCTGGCAACACTCATATGTCTATTTCCCAAAGACAACCTCTGGATATGATGCTGAGCACATGCACTCGACCTCTTTGGTCGACCATGGCGAGGCCTGTTCTGAGTGGAACCTGTCCTGTTAAACCACTGTATGGTCTTGGCCACCGTGCAGCAGCTCAGTTTCAGGGTCTTGGCAATCTTCTTATAGCCTAGGCCATCTTTATGTAGATCAACAATTCTTTTTTTCAGATCCTCAGAGAGTTCTTTGCCATGAGGTGCCATGTTGAACTTCCTGTGACCGGTATGAGAGAGTGAGAGTGATAACACCAAATTTAACACACCTGCTCCCCATTTACACCTAAGACCTTGTAACACTAACGAGTCACATGACACCGGGGAGGGAAAATGGCTAATTGGGCCCAATTTGGACTTTTCCACTTACGGGTGTACTCACTTTTGTTGCCAGCGGTTTAGACATTAATGGCTGTGTGTTGAGTTATTTTAAGGGGACAGCAAATGTACACTGTTATACAAGCTGTACACTCACTATGTTACATTGTAGCAAAGTGTCATTTCTTCAGTTTTGTCACATGAAAAGATAGAATAAAATATTTACAAAAATGTGAGAGGTGTACTCACTTCCGTGAGATATTGTATATGGCAGTGAAATGTAGTGCTTATGTAGTATGTCAACTACTGTAATGTGTGCAATGTATATTGCAGTGTAGTGTTAATATAGTAGTGTGTGTATAACAGTGTTGTGTAGTGTGTATGTTTGTTGTATAATCAGCAGTGAAAAGTAGTCTATGCAATGCATATTATAGTATGGTGTGTGTGTGGTAGTATAGTGTAATGTATATGGTGCATTTGTATGGCAGTAGTGTTGGCTGTGTATATTGAAGTGTAACTTGTGTATGTGACAGTATAATGTTGTGTTTGTACAGTAGTGCATGTAATACGTGTAATGTTTATAGTGTGTAAAGTATAGTGTAGTGTGTGTGCAGTAGTGTAGTGTACATGGCAGTTTAGTGTAGTGTGTAGATCAGTATAGTATATGTATACTAGTGTGTAGATGAGTGTAGTGTCTATACAGTAGTATGTATGGCAGTAAAGCATGAGTACAGTATTGTGTAATGTGTGTAATGTTGTTCTCTCCCTCTCCTGGTGTATGGACGTGTGTACTGCCTATTGTATTGCTTAGTGTAATGTATATAGATTGGTGTAATATACGGCAGTATAGTGCAGTGTAATGTATATAGATTGGTGTAATCTACGGCAGTATAGTGCAGTGTAATGTATATAGATTGGTGTAATCTACGGCAGTATAGTGTAGTGTAATGTATATAGATCGGTGTAATATACGGCGGTATAGTGCAGCGCAATGTATATAGATTGGTGTAATATAAGGCAGTATAGTGTAGTGTAATGCATATAGATTGGTGTAATATAAGGCAGTATAGTGTAGCGTAATGTATTTAGATTGGTGTAATATACGGCAGTATAGTGCAGTGTAATGTATATAGATTGGTGTAATATACGGCAGTATAGTGTAGTGTAACGTATATAGATTGGTGTAATATACTGCAGTATAGTGTAGTGTAATGTATATAGATTGGTGTAATATACGGCAGTATAGTGTAGTGTAATGTATATAGATTGGTGTAATATAAGGCAGTATAGTGCAGTGTAATGTATATAGATTGGTGTAATATACGGCAGTATAGTGCAGTGTAATGTATATAGATTGGTGTAATATAAGGCAGTATAGTGCAGTGTAATGTATATAGATTGGTGTAATATACGGCAGTATAGTGCAGTGTAATGTATATAGATTGGTGTAATATACGGCAGTATAGTGCAGTGTAATGTATATAAATTGGTGTAATATATGGCAGTATAGTGCAGTGTAATGTATATAGATTGGTGTAATATATGGCAGTATAGTGTAGTGTAATGTATATAGATTGGTGTAATATACGGCAGTATAGTGCAGTGTAATGTATATAGATTGGTGTAATATACGGCAGTATAGTGTAGTGTAATGTATATAGATTGGTGTAATATACGGCAGTATAGTGCAGTGTAATGTATATAGATTGGTGTAATATACGGCAGTATAGTGTAGTGTAATGTATATAAATTGGTGTAATATATGGCAGTATAGTGCAGTGTAATGTATATAGATTGGTGTAATATATGGCAGTATAGTGTAGTGTAATGTGTGTAGCTTAGTGTAGGGTAAAGTTTATAATGTGTATAGTTTTGCAGTGTTGTCCTCTTCCTCTCATACAGTCAATAAGGGTATAGGTGTGTATAGTATTGTGTAGCGTAGATGTGTGTAGTGTCATCTCATACATACACACACATAGGGGTTGATTTACTAAAAGGCAAATAGACTGAGCACCTTGCAAATGCTGTTGCTGTTGACCCAGAGTTTAGTAACTGAGCAGAATTACTCACTGCCATCATCCAAACTGTCCAAGCAGAAATGCAGTTCTTTATTTTATATTTTCCTTGCATGTGATTGGGTATTCTTTGCAAAGTGAAGCTTTACCTTCGACACAGTCGACCACCCCCTCCTCCTTAATAAACTACTCTCCCTTGGCATGAGAGATACCGCTCTCTCCTGGTTCTCATCCTACCTATCCCGACGCTCCTTCAGCATCACCTACAATGGTACCACCTCCCCCACCCTCCCCCTCTCTGTTGGGGTCCCCCAAGGCTCTGTCCTTGGACCCCTTCTCTTCTCCATCTACACCTCCTCCCTGGGCACACTCATACACTCCCATGGCTTCAATTACTTCACCTCTATGCTGATGACACCCAAATCTACCTCTCCACCCCTCTCCTCACCCCCACTATCTCCGCCCGCATCACTCACCTCCTAAACGACATCTCAGACTGGATGTCACTCCATTTCCTCAAGCTTAACCTCTCCAAAACCGAACTCCTCGTCTTTCCCCCTGCCCACACCCCCCCCCCCCAGCCTATCCATCACCACCACCAACACCACTATCATTCCCGCCCCGCAAGCCAAAGTCCTTGGCGTCATTCTTGACTCGAACCTCTCCTTCCTCCCTCATGTCAAATCACTTGCAAACACATGCAGGCTCCATCTCCGCAATATTGCCAAGATACGTGCCTTCCTCACCCCAGACACCACCAAACTTCTTGTACACTCCCTCATCATCTCACGCCTTGACTACTGCAACTCTTTTCTCATTGGCCTACCCAAGTGCAGGCTCTCCCCGCTCCAGACCATCCTGAACTCAGCGGCCAGACTCATCCACCTCACCACCCGCTCCACCTCTGCCACCCCCCTCTGCCTCTCCCTCCACTGGCTCCCGATTGCCCAACGCATCAAATTTAAACTTCTAATCCTGACCTACAAAGCCGTTCACAACACAGCCCCTGACTACCTCACCAACCTGATCCCCAAGTACCACCCTACCCGTACCCTTCGCTCCTCACAGGACCTCCTTCTATCCTGCTCCCTGGTCTCCTCCTCCCATGCACGACTGCAGGACTTCTCCAGGTCCTCCCCTATCCTCTGGAACTCACTGCCCCAATCCATCCGACTGTCGCCTTCCCTCCCCACATTCAGGCGCTCCCTCAAAACCCATCTCTTCAGGGAAGCCTACCCCACCCTCACCTAACGGCCATCCTCCCTCATTCCTCCCACCACTTCATCCCCCTCAGCCACTTCATTCCCCTCAGCCACTTCCTATTGTTCCACTACCCCCTCCCTCCTAGATTGTAAGTTTGAAAGAGTATAATTTTTTAATTATAAAAGTAAAAGAGGGCAACATAAAACTAATGTGATATTTGAGTTTGATAAACGAATGCATTGGTATCTGGTTCGATGGCTATAGTAGTATTTCTCAATGCATTCTCAAGGTGCTCATCCAATATTTTGGTTCTAATTTTGCCCTGTGTGCTTCATCCATGAAAATAGTTGCTCACAAATATAGGTACTGCATAAAACTGATGACATATATAAGGCATGAAGAGTAGGAGATTTTTCTATGGAAAGATAAAAATTATAAAAATCCAGTAAAGAGACACTGGGATTAATATACTAGAGAATATCGCATGAAATAATTGGATCATTTGACACATATTGTTCCAGTTATCTAATGCAATATTCAAATCGTCAATTCACAGTCAGTTTATGTGGTATTGCACTAGAAAAAATGCATAAACTGACCCCAGACCCACCAGGCCTGGTATGGATTTTGATGGAAACCCCACACCAAAAGTAAAAAAAAAAAAAAAAAAGGCCTGGGGTCCTCCCCAAAATCCATACTAGATCCTTAAGTTTGGTATGCATTTTGAGGGGAACCCTACACCAAACATTTTTTAAAAATGGCTTGGGGTCCCCCTAAATCCATACCAGACCCTTATCCCAGCAGGCAGGCCAGGAAAGGGGAGAGGGGACGAGAAAGGCCTGTCACTGAATACCATACCAGGTCATTTGCCCTCAACATGGGAGGGTGCATTGGGGGAGGGGACCAAGAGGTCAACAAGAGCCCCTTCCCCACAACCCTGGGTGGTGGTTGTTGGTGCAGGTTGTTTTTTTTTTGTTTGGGTCGGAAGCTGGCATTCATCGTGGTTGTTGTTGGATCTACTTCGGGGGACATTTTTTTTTTTTTGGAGGGGGTTTTGAATAAAGGACTTTTTAAGAACTGGCTGTGTGTTTTTATTTACTTTGCATTTTTTGGTGATTAAGTAGAGGTACTACAGTGCTATGAAAAAGTATTTGCCCCCTTCCTGATTTATTTTTCATATTTGTCACACTTAAATGATTCAGATCATCAAATAAATTTTAATATTACACAAATATAACCTGAGTAAATACAAAATGTAGTTTTTAAATGATGATTTAATTTATTAAGGGAAAAAAAGCTATCCAAACCTGCCTGGCCCTATGTGAAAAAGTAATTGCCCACTAAACCTAAAATTTGGTTGTGCCACCCTTGGCAGCATACAACTGCAATCAAGCATTTGTGATCACTGCAAATGAGTCTTTCACATCACTGTGGAAGAATTTTGTCCCACTCTTCTTTGCAGAATTGTTTTAATTCAGGCACATTGGAGGGGTTTCGAGCATGAATGACCTGTGCGATGGCCAGACATTCTCCTTCACGATTTTCTAGTAGAGTGCAGAATTCATGGTTACATCAATTATGGCAAGTCGTCCAGATCATGAAGCTGCAAAGCAGTCCCAGACCATCACACTACTACAACCATGTTTGACTTTTGGTATGATGTTCTTTTTATGAAATGCTGTGTTAGTTCTACGCCAGATGTAACAGGACTCAAACCTTCTTGTCTCATCAGTCTACAGTCCATTTGTCTAATAGTCTTGGTGATAATCAAAATGTTTTTGGCAAATGTGAGATGAGCCTTTGTGTTCTTTTTGGTCAGCAGTGGCTTTCGCCTTGGAACTCTCCCATGGATGCCTATTTTGCCCAGTCTCTTTCTCATTGTTGATTCATGAACACTGACATTAAAGTGTTACTAAACCCTGGACCCTGCATTCACTATATCTTCTCTCCCACAGTACACAGAACATGGAAATGCAATTATTGTAGGAGATATAAATTGCTAAATACCTGAACTCATCAACAGTTAGAGCATTCTTGTGACTTCTATCAATATCCAGCAGAGGACTGGTTAAAGCTTGTAGGAGGAGTTTGCATTCTCCCCTGATTGTCCTGCAGGACCCCTGACCCTATGTTTGGACAATGCTGATTGGCCCTGTGCTGATCACATGCACTCTCCCAAGAAAAAAAAACTCTCTAGCAATACACACCAAAACAGCATGTGCAGCTTGCCCCCACGGCTCTGTTCTATCAGAAGATGGATTGGGGACAGTAGAAGAAGGGAAGTATCAGAGAAGTCAGGATCAAACATCCTTTTTACACAATGCAGAGGAATAACCCCTTAGGATCTACGAGTATAACAAGCATGCTTTACTGCATATTCACTGATTTTACTGTTGTGGGTTTAATAACACTTTAACTGAGGAAAGTAAGGCCTGCAGTTCTTCAGATATTGTTGTGGGTTCTTTAACAGCCTCCCGCCCACCATATAAGGAAATGACGGACGCAATGCGGTTCTCTCGTTCTGGGAGGACGTCATATGACATCCTCCCACTGTCCCTCCCTGGGACACAGCAGATCACTGATCAACGGAAAGAGCCGAAGATGTCAGCTCTGTCATGTGAACAGCTGTGTCCAGTCACAGCTGATCGCATGTAAATAAGGAAATGCCGGTTATCGGCATTTCTCTCCTCACGAGCTGTCACGCTGACAGCTCGAGAGGAGAGGAGAGCTGGTAATCGGCATTCCTCGGAGGGGACATGTACACAGATCATCAGAGCACTGATGATCAGTGTAGCCCCAGCAGTGCCACCTGTCAGTGCCCATCAGTGCCACATATCAGTACCTACTAGTGCACATCAATGCCACATATCAGTGCCCATCTGAGCTGCCTTTCAGTGCCAGTCAGTGCCACCTATCAATGCCAGTTAGTGCTGCCTATCAGTGCTGCGAATCAGTGCCACCTATCAGTGCCCATCAGTGCCGCCTAACAGTTCCAGTCAGTGCCACCGGTATCAGTGCCACATATGCCTTTCAGTGCCCATCAGTGATGCCTGTCAATGCCTATCAGTGCCACCTACCAGTGCCTCCTCATCAGTGCCCATCAGTGCCGCCTCTCAGTAAAGCCTATCAGTGCCCATCACTGCAGCCTCATTAACGCACATCAGTGAAGCAGTAAAATCACTTACTTACAAAATTTTATAACAGAAACTAAGAAATTTTTTTTTTTTTTTAAATTTTCTGTTGTTTTTGGTTTGTTTAGCAAAAAATAAAAACCCCGAGGTGATTAAATACCACCAAAAGAAAGCTCTATATGTCTGAAAAAAAGATAAAAATTTCATATGGGTACAGTGTTGCATGACCGTGCAATTGTCATTCAAAGTGCGACAGTGCTAAAAGCTGAAAATTGGCCTGGGCAGTAAGGGGGTATAAGTGCCCTGTAGGCTAGTGGTTAATGACCTCCTGGATGGGGGGGGCAAGCAAGGGGGGTGGGGGATGTTCGGCGGGCATGTTGGAATCACTCCTGTCAGAGAGAGCAACAGCTGATAGCTGCGGCAGGAGAAAGGATTTGGTTTTCTTCTCCCTCCAGTCTGCAGGTGGTAATAGAGAGTAGGTGCTGAGAACTGCCCTCAGTCTCAGCATAGTGCTGCTGTGATGTGAGGACACACTGCCGTGCCTCCGCTCTCCCATTGTCATGTCACATGACTGGAGAATGAAGGAAGAAGAAGATGCCTTACAGTGTGATCTGTAAGTACAAAGGAGAGGGGGGCAACTAAGCTCCAGACCTCCCCTCTCCTCCTCTGACCCCTCCCAGACCGCCCCGCTTCTCTTCAGATCCCCCCCCCAGACTGCCTCTTTCCTCTCTAGACCTCCCACTCCTCCTCAGACCGCTCCCTCTTTTCTTTAGACCCCACACTGCAACGCTCCTCCTTAGACCCCCCCCAGACTGCCACTCTCCTCCTCCCTCAGACCCCCCCTGACTGCCCCTCTCCTCTCCAGGCCCCACTGTTCTCCGCAGACCCCCCTCTCATCCTCAGAACCCCTCAGACCACCCCCTCCTCCTCAGACCCCCCCCCAGACTGCCCCTCTCCTCCTCAGACCACCCCCCCAGATTGGCCCTCTCCTCACCCCCTCCCCCAGACCGCCCCTCTTCTCAGACCCCCCCCAGACCACCCCTCTTCTCAGACCCCCGCAGACTTCCCCTCTCCTCCTCAAAGCCCCCCAGACCGCCCCTCTCCTCCTCAGACCCTCCCAGACTGCCCTTCTCCTCCTCAGACCACCGCCCCAGACTGGCCCTCTCCTCAGCCCCCCCCCCCCCACTCCAATGGCCCCCTCTCCGCTTTAGACGTCCCTCTCCTCTTTAGTCCTCCTTCTCTTCCTCAGACTGCCCTTCTCCTCCTCAGACCCCCCCCCGACCGCCTCTGTCCTCTTTAGACCTCCCTCTCCTGCTCAGACTGCCCCTCTCCTCCTTAGACCCTCCCTCTGTCCTCTGCAGACCGCCACTCGCCTCCTCAGACCCCCCGACCTTTCCTCTTCTCCGCTACCCCCCCAGACCGCCCCTCTCCACCTCAGATCACCCCCCAGACCGGCCCTCTCCTCAAACCCCCAGACAGCCCCTCTCCTCTTCAGTCCCCCTCCCCTCATTAGACCTCCCCTCTCCTCCTCAGACCCCTCTGTCTTCCTCAGACCCCCACTCTCCTCTTCAGACCCCTCTCTCCTCAGACCTCCCGCCCAGACCACCCCTCTCCTCCTCAGACCCTCCCCAGACCTCTCTTTCTTTTTCAGACCCCCCTCTCCTCCTCAGACCCACCAGACCTCCCCTCTCCTCCTCAGACCTCCCTTTCTTCCTCAGACCCCCTCCCAGACCTCTCCTTCCTAGACTGCCTCTCTCCTGCTCAGACCCCACCCAAGACTCCACTCTCCTCCTCAAACCCCCCAGACTGTCTATCCTCCTAAGACCCCCCCTCTTTACCTCAGTCCCTCCTCTTCCTCAGATCCCCCTCTCCTCCTCAGACCTCCCCTCTACTCTTCAGACCACCCCTCTCCTTCTCAGACCCCCTCCCCTTATCAGACCGCCCCTCTCCTCCTCAGAATCTCCCCAGACTGCCCCTCTCCTCAGAACCCCCCAGACTCCCCTGTCCTCCTCAGACCCCCCTAGACCTCCCCCCTCTCCTCTTCAGACCCACCCCAGATCTTTCCGTTCCTCCTCAGACCCCCCCCCCAACCTTTGCTCTCCTCCTCAAACCCCCCCTTCTCCTCAGAACCCCCCTTCTCCTCAGACCCCCTCTTCTTCTCAGACTCCCTCTCTCCTCTTCAGACCCCCTCAAACTTCCCCTCTCCTCCTCATACCCTTACTTCCTCCTCAGAGACCCCCTCTCCTCCTTAGAACACTCTCTCCTCAGACCCCTCCTCTCTCCTCAGACCTCCCCTCTCTGAATCCCCTTCTCCTCTTTAGACACCTCCCCCCCAGGCCTCTCTTCTCTCGTCCTCAGACCCCTCCACACCTCCCCTCTCCTCTCCTCCTCAGACCCCTGCACACCTCTCCTCTCCTCCTCAGACCCTTCCCTCCTCCTCAGACCGTTCCCTCCTCCTCAATCCCCTTCCTCCTCAGACCCTCCCCCTCCTCCTCAGACCCCTCCTCTCTCCCCAGACCTCCCCTCTCTCCTCTCTGAACCCCCTTCTCCTCCTCAGACCCCCCCAGACCTCTCTTCTCTCCTCCACAGACCCCTACTCACCTCCCCTCTCTACCTCAGACCCCCCAGACTACCCCTCTCCTCCTCTTAATCTCCCCAGACCACCCCTCTCCTCCTCAGAACCCCCGGCTCCCCTGTCCTGCTCAGACCTCCCCCCCTCCTGCTAAGACCCATCCCAGATCTTATCTCTCCTCCTCAGACCACCTCCTTCTCCTCAGATCCCACCCCTATTCTCCTCAGACTCCCCTTTCCTCCTTATACTCCCTCTTCTTCTCAGACTCCCTCTCTCTTCCTCAGAACTCTCTTCTCTTTAGACAAATCTCTCCTCCTCAGATCCGCCCAGACTGCCCCTCTCCTCCTCAGACCCCCCCCTCTCCTCCTCAAACCCTTCCCCTCCTCATCAGACCCTTCCTCAGACCTCCCCTCTCTGAACCCCCATCTCCTGCTCAGACCCCTGCCCCAGACCTTCCTTCTATCCTCCTCAGACCCCTTCCTCCTCCTCAGACCCTCCCTCTCCTCCTCAGACCCCCTCCCAGACCTCTGCAGACCCCCTTCCCTCGTAAGTCTCCCCTCTCCTCCTCAGACCCCTCCAGACCTCCCTTTTCCTCCTCACACCCCCCTAGACTGCCCCTCTACTCATCAGACTCCCTTCTCCTCAAGACATACAGGCCTCCCCTCTCTACAACTCAGATCCCCTCTGCATTTCAGGTTACCCCAGACCCTCCTCTCCTCCTCAAACCTGCCAAATTACTCTCTCCTCCTCAGAACCCCCCATACCCATCCTCTACTCCTTAGATGCCCTGACCTCCTTAAGGCACCTTTCACACTGCCTGCTGCGGTTTCCTCACAACACAGAAGCTAATAGAGGGCAATCTGTGCTTTTAAGCTTCAATGGCGGGCATGTAAGACATCTGGGGTCTAAAAGTCTCCTGGTGTCTCATTAAAGACATTCGCCAGGGGCACCTACTTATGAAAACATCGCTTGTACTAAACATGTTACATATTGCTGTGCTGGAATAAGAATATTAATTCTAAGCCCATTATTCACAATTCACTCTAAACTGATGACCTTTAGGGTTACTCCCAATATTGAGTGAAATTTAAACCACACCCAGTTTTCTTTTCCTCTGTGTCTGGGGCCCAACTAATGATCCTGCACACAGGTCCACTGATTTCATAAAACGCCCATGGTTATCATTGTGCTTTTGGAGCAATTTAGGTAGGCTAGCCACTCCTAAGAAGGTTCAGCACTGTTCCAAGTATTCTCCATTTGTGGATAATAGCTCTCACTGTGATTCGCTGGAGTACCAAAGCCTCAGAAATGGCTTTGTAACCCTTTCCAGATTGATACATGTCAGGCTTTGATTCTCATCTGTTCTTGAAATTCTTTAGATCACGGCATGATGTGTTGCTTTTTTAGATCTTTTAGCGTGTTTCACTTTGTCAGACAGCTTCTAATAAAATGATTTCTTGATTCAGCAGGTCTGGCAGTAATCAGGCCTGAGTGTGGCAAGTGAAATTTAACTCAGCTTTCCAAAAAACGTGGTTAATCACAGTTCATTCATGCTTTAGCAAGGGGTGGGGAAGCATCTACTTTTTCACATAGGGCCAGGCTAGTTTGGACAGCTTTTTTCCTTTAATAAATAAAATCATTTAAAAACTGCATTTTGTATTTACTTGGGTTATCTTTGTGTAACATTAAATTAAAAAAAAAAATCAGGAAGGGGGCAAATACTTTTTCCTGCACTGTATATGCCCCAAACTCATTCATGTTAAGGGGAGCCAGGATCGGGGCCTCCCTTGTTAATCACCTCCCCTCTGGCCCATGTAAATAAAGGGCCAGACGGTGGCACCGCAGGGTTGGGTGGCCGTTTATAAAGTGGAACACCGATTGTCGGATGGGACCTCTGTGCGAGGTCCCGATCATGTGATCACTGACTGGCCAATCAGTGATCACATGCAGAGTAGTAAGCAAGATGTCACTTCTGACATCATTGCTGACTATGTGTGAAATCTGTGAATGATCACAGAGGTCACATGGTACAAGGCTATTCACAACAGCCTTGTACCATGTGACAAGCTGTGACCAATCACAGCTCACACAGTAGTTCTCAATGGCTGCAAGAATGCAGCTAGAGAGGAGAAATGATTGTGTTTACAGCCTTTATGGGTGTAAAAGCAATCAGTGTAAAAAAAAATAATTTTCATCACCCCCCACAAGTAGTACAGTGTCACCATGGTGACACTGTACTGCTAGGGTGACAGTATGTAAAAAAAATAAAATAAATAATAATATAAAAAAATTTAAAAAAATGTAAATAAAAGTTTAAAAATTATAAACTAATTGGGTTACTTTTTTTTTTTACTAAGAAGATAACGGAATAAATTTTGGCCAAGATTTATCATGAAATACTATTTATTTGCAAAATTTTATAACAAAAACTTTTTTTCAAAATTTTTGGACTTTTACATTTACATAGCAAAAAAAATAAAAATCCCAGTAGTGAATAAATACCACCAAAATAAAGCTTTATCTGTCTCAAATAAATGCTAAAAAATTCAAAAGGGTACAGTATTGCATGACCGCGCAATTGTCATTCAAAGTGTGATAGCACTGAAAGCTGAAAATTGGCCTGGACAGGAAGGGGGTAAAAGTGTCTGGACTGGAAGTGGTTAAAGGGGGCTTCCAGATTCTGATAAGCCTCCTACCCACAGACTCCCACAGCCACCAGCCACTGTGTCACGCTTCCATGCACATCGATCCGGCGGTGGTTTTGCCTCCTGTTCGAGTTGCCCCGGGTTCCTGCCTATCCACTCTGAACTTAGGTATTATGAAGCCTTTGCACCTGTGTGTTTGAGCAATGTGTCTTCACGTGGAAGCCGGACCCCTCTGGTCCCTGTGGTGTTTGTCGCCGCTTGAGTATTCCCATATTGTGTGTGTTGTTTGATCCTGTCTTTGTTCTCAGTGTTTTCTCTCTGGCTGTGCAGTTATATTCCCTTTGGTTTCTGTCCATAGATCCCTTCAGTTCCTGTTGCTGTGTGTGTCCTTCTCAGCATTGTTTCTCGTTGTTTTCCTTGCAGCCTTTTCCAGCTTGCTGAGTCTCTCTCTGCACCATTGCTCAGCATCGTTCACTGTCCTGCGCTTTACACTGGTTCCCTGAGTCCTTTCCCCTGATGTCCCTTCCTAGCTTGCTGCAGTAGGTTACCTTGGTTCCTAGTATTCTGTGTGTATCCCGTGTCCTTCCAGCGTGTTGTGTGCCCGCATAGGTGTGTTAGAGATTCGCAACCTGGGGGCTGTCACGCAGCGCAACATCCACACCTCCAGTGGCTCTGGTGAAGAGAGCGTGGCTCCTTTGATCCTGACACACCACCATTTGTGTTTGGCTACACTGCTCCTGTATCTCTGAGGACCGGTACCTGGGTATACCTGTTTAGTTGTTTCTAATGGCCCGCGTGATCTTGAGTTTACAGTCCCAGGTGGTCTTATTCTCTGATCGTGACACACTCCCTATGGTGGAAAAGAGGCCTTTATTCCCATCAACATAGGGGCAAGGGGCTTTGGGAAGAAGTGGGGCCTGGCCTGTTGAGCTGTATGCTCAGATAAGGATCTGGTATGGATTTTGGGGGGGCCCACACCTTTTATTTTTAAATTGTGGCATTGGGTTTCCATCAAACTCCATACCAGACCTAAGGGTCTGGTATGAATTAGGGGGGACCCCACGCTGTTTAACCACCTCCCGTCCGGCCGTTGTATATAAACGGCTGGACGGTGGCAATGCAGGGTCAGGTGGCCGTTTATAAACGGCCTCCCCACACCCTGCTTGTGCTCGCTCCCCAGGAGTGCGCAGCACCGCGATCCGGTGCCCGCTGTGTCCTCCAGACACAGTGGAGCACCGATTGTCTGACGGGACCTCTGTGCGAGGTCCCGATCATGTGATCACTGATTGGCCAATCAGTGATCACATGCAGAGTAGTAAGCAAGATGTCACTTCTGACATCATTGCTTACTATGTGTGAAATCTGTGAATGATCACAGAGGTCACATGGTACAAGGCTATTCATAACAGCCTTGTACCATGTGACAAGCTGTGACCAATCACAACTCACACAGTAGTTCTCAATGGCTGCAAGAATACAGCCAGAGAGAAGGAGAAATTATTGGTTTTACAGCCTTTATGGGTATAAAAGCAATCAGTGTAAAAAAAAAAAAAAAAAAAAAAATCTTCATCACCCCCCACAAGTAGTACAGTGTCACCATGGTGACACTGTACTGCTAGGGTGACATTATGTAAAAAAAGAAATAATAATAATATAAAAAAAAATGTTTACAAATTATAATTTTTGGTTATAAACTAATTTGGGTTATTTTTTTTTTTTTACTAAAAAGATAACGGAATAAATTTTGGCCAAGATTTATGATGAAATATTATTTATTTGCCATATTTTATAAGAAAAACACTTTTTTTCAAAATTTTAGGACATTTTCATTTACACAGCAAAAAAAATATAAAATACCAGTGGTGAATACATACCACCAAAATAAAGCTTTATCTGTCTCAAAAAAATGCTAAAAAATTCATATGGGTACAGTGTTGCATGACCGCGCAATTGTCATTCAAATTGTGGTAGCGCTGAAAGCTCAAAATTGGCCTGGACAGGAAGGGGATGAAAGTGTCCAGACATGAATAGTTAAAAAAAATGTAAAGGCCAGCAATTCTTTTGTTTTGTTTACATTTGGCTGTCAGCGGGGAACCACATTCATAGCTGTCTTGGGCCACAGGTTGGACACCCTTAGTGTACAATATTGTGTAGCGTATGTTGTGCAGTGTTGCCCTCCTAAACATAAACACAGTGAGTGTATAGATGTGTACAGTATAGTGTAGTGGACAATGTGGTGTTGTGTAGTATTGTTCTCCCATACGCACACACAGACAGTGTACAGTATTGTGTAGTTTATATGTAGTGTAATGTGTTCATTAGTGTAGTGCGTTGTATAGTGTGTAGCAGTGTTGTCCTCCCGTACACAGTCAGGGTACAGTGTTGTATATAGATGTGTAGTGTATACTGTATAGTGTGGTGTTATGTAGCAGTGTTGTCCTCCCATACACACGGTGAGTGTATATTGTATAGAGTAGTTTATATTGTACATTGTGTAGCAGTATTGCTCTCCCATACAAACTCATTCACTGTATAAATGTGTATAGTAGGCACAGTATTATGATGTGTATAGTATTGAGTGGTGTACTGTATGTTTTGTAGCAGTGTTGTCTTCCCATACACACATACAGTTGATGGACAGTATTGTGTATAATGTGGTGTATGTTGTGTAGCGGTGTTGTCCTTCTATAAACACACACAGCCTATAGATATGTGTATAGTGGGTACAGTATTGTGAAGTGTATAGTAGTACAGTGTGGTGTACATTATGTAGCAGTGTTGTCCTCTCACATATACACAGTCAGTCTACAGTACAGTGTAGTGTATATTGTATAGATGCATATTGTATAGCAGTGTTGTCTTCCCATAAACACACAATTGGTGTACAGTATTGTGTATGGTTTAGTGTATTGTGTATTAAACAGTGTGTTATGTAGCAGTGTTGTCCTCCCATACACACATTGTACAGTATTTTGCAGTGTATAGCAGTGTACAGTGCGTTGTTTGTAGCAGTGTTGTCCTCCTATACACAAAGTCATTGTACAATACAGTGTAGTGTATAGCAGTGTACTGTGTGTTGTTGTGTAGCAGTGATGTCCTCCCATACACACACGGTGTACAGTATGCTATACTGTGAGGTGTGTTGTGTAGCAGTGTGTTGTCCTCCTCTCCCTTACATACACACAGTCATTTTACAGTACAGTTTAGTGTATAGAAGTGTACAGTGTGTTGTTGTGTAGCAGTTTTGTCCTCCTCTCCATACACACAGTCATTGTAAAGTGTTATCCACCTCTCCCATACACACAAAGATGAGTGTAGGGTATAGTGTACAGCACGGTACAGTGCATAGTTGTGTATAGTGTGTTGTCCTCCTCTCCCATGCATACACAGTATAGTGTATGGTGTGTTGTCCTCCTCTCCATACACACTGTCATTGTATAGTATAGTGTAGTGTATAGCAGTGTACAGTGTAGTGTATATTGTACAGTGTATTATAGGGTGTGTTGTTGTGTAGCAGTGTGTGTTGTCCTCCTCTCCCATGCACACAAACAGTACACAATATAGTGTAGTATATAGCTGTGTAAAATGTGTTATGTAGCAGTGCTGTGTTCCCATACACAGTCATTGTACAGTATTGTGTAGTGTATAGCGGTGTAGGGTGTGTTGTTGTGTAGCAGTGTGTTGTGCTCCTCTCCCATACACACAGTATAGTGTCTTGTGTACATTGTGTTGTCACCCTTTTTCCCATACCCACAGTAATTGTACAGTATAGTGTGCATTAAACAGTATAGTGTAGTGTATAGCTGTGTGTGTTGTGTTGTCCTCCCCTCCCATGCAAACACACAAAGTACAAAGTATAGTGTAGTGTATAGCAGTGTACAGTGTGTTGTCCTCCTCTCCTATGCACACACACAGTACACAGTGTATAGCTGTATACAGTATGTTGTGTTGTCCTCCTTTCCCATACACACAGTGCACAGTACAGTGTAGTGTAGTGTAGTGTACAGCAGTGAACAGTGTTGTTCTCCTCTCCCATACACACTATATACAGTACAGAATGTAGTGTTGTTGTTGTCCTCCTCTCTCTCCCAATATACACACAGTACAGAGTAGATGGTGTACAGTGTAGTGTATATCAGTGTACAGTGTGCTGTGCTGTTCTCCTTTCTCCCATACACACAATGTATAGTATAGTGTGTATTGTACAATGTGGTGTGTTGTTGTCCTCCTCTTCCATACACACAGTATACAATGCAGTGTAGTGTATAGTAGTGTACAGTGTTGTGTTGTCCTCCTCTCTCTCACACACACACAGTGTATAGTATAGTGTATAGTGGTGTGTAGTGTTGTGTTGTCCTCTCTCTCTCACACACACACACACACACACACACACACACACACACACACACAGTGTATAGAGTACAGTATATAGTGGTGTACAATGTGTTGTGTTGTCCTCCTCTCTCTCCCCCACACACAGTGTATAGTACAGTGTAGTGTAGTGTTATGTTGTTGTCCCCTTCTCTCTCCCATACACACACAGTGTATAGTATAGTGTAGTGTATAGCAGTGTGTAGTGTTTTGTTGTTATTCTCCTCTTCTCTCTCTCCCAAACACACAGTACTGTATATAGTACAGCGTAGTGTATAGCAGTTTGTAGTTTTGTCCTCTCTCTCCCATACACACAGTGTATAGCAGGGGCGGATTGACCATTTGGAAACTCGGGCACTGCCCGAGGGCCCGGGGTCAGTAGGGGGCCCCATTAGATACCCCTGGTACCTTTTTCATAGGCTTTTGTGAGTTTGAGCAAGGACACAGGGGCCCCATGATCCCCTATTGCCCAGGAGCCCCATGAGTTGTCAGTCCACCCCTGGTGTATAGTATAGCTGTGTGTAGTGTTGTGTTGTCCTCTCTCTCTCTCCCATACACACACAGTGTCTAGTGTAGTGTTGTTTTGCCCTCCTCTCTCTCCCATACACACACAGTGTATAGTAGTGTGTAGTGTTGTGTTGTTGTCCTCTTCTCTCTCTCCCATACACACAATGTATAGTGTAGTGTATAGTACAGTGTAGTGTGTTGTTGTCCTCCTCTTCTCTCTCTCTCCCATACACACAATGTATAGTACAGTGTAGTGTTGTCCTCCTGTTCTCTCTCTCTCCTGCATACACACAATGTATAGTGTCGTGTATAGTACAGTATAGTGTATTGTTGTCCTCCTCTTCTCTCTCTCTCCCATACACACAATGTATAGTACAGTGTGGTGTTGTCCTCCTCTTCTCTGTCTTGCATACACACAATGTATAGTGTTGTGTATAGTACAGTGTAGTGTGTTGTCCTCCTCTTCTCTCTCTCCCATACACACAATGTATAGTACAGCGTAGTGTGTTGTTGTCTTCTCTCTCTCTCCCATACAAACACACATAATGTATAGTGTGGTGTAGTGTATAGCAGTGTGTTGTGTTGTTGTCCTCTTCTCTCTCTCCCATACAAAGTATAGTACAGTGTAGAGTGTAGCAGTGTGTTGTTTTCTCTCTCTCTCTCCCATACACACACAGAATGTATAGTACAATGTAGTGTGTAGTGTTGTTGTCCTCTTCTCTCTCTCTCTCTCCCATACACACAATGTATAGTAGAGTGGAGCAGAGTGTGGTGTTGTGTTATCTTTTCACTTTCTCCCATACACACAGAATGTATAGTGCAGTGTGTATGTTGTGTTATTGTTCCCTTCTTCTCTCTCTCTCTCTCTCCCATACACACGCAGTGTACAGTGTAGCAGTCTGTGGTGTTGTGTTGTTGTCTTCTCTCTCTCTCCCCCATACACACTATGTATATTACAGTGTAGAGTGTGTTGTTGTCTTCTCTCTCTCTCTCTCTCTCCCATATATATACACACACAATGTATAGTATAGTGTAGAGTGTGGTGTGTTGTTGTCTTTTCTCTCTCCCTTATACACACACACTGTATAGTACAGTGTAGCAGAGTGTAGTGTTGTGTCATTGTCTTCTCTCTCTCCCATACACACAATGTATAGTACAGTGTAGAGTGTGTTGTTGTCTCTCTCTCCCATATAAACACACAGAATGTATAGTACAGTGTAGAGTGTAGCAGAGTGTGGTGTTGTGTTGTTGTCTTCTCTCTCTCCCATATACACACAATGTATAGTACAGTGAAATATGTTGTGTTGTCCCCCCCCTTCTCTCTCTCATATACACACAATGTATAGTACAGTGTAGAGTGTAGCAATGTGTGGTGTTGTGTTATTGTCCTCCTCTCTCTCTCCCATACACAGACAATGTATAGTACAGTGTAGAGTGTGTTGTCTTCTCTCTCTCCCATATACACACAATGTATAGTATAGGGTAGAGTGTAGCAGTGTGCGTTGTTGTTGTCTTCTCTCTCCCATACACAATGTATAGTACAGTGTAGCAGAGTGTGGTGTTGTTGTTGTCTTCTCTCTCCCATACACAATGTATAGTACAGTGTAGCAGAGTGTGGTGTTGTGTTGTTGTCTTCTCTCTCCCATACACAATGTATAGTACAGTGTAGCAGAGTGTGGTGTTGTTGTCTTCTCTCTCCCATACACAATGTATAGTACAGTGTAGCAGAGTGTGGTGTTGTGTTGTTGTCTTCTCTCTCTCTTCCATATACACACAATGTATAGTACAGTGTAGTATGTTGTGTTGTCCGCCTCTTCTCTCCCTCTCATATACAATGTATAGTACAGTGTAGAGTGTAGCAGTGTGTGGTGTTGTGTTGTTTTGTTGTCCTCCTCTCTCTCTCCCATACACAATGTATAGTACAGTGTAGCAGAGTATGGTGTTGTGTTGTTGTCTTCTCTCTCCCATACACAATGTATAGTACAGTGTAGCAGAGTGTGGTGTTGTGTTGTCTTCTCTCTATCTTCCATATACACACAATGTATAGTACAGTGTAGCAGAGTGTGGTTGTTGTCTTCTCTCTCCCATACACACACACAATGTATAGTACAGTGTAGAGTGTGTTGTTGTCTTCTCTCTCTCTCTCCCATACACAATGTATAGTACAGTGTAGAGTGTGTTGTTGTCTTCTCTCTCTTTCTCTCTCCCATATACACACAATGTATAGTACAGGGTAGAGTGTAGCAGTGTGTGCTGTTGTTGTCTTCTCTCTCCCATACACAATGTATAGTACAGTGTAGCAGAGTGTGGTGTGGTTTTCTCTCTCCCATACACAATGTATAGTACCGTGTAGCAGAGTGTGGTGTAGTGTTGTTGTTGTCTTCTCTTTCCCATACACAATGTATAGCACAGGGTAGCAGAGTGTGGTGTGTTGTTGTTGTTGTCTTCTTTCTCCCATACACAATGTATAGTACAGTGTAGTATGTGGTGTTGTGTTGTTGTTGTCTTCTCTCTCCCATACACAATGTATAGTACAGTGTAGAGTGTGGTGTTGTCTTATCTCTCCCATACACAATGTAGAGTGTGGGGTTGTTTTCTTCTCTCTCCCATACACAATGTATAGTACAGTGTAGAGTGTGTTGTTGTTGTCTTCTCTCTCCCATACACAATGTATAGTATAGTGTAGAGTGTGGTGTTGTGTTGTTGTTTTCTTCTCTCTCCCATACACAATGTATAGTACAGTGTAGAGTGTGGTGTTGTCTTATCTCTCCCATACACAATGTAGAGTGTGGGGTTGTTGTCTTCTCTCTCCCATACACAATGTATAGTACAGGGCAGAGTGTGGTGTGTTGTTATTGTCTTCTCTCTCCCATACGCAATGTATAGTACAGTGTAGAGTGTGGTGTTGTGTTGTTGTCTTCTCTCTCCCATACACAATGTATAGTACAGTGTAGAGTGTGGTGTTGTGTTGTTGTCTTCTCTCTCCCATACACAATGTATAGTACAGTGTAGAGTGTGGTGTTGTGTTGTCTTCTCTCTCCCATACACAATGTATATTACAGTGTAGAGTGTTGTGTTGTCTTCTCTCCCCCATACACAATGTATAGTACAGTGTAGAGTGTGTTGTTGTCTTCTCTCTCCCATACACAATGTATAGTACAGTGTAGTGTGGTGGTGTTGTTGTTGTCTTCTCTCTCCCATACACAATGTATAGTACAGTGTAGCAGAGTGTGGTGTTGTGTTGTTGTTGTCTTCTCTCTCCCATACACAATGTATAGTACATGGCAGAGTGTGGTGTTGTTGTTGTTGTCTTCTCTCTCCCATACACAATGTATAGTACAGTGTAGAGTGTGGTGTTGTTGTTGTTGTCTTCTCTCTCCCATACACAATGTATAGTACAGTGTAGAGTGTGGTGTTGTTTTCATCTCTCTTCCATACACAATGTATAGTATAGTGTAGAGTGTGGTGTTGTGTTGTTGTTTTCTTCTCTCTCCCATACACAATGTATAGTACAGTGTAGAGTGTGTTGTTGTTGTCTTCTCTCTCCCATACACAATGTATAGTATAGTGTAGAGTGTGGTGTTGTGTTGTTGTTTTCTTCTCTCTCCCATACACAATGTATAGTACAGTGTAGAGTGTGGTGTTGTTTTCTTCTCTCTCCCATACACAATGCATTGTACAGTGTAGCAGAGTGTGGTGTTGTGTTGTCTTCTCTCTCCCATACACAGTGAATAGTATAGTGTAGAGTGTGGTGTTGTTTTCATCTCTCTCCCATACACAATGTATAGTACAGTGTAGAGTGTGGTGTTGTGTTGTTGTTTTCTTCTCTCCCATACACAATGTATAGTACAGTGTAGAGTGTGGTGTTGTGTTTCCTCTCTCCCATACACAATGTATAGTACAGTGTAGAGTGTTGTGTTGTTGTTTTCTCTCTCCCATATACAATGTATAGTATAGGGTAGCAGAGTGTTGTGTTGTCTTCTCTCTCCCATACACAATGTATAGTACAGTGTAGAGTGTGGTGTTGTGTTGTTGTTTTCTCTCTCCCATACACAATGTATAGTACAGTGTAGAGTGTGGTGTTGTGTTGTTGTTTTTTCTCTCCCATACACAATGTATAGTACAGGGTAGAGTGTGGTGTTGTGTTGTCTTCTCTCTCCCATACACAATGTATAGTACAGTGTAGAGTGTGGTGTTGTGTTGTTGTTTTCTCTCTCCCATACACAATGTATAGTATAGTGTAGAGTGTGGTGTTGTGTTGTTGTTTTCTCTCTCCCACACACAATGTATAGCACAGTGTAGAGTGTTGTGTTGTTGTTTTCTCTCTCCCATACACAATGTATAGTACAGTGTAGAGTGTGGTGTTGTGTTGTTGTTTTCTCTCTCCCATACACAACGTATAGTACAGTGTAGAGTGTGGTGTTGTGTTGTCTTCTCTCTCCCATACACAATGTATAGTACAGTGTAGAGTGTGGTGTTGTGTTGTTGTTGTCTTCTCTCTCCCATACACAATGTAAAGTACAGTGTCGTGTGGTGTTGTGTGGTTGTCTTCTCTCTCCCATACACAATGTATAGTACAGTGTAGTGTGGGGTTGTTTTGTCTTCTCTCTCCCATACACAATGTATAGTACAGTGTAGCAGAGTGTGTTGTTGTCTTCTCTCTCCCATACACAATGTATAGTACAGTGTAGAGTGTTGTGTTGTCTTCTCTCTCCCATACACAATGTATAGTACAGTGTAGAGTGTGGTGTTGTGGTCTTCTCTCTCCCATACACAATGTAGAGTACAGTGTAGAGTGTGGTGTTGTTGTTGTCGTCTCTCTCCCATACACAATGTATAGTACAGTGTAGTGTGGTGTTGTCTTCTCTCTCCCATACACAATGTATAGTACAGTGTAGAGTGTGGTGTTGTGTTGTTGTCTTCTCTCTCTCATACACAATGTATAGTACAGTGTAGAGTGTGGTGTTGTGTTGTTGTCTCTCTCCCATACGCAATGTATAGTACAGTGTAAAGTGTGGTGTTGTGTTGTCTTCTCTCTCCCATACACAATGTATAGTACAGTGTAGTGTTGTGTTGTTGTTGTCTTCTCTCTCCCATACACAATGTATAGTACAGTGTAAAGTGTGGTGTTGTGTTGTCTTCTCTCTCCCATACACAATGTATAGTACAGGGTAGTGTGGTGTTGTTGTTGTCTTCTCTCTCCCATACACAATGTATAGTACAGTGTAGTGTGTGTTGTTGTCTTCTCTCTCCCATACACAATGTATAGTACAGTGTAGTGTGTGTTGTTGTTGTCTTCTCTCTCCCATACACAATGTATAGTACAGGGTAGAGTGTTGTGTTGTTGTTGTCTTCTCTCTCCCATACACAATGTATAGTACAGTGTAGAGTGTGGTGTTGTTTTCTTCTCTCTCCCATACACAATGCATTGTACAGTGTAGCAGAGTGTGGTGTTGTGTTGTCTTCTCTCTCCCATACACAGTGAATAGTATAGTGTAGAGTGTGGTGTTGTTTTCATCTCTCTCCCATACACAATGTATAGTACAGTGTAGAGTGTGGTGTTGTGTTGTTGTTTTCTTCTCTCCCATACACAATGTATAGTACAGTGTAGAGTGTGGTGTTGTGTTTCCTCTCTCCCATACACAATGTATAGTACAGTGTAGAGTGTTGTGTTGTTGTTTTCTCTCTCCCATATACAATGTATAGTATAGGGTAGCAGAGTGTTGTGTTGTCTTCTCTCTCCCATACACAATGTATAGTACAGTGTAGAGTGTGGTGTTGTGTTGTTGTTTTCTCTCTCCCATACACAATGTATAGTACAGTGTAGAGTGTGGTGTTGTGTTGTTGTTTTTTCTCTCCCATACACAATGTATAGTACAGGGTAGAGTGTGGTGTTGTGTTGTCTTCTCTCTCCCATACACAATGTATAGTACAGTGTAGAGTGTGGTGTTGTGTTGTTGTTTTCTCTCTCCCATACACAATGTATAGTATAGTGTAGAGTGTGGTGTTGTGTTGTTGTTTTCTCTCTCCCACACACAATGTATAGCACAGTGTAGAGTGTTGTGTTGTTGTTTTCTCTCTCCCATACACAATGTATAGTACAGTGTAGAGTGTGGTGTTGTGTTGTTGTTTTCTCTCTCCCATACACAACGTATAGTACAGTGTAGAGTGTGGTGTTGTGTTGTCTTCTCTCTCCCATACACAATGTATAGTACAGTGTAGAGTGTGGTGTTGTGTTGTTGTTGTCTTCTCTCTCCCATACACAATGTAAAGTACAGTGTCGTGTGGTGTTGTGTGGTTGTCTTCTCTCTCCCATACACAATGTATAGTACAGTGTAGTGTGGGGTTGTTTTGTCTTCTCTCTCCCATACACAATGTATAGTACAGTGTAGCAGAGTGTGTTGTTGTCTTCTCTCTCCCATACACAATGTATAGTACAGTGTAGAGTGTTGTGTTGTCTTCTCTCTCCCATACACAATGTATAGTACAGTGTAGAGTGTGGTGTTGTGGTCTTCTCTCTCCCATACACAATGTAGAGTACAGTGTAGAGTGTGGTGTTGTTGTTGTCGTCTCTCTCCCATACACAATGTATAGTACAGTGTAGTGTGGTGTTGTCTTCTCTCTCCCATACACAATGTATAGTACAGTGTAGAGTGTGGTGTTGTGTTGTTGTCTTCTCTCTCTCATACACAATGTATAGTACAGTGTAGAGTGTGGTGTTGTGTTGTTGTCTCTCTCCCATACGCAATGTATAGTACAGTGTAAAGTGTGGTGTTGTGTTGTCTTCTCTCTCCCATACACAATGTATAGTACAGTGTAGTGTTGTGTTGTTGTTGTCTTCTCTCTCCCATACACAATGTATAGTACAGTGTAAAGTGTGGTGTTGTGTTGTCTTCTCTCTCCCATACACAATGTATAGTACAGGGTAGTGTGGTGTTGTTGTTGTCTTCTCTCTCCCATACACAATGTATAGTACAGTGTAGTGTGTGTTGTTGTTGTCTTCTCTCTCCCATACACAATGTATAGTACAGTGTAGTGTGTGTTGTTGTTGTCTTCTCTCTCCCATACACAATGTATAGTACAGGGTAGAGTGTTGTGTTGTTGTTGTCTTCTCTCTCTCATACACAATGTATAGTACAGGGTAGAGTGTTGTGTTGTTGTTGTCTTCTCTCTCCCATACACAATGTATAGTACAGGGTAGAGTGTTGTGTTGTTGTTGTCTTCTCTCTCCCATACACAATGTATAGTACAGGGTAGTGTGTTGTTGTTGTCTTCTCTCTCCCATACACAATGTATAGTACAGGGTAGTGTGTTGTTGTTGTCTTCTCTCTCTCATACACAATGTATAGTACAGTGTAGTGTGTGTTGTTGTTGTTGTCTTCTCTCTCTCATACACAATGTATAGTACAGGGTAGTGTGTGTTGTTGTTGTCTTCTCTCTCCCATACACAATGTATAGTACAGGGTAGTGTGTTGTTGTTGTCTTCTCTCTCTCATACACAATGTACAGTGTAGTGTGTGTTGTTGTTGTCTTCTCTCTCCCATACACAATGTATAGTACAGGGTAGTGTGTTGTTGTGTTGTTGTTGTCTTCTCTCTCCCATACACACACACAGTACAGAGTGGAGAGTAGACGGTGCGGTGAGGCAGGCAGGCAGAGCTGTCACCAGGGGGCACACAGACAAAGCCTGTCCCCGCTCCGAGCCCCGCTCAGCCGCCGCCTCCCTCGCTCTGATCCGGGAGGAGCTCGGGGAGAGCCCACGGAAAGTTTCCCGCATTCGGCGCCCCGCATTGTGCCCGGATCCCGAGCTGTGCCGCCCGGCTCCCCTCCCCCTCCCCTCGCCCGGCTCCCCCCGGTCTCCTGTCCTCCGTCCCTGGCTGGGAGTGTTGTTGTGAGCGGGGATCTAACATGGCGACGGTGCCTGTGTACTGCATCTGCCGCCTGCCCTACGACGTGACCCGCTTCATGATCGAGTGCGACGCCTGCAAGGATTGGTTCCACGGCAGGTAGGGATCGGCTGCAGCGGGTGTATCGGGTGTGTGTGATCCGGGCCTCCGGCTGCGCGGTGCCCGGGGAGGGGAGGGACGGGGGTGTCCGGGGACGGCTCATTGTTACCCCGGTGATTGCCAGCTCAGGTCTATTGTGTAATCGGGGCTCTGCTTGGAAATCGGGGGGCTCCCCACTCATTGTCCCGATCTGATCGGGGGTCCCCCGTGTGTGATCGGGGAGGACGGGAATGTGTCCCCGGGGTTTGGTTTTGGTGGGAATGACAGGCGGCCTCCTCCTCCTCTCCGTCCTCCGCCTGTCACTCTCTACACCACCATTGTTCTCCACACTGTCACCGGACACATCCTCCATGTGGACCTTCACTGCCCTCTGCTACATCCTAAATGTGGATCTCCACTGCCGACTGATACATCCTCCATGTGGACTCTGCCTCACTTCTTCATGTCTACTGCCAGCACTTAGGAAGGATCACCCCCAATCTGTTCTCATCCCTGCCATGACCCATCTTTATCCCTTATACCCACCATGACCCATTCTCACCCCACCATGATCAGTCCTCATTCTTCATCCCCACCATGACCATCCTTAAACTTCATCCCTACAGTGACCCGTCCTCTTCCTCCATCCCCACCAGTCCTCATCCCTACAGTGACCCGTCCTCTTCCTCCATCCCCACCAGTCCTCATCCCTACAGTGACCCATTCTCTTCCTCCATCCCCACCAGTCCTCATCCCTATCGTGACCCGTCCTCTTCCTCCATCCCCACCTGTCCTCATCCTCACCATGACCTGTCCTCTTCCTCCATCCCCACCAGTCCTCATCCCTATCATCACCTGTTTTCTTCCTCCATCTCCACCAGTCCTCATCCTCTAACTCCACCAGTCCTCATCCCTACCATGACCCATCCTTATCATCCAACCCCACCAGTCCTCATCCTTACCATGACCCATCCTTATCATCCAAACCCACCAGTCCTCATCCCTACCATGACCCGTCTTCACCCTCCAACTCCACCAATCCTCATCCCTACCATGACCCATCCTCATCATCCAACCCTACCAGTCCTCATCCCTACCATGACCCATCCTCATCATGCAACCCTACCGGACCTCATCCCTACCATGACCCATCCTCATCACCCAACCCTACCAGTCCTCATCCATATCATGACCCATCATCATCCAGCCCCACCAGTCCTCATCCCTACCATGACCCGTGGTCATCCTCCAACCCCACCAGTCCTCATCCCTACCATGACCCGTGCTCATCCTCCAACTCCACCAGTCTTCATCCCTACCATGACCTGTCCTCATCATCCAACTCCACCAGTTCTTATGCTCACCCTCACCATGACCAGTCCTCAACCTACAACCCCACCAGTTTTCATCTGCTCTGTGTCCTTTCCTCATCCCCTTATAAGAAGTTCTCATCCACCTCGTTGAGTGGTCCTCATCCCTCTATAACCAGTTCCATCCCCCATGAGTGGTCGTCTTCACTCCACAACCCATCCTTATCTCCCATTACTGACTCTTACCCACCAGTGACCCATCCTCACATGAGTGGTCCTCATCCCTCCAACCAGTCTTCATGCTCCTGTGACCTTTCCACATCCCCTGGGTCTCATCCTCATTCCCCTCCCAATGATCAGACCTCATTCCTCTTCAACCTTTCCTTATCACCCCATGACTCATCCTCATCCCCCAAGGACCCATTTGTATCCCCATGAGGGGTCCTCTTCCTCCTGTAACCCATTCTCATCCTTCACGACCTGTTCTCATCCTCCCTTGAGTGGTCCTCATCCCCTTGACCCATCCTCATTCCCCCTTGTCCTCATCCTCCCATAACCCTTCTTCATCTCCCTATGGTCCTCATCCCCCCTTCGAGTGTTCCTCATCCCCCAGGACCCCTTCTCATTCTCCCTGTGAGCGGTCCTTATTGCCCGTGAGCAGTCTTCTTCCCCCATGACTGATCCTCAATCCGCCTTTTCTCCTGTGTGTTGTGACTATCTGGGTGGAAGCAGAAACTTGAATGGCGGGCACACCAGCGTGCAGATATCTCTGTAAAAAGTAGATCAGACAAAGCTGTTTTTAGTATGGCTGCCTTTAACCCTTTGGGGGTCTTTATAGCGGAGGGCATGGGGGGGGGATGTAAACAGCTGAAGGCAGGAGAGTGTCGTGGCTCATCACCCGTCGCACGTCTCCAGTTGTCGCGGCTGGAACATCCTCAGCGCTCCGACGTCCACCATCAGGAGGAAATCTTGCCATGAATGGTTTTAGTGGCTCTGAATGGGGATCAGCTGGTCTCGCTCTGGCTGCTTCATTGACAGACGAACAATAAGGAGCTTGTGCTCCATTAACCACTTCTGTTCACCAGACAAGTGCCGCCAGGGCTGACCAAGGCTGCCAGCACTCTGCTTCCAGGCCGGGCCCGGCATTACATGGCACAGCCATCACCAAAGTAAAAACAAATACAAACCTGGAGATCTGTGGCCAGGCCGGAGCCTGCCGTACGTGGCACCTTGATACCCTCAGCCAGTGCAAGTAAATTAGAAAACGGTGCGGGTTCCCTGTGCAAGAATTTATTGAACGCATCCAAAGAAAAAGTGCAGCCAGTCAGATTGGATCAATAGCATTCCATGAAGCCGATTCTTCCACTCTCCTCATTACCACTGATCCTGGCACGGATCACAGGCAGCTGAGGAGGACGAGAGGAATCAGCAGGATTCTGATTGCATTGTGTACAAAGGGTTAAAGAGGAGAGAGGGGGCCACACGGTACAATGACAGCTCTGACAGAGGGATGTGCATCACAGATCAGCAACCGTGACAGTTGTGTCCAGCCAACGATGACAACCCCACACATCATGGCATCCAAAACATTAACTAATTGCCTTTGTTTACATCGATTGTGAAGGATAGATAAAGCTACCAGTATGTGTGCCTGGATGGATTATACTACATGGGGTTAAATCTTCTAACCCGTCTTGTGCGACTGTCTACCATGATGAGTGTTTTTGTATGTTTACATCTGTGTGATGGTCTCTGGAGATGGTTATTGTATGCGTTTACATCGGGTGGCCTGTCCTTTGCGATTGTCTGGTGAATATTAGTTTGTGTGTTTATATCGTGTGACCCATCCTGTGTGATTGTCTCTGATGGTCAGTATATGTGTTTGTATCGGGCGACCTGTCCTGTGTGATTGTCTCTTATGGTCAGTGTATGTGTTTTATATCCGATGCTCTCTGATTGACTCTGATTGTCTCTGATTAAGGTTTGTGTCTATATTTATGTTGCGTGACCCATCCTGTGCGATTGTGATGATGGTTAGTGCATGTGTTTGTATCGGGCGACCTGTCCTGTGTGATTGTCTCTTATGGTCAGTGTATGTGTTTTATATCCGGTGCTCTCTGATTGACTCTGATTGTCTCTGATTAAGGTTTGTGTCTATATTTATGTTGCGTGACCCATCCTGTGCGATTGTGATGATGGTTAGTGCATGTGTTTGTATCGGGCGACCTGTCCTGTGTGATTGTCTCTGATGGTCAGTGTATGTGTTTATATCAGGTATCTGTGCTCTCTGATTGTCTCTGATTGAGGTTTGTGTCTATATTTATGTTGTGTGACCTATCCTGTGTGATTGTCTGTGATGATGGTTAGTGCATGTGTTTGTATCGGGCGACCTGTCCTGTGTGATTGTCTCTGATGGCCAGTGTATGTGTTTATATCAGGTGATCTGTGCTCCCTGATTAAGGTTTGTGTCTATATTTATGTTGGGTGACCCATTCTATGCGATTGTCTCAGATTGTTAGTGTGTGTTTATATCGTGTGATCTGTACTTTGTGATTATCTCTCTTGAATGTTAGTGTTTGTGTTTTTTATTGTGTGACTGTTGATGGTTAGTGTATGTATTTAAATGATGTGATTGTCTCTGGTGTTGGTCAGGTGACCGGTCCTGTGCGATTGTCACTGTTGAATGTTAGTGTATGTGTTTACATTATTTGACTGATCCTGCACGATTGTCTCTGATGATGATCCGTGTATGTGTTTACATCAGGTGACCCATCCTTTTACAGTTGTCTCCACTGAATAGTGTGTGTGTGTTTACATTGGGTGACCCATCCTGGGCAATTGTCTCTGGTGATGGCTAGGCTCACAACACATTTTACAGTCTGATTGCACTATCACCTTTAGATCTACCAACAACTGTGTAGTGCAAGGACCTGCCTGATTGGATAGATTAGGCAGGCCCTCATATTACATAGTTTTGGCAAATCTAAAGTTGAATATTCAAAGATTATACAGTCAGATTGTAATGTGTACAGTGACCCTTGTTTGTGTTTACATTGTGTGACCCATCCTATGTGATGGTCTCTGATGACTGTATGTGTTTATATCAGGTGACCCATCCTGTGTGATGGTCTCTGATGATGGTCAGTGTATGTATTTATATCCGGTGACTCCCTCCTGTGTGATGGTCAGTGTATGTGTTTGTCAGGTGACCCCTCCTGAGTTATGGTCTCTGATGATGGTCAGTGCATGTGTTTATATCAGGTGACCCCCTTCTGTACTATGGTCTCTGATGATGGTCGTTGTATGTGTTTATATCAGGTGACCTGTCCTGTATGATGGTCTATAATGATGGTCAGTGTATGTGTTTTATATCTGGTGACCCCCTTCTGTGCTATGGTCTCTGATGATGGTTGTTGTATGTGTTTATATCAGGTGAGCTGTCCTGTGTGATGGTCTATGATGATGGTCAGTATATGTGTATATATTCGGTGACCATTCCTGTGTGAGGGTCTCTGATGATGGTCAGTATATGTGTTTATATCAGGTGACCCCTCCTGTGTGATGGTCTGTGATGATGGTTCTTGTATTTGTTTATATCAGGTGACCCCTCCTGTGTGATGCTCTCTGATGATGGTCCTTGCATGTATTTATATCAGGTGACCCCTCCTGTGTGATGCTCTCTGATGATGGTCCTTGTATGTATTTATATCAGGTGACCCCTCTGCGTGATGTTCTCTGATGATGGTTCTTGTATGTGTTTATATCAGGTGACCTGTCCTGTGTATTTGCATCAATGCTGATTTTTCGTAGCCCTCTGTGCCAAGGTCTGGCTGTATATTAGTGGCGGTACAGTGCACTGCAGTCTGTCTTCGGTATAACATTGCAGATGATATGAGTGTGAAAGACACGGCAAATTACTGGTTTTCTGTAGCCAGCTGTAATTGTCACCTAGTCTAGAGATCAGATGCTTGGTGGGAAGGTCCTCGCTGTTAGTGTGTGTTGCACTTTTTTGTGTTGAGTTCCTGCGGTCTTGTCTTCTTAGGAAGCTAAGAATGTCGAAGAATTAGAAATGATGGGGAAATGTTATAATATACAGGCTGTATACTTCCTTAGGAGGTCAGAGAATATTTTACAAAATTCTGTAAGCCAGAGAGAATTCAGTTCTTATGGTGTGATGATAGTAAACTGACATCTGATTGATTACCTACCATCAAAGCAAGCTGTTGGATGAACGCTAAACCAGGGTTTTAATGACCATTACATTAACTCAACCAAATTTGCTTATTGTACATTTGGATATAAAAAGTCTACACACCCCTGTTAAAAATGTCAGGTTTCTGTGATGTAAAAAAATTGAGTCAAAGATAAATCATTTCAGAACTTTTTCCACCTTTTAATGTAACCTATAAACTGTACAACTCAGTTGAACAACAAACTGAAATCTTTTAGGTGGAGGGAAATAAAAAAACTAAAATAATATGGTTGCATAAGTGTGCACACCCTTAAACTAATATTTTGTTGAAGCACCTTTTGATTTTATTCCAGCACTCAGTCTTTTTGGGTATGAGTCTTATCATCATGGCACATCTTGACTTGGCAATATTTGCCCACTCTTCCTTGCAAAAACACTCCCAATCTGTCAGATTGCGAGGGCATCTCCTGTGCACAGCCCTCTTCAGATCACCCCACAGATTTTCTATCGGATTCAGGTCTGGGCTTTGGCCATTCCAAAACTTTCATCTTCTTCTGGTGAAGCCATTCCTTTTGTTGATTTGGATATATGCTTTGGATCGTTGTCATGCTGAAAGATGAAGTTCCTTTTCATGTTCAGCTTTCTAGCAGAAGCCTGAAGATTTTGTGCCAATATTGACTGGTATTTGGAACTGCTCATAATTCCCTCTACCTTGACTAAGGCCCCAGTTCCAGCTGAAGAAAAACAGCCCCAAAGCATGATGCTGCCACCACCATGCTTCACTGTCGGTATGGTGTTCTTTTGGTGATGTGCAGTGTTGTTTTTGCACCAAACATATCTTTTGGAATTATGGCCAAAAGGTTCAACCTTGGTTTCATCAGACCATAACACATTTTCCCACATGCTTTTGGGAGACTTCAGATGTGTTTTTGCAAAATTTAGCTGGGCTTGGATGTTTTTCTAAGTAAGAAAAGGCTTCCGTCTTGCCACTCTACCCCAAAGCCCAGATATATGAAGAATACGGGAGATTGTTGTCACATGTACCACACAGCCAGTACTTGCCAGATATTCCTGCAGCTCTTTTAATGTTGCTGTAGGCCTCTTGGCAGCCTCCCAGACCAGTTTTCTTCTCGTCTTTTCATCAATTTTGGAGGGATGTCCAGTTCTTGGTAATCTCAGTGTTGCGCCATATTTTCTCGACTTGATGACTGTCTTCACTGTGCTCCATGGTATGTCTATTGCCTTGGAAATTCTTTTGTACCCTTCTCCTGACTGATATCTTTTAACAATGAGATCCCTCTGATGCTTTGGAAGCTCTCTGCAGACCATGGCTTTTGCTGTAGGATGCGACTAAGAAAATGTCAGGAAATACTTACTATAAACAGCTGAAGTTTATTTGAGGTTATTTAGAGGCACTTTAAATGATGGCAGGTGTGTACTGACTCCTATTTAACATGATTTTGAATGTGATTGCTTAATTCTGAACACAGCTACATCCCCAGTTATAAGAGGGTGTGCACACTTATGCAACCACATTATTTTAGTTTTTTTTTATGTTTACCCCCCCCCCCCCCCCTAAAAGATTTCAGTTTGTTTTCTAATTGAGTTGTACTGTTTATAGGTTACATTAAAGGTGGAAAAAGTTCTGAAATTATTTATCTTTGTCTCATTTTTTTACATCACAGAAACTTGACATTTTAACAGGGGTGTGTAGACTTTTTTTATCTACTGTATATGGGAGGAGAATCACTCTTGTTGTTACCCTTACTCAGGACCCATGAGCAACAGGATGACAAAACAGGCCATGGTGGTTGAGTGCATTGCTTATTGTTTTCTTTGAAGCAATTGTACCTGCTAATTCCAGGTCTTTCTGAAGCTCTCCACAAGTGGTCCTTGGCTCTTGGACAACTCTTCTGATCATTTTTACTCCTTTATCAGAAATCTTGTTAGGGGCACTTGGTCGTGGCCGTTTTATGGTGAAATTATGTTTTCTACTTCCAGGATTATGGCCCCAACAGTGCTCACTGGAATATTCAGAAGTGTAGAAATCCTTCTGTAACCAATGCCATCCATATGTTTTACAACAATAAGGTTGCGAAGGTCTTGAGAGAGCTTTTTGCTTTTACCCATCATGATATGTTTCCTGTGTGACACCTTGGTAATGAGGCACCCTTTTATAGGCCATCAGTTGAGACTGAACCAGCTGATATTAATTTGCATTGGCAAGTAGCAGGGTTGCTTTCTAATTACTGATAGATTTTAGCTGCTGTCTTGGCTTTCCCTGCCTTTTTACACCTCCCTTTCTTCATGTGTTCAATACTTTTTCCCTGTGTCATTCCATTTTATTACACATAACCTGATTTCTGAACTTATTTGTTTTGGTTTCTTTGTATGTCTGGATTGCATGGATTGTTACTGACATGTGGTGAAAATGTCATGTCAGTAGCATCTTTAGAAATATATTTACCTAGAAAAATGGTGACGTGTTCAATACTTATTTTACCCGCTGTATATTTAGCCTACTCCTTTTTAATCAGAATAATCTTGAAGTTTGTAAACTCGCTTTGTGAAGATCCTGACATATTTACTTCCTTGTGTAGCGCTACCCCTGTAAGAGCCGCTGAATTTTGGGCCTTTTCCCCCACACAGCACCCACAGAGGGCCTAAGAGAAGGAGTTTCAGGAGGTGGAGTCGGTACAGGGATCCCTGCTTGCAGGCAGCAGTGTACCATGGGAGCTGTAGTCCTTAGAATTTGAAAGTAAACAGCAGAGGAGAAGCTGCAAAGCATTCTGGGAATCCAGGAAGCTGGAAATGGCCAGCAGACAGGTAGCACTCACAACATGAAAGGAGATTTTTCAAATATTGGATTGTCAAGTATACTGTAACTGTTGTTTTGAATTGATATTACAATGCTGATGTCACAACATGAAAGTGTATGCTGTGGATCTCCTTGAACATTTGAATAAAAAAAAAACATTGTAGTAAAAGAACTGAATGTCATCCATGACCTCTCCTTCAAAACCAGGGACAGCCATGCAGGTAGCATTTTTAGAGGGAGGTTGTCAATGGCATTCCCCTTAATTGGGTCAGTATAGTTCCTTTAACTGCTTCCCGACTGCTCTATAGCAAACATGGTGGCAGGGATGCGCAAAATCATGTGTATATATACGTGATTAGCATTTTCGGGTAGGGGACGTGCGCACGCGCGCTCCCTACCCACGTTTCTATTGGCTCCTCAGCATGTCAATCACCGGGTCCCGGAACCGATTCTTGGCTGGGACTTGGCGGAGCTGACGGGAGAGATCTGTGTGTAAACAACACAGATCTCTCCCGTCAGCATGAACATGCTGTTTTGTATTGCTCTACACAGCAGAGCAATACAAAGCAGCATGTCTACATAGTAAAACACAACACCGCACACTGCTAATCCTTTGATTGGCCCAGATGTTAACCCCTTCGTGCCCAGTGTCATTGGTACAGTGTCAGTGCTTTTTACCAGCACTGACCACTATATTCGTGTCACTGGGGATGTCAGTGGCAGTTAGCCAGTACCCACCCAGTGTCATAATGACCGCCGCAGTCCCGCTATAAGTCGCTGATCACCTCCATTACTAGTAAAAAAAATAAATAAAAATTCCAGCACCTATACTGCCATTTGTAGACGCTACAATTTTCATGTAAACCAATTAATTTACATGTATCTGGATTTAGCAAAAACATGTAGCAGAATACACTTTGGCCTAAATTTATGACAAAATTTTATTTTTGTATTTCAATGTTCTTATTAATTTATAAAGTTTAAGATAGGAACAACAATACAAGCCCACGCAGGGGCTATCAATTGCACATAGAGCACTGTTTTTTAAAAAAAAAAAATTCTAACACCAACAGAGCAAAAGGTGTGCCTACGCAGGGGCTATCAATGGCACATAAATGTCAAAAACATTAGTATAACACTGACAGTAACTCAAACTAAAGGCAGCTATCCACTACCACACCAAAAACAAACAGAAAAAAGGAAAGATGAGTACAAAAGGAAAAAGATAAAAAGACCAAGAGCAGGGGTCTGAGAATGCCAATACTGAGCAACATCACAATCCCAGACTAGCCTTGGGAAGAAATTTTATTTAACTGGGTATGTTGTATAGCAAAAAGTCAAAAATGTTGTTTTTTCGAAATTGTCGGTCTTTTTTTGTTTATAGTGCAAAAAGCTAAAAAAACACAGAGGTGTTCAAATACCACCAAAAGAAAGCTCTATTTGTGGGAAAAAATTACATAACTTATCAGTTAAAATAACGCAATGTCGCATCGCAAAAAATGGCCTGGTCAGGAAGGGGGGGAGGGGGATCCTCTGGAGGGCAAGTGGTTAAAGAATAACTCCACTTTTGTTGAGGGAAAAAAATTCCCCTCTGGGTTATCTATGCACATTGCAAGGATTTTTACGAACTTTGTTGCAGATCCCTAGCTATTGTTATTCTGGAGACATAACTGTTTGTTTCAGTGTGCAAAGTGAACGTGAATAGGAGTGACTTTTGAATTCTCTATCGGCTAGGTTCTAATGAGGAAAGTGGCATGGTCTGCATCCCTTTAGACATGCTTTCCACTTAGTAGGATCTCACCAAAAATGACATTTTTGTTGCAGGGGATGTCCAAAATCTGACTTGTATCTTAGTGCAGACTTCTGGGAAAATAAGTAAACCAATCACGCAAGCAGGAAATGACATTTCTGGGGGGGGGGGGGGTGTACACAGATGGTGTACAGGTAGCCATACTGCATTTTACAGAAAATTACAGCGCTGCAGATTGAAAAGGTAATTTTTAATAACATCCAATTACATTTATACCTTAAGTCGCAATAATATGCCCTTTAAGCAAAGGTCAGTTGCATCCTTTTTGTCTATTCTATAGAGCCAGCTGGTACAATTTGGTTAAGGGGAATTTTTGAATAGTCAGGTCAATGGCACTGAATGACAGGTCTGTAGTGTCACACTGTGTTACAAAAGAAGATAGTAGTTCAATAGACATTGGAGGAAGCACAATATCCTGTTGTTGATCTTCGCTTCTTTAGGAATGTGGGGATAATGTGCACTGCGATCTTCCCAGTCCTGTTCTAGTATACTATTGAAGTTTGTGTTTGGGATGAGAGCGTAGGACTGCAGTATTGTCCACATAGCAGAACGCCGATCCCAGCAGCTGTTGTGTGCCGTACAATGTGGAGTTGGCCCCGATGCCAAGATCTAGCTGTAAACAATCATGTGTTTGAATGCTTTGGAAAACGTATTTCAACCATGCAGTTGTGAACTGTGTACCAAAATTAGACACAAATATATCATTGTACAGTGCTGGGCATGCTGTCCAAAAATATCACACTAGGGGCTTGTTCACACCGTGTCCATTGAGTCTGCACTGATCTATTCAGATCAACGCATCTCAACGCAAAGGCATGCAGAAAATACACATCTGCATTTTTTCGCACAGTACTTCATGTTGCTGCATCATGCTGAGGTGCCAAGACTAAGTTTCATTTTGTGATTAGAAATATTATTATTCAGTATATAGCGCCAAAAGGTTTGGGCAGCACTGTACATTATAGTGGGGGACAGTACATGAGACAATACAGTAACAAAACAATACACGAGGGGTCCGAGGGCCCTGCTCTTTCGAGTTTACAGTCTAGGAGGGAGGGGATAGTGGTACAGGAGGAAGTGGCTGTGGGGGATGGAGTGGTGGAGATCGGCTGTTAGGTGAGGGTGGGGTATGCTTCCCTGAAGAGATGGGTTTTCAGGGTGTGCCTAAAGGTGAGGAGGGTAGGTGACAGTCTGATGGATTGGGGTAGTGAGTTCCAGAGGATGGGGGAAGTCCTGGAGAAGTCCTGCAGTTGGGCGTGGGAGGAGGAGACCAGGGAGCTAGAAAGTAGGAGGTCTTGTGAGGAGCGAAGAGTGCGGGTTGGGTGGTATTTGGGTATCAGGTCGGTAAAGTAGTTTGGGGCAGCATTATGAATGGCTTTGTATATCAATGTTATTGTTTGAATTCAATGCGTTGGGCAATCGGAAGCCAGTGGAGGGAATGACAGAGGGGGGTGGCAGTAGTGGAGCGGTTGGTAAGGTGGATGAGTCTGGCCGCTGAGAATAAAAAATAATGGCAGCTAGCACCAGAGGTCAGTGCCAAGGGGCATATAAACCACTGTGCAGTCACCACCACCAGCATTCTGCACTCACCAGAACATGTGACTGCGTAAAAAAAAAATGTTACTTTTTTTTTTTTTTATTATTGTAAATTTTTATTGAAGGCCAAAGCCCATTTTTTCAGAACAAGATTACAACACATTTGGTGTAAACGTTGCAGTGAAAGAAGAGAACAAAAACAAAAGAAATATGAACATATTTAGCCAGCATGGTGACCTGTACATTCATATTGTTTTGTTTTGTTTTTTTTTTTTAATTCTATCAACTACCATGTATTGGAGATAAAGAGTGGAAGGCCTGTTGAAGGCCAGCCTAGATAATACCCTTGGCTTCCTCTGTAGATACAGCGGGGAAGTGACACTAAGGGACAGATAGTTAGTTAGTGAATTATTTGCAGGATCACAAAGTAAAAATAAAGTGACCAAAACTTGAGAAAATGAAAACTAGTTCGGCCACCACGTCTAAAGACCCTTTCACATCTGCAGTCTGATTAGATCAGTTTTCAAGGCAGTCTTGATTGGAGTCTCCATGTAAGTCTACGGGCAGGTGGATGTAAATGGACGTGCATCCGTTTACTTACAATCACCTCCAAGTCCATCTAGTTTTGGAAAAGAGTGGGCTGTGCACTTTTCCATTTTTTATTTGGACCTAAACTTGAAGGATCTAAGGTAGCTTGATGTAAACAGATGCAAGTCTGGTTTTATCTGGCCGCCCATAGATCTAATATGGGTTCAGAAAGCTTCAGGTTTAAAATGCAGCAAAAAACTGCACTGATACTGAAGTAACAAAAGTAAAATCCATTCTGTTCTTTTCCGATTCAGCAGGGGATCTGTTCTTGACACTGCCTATGTGGAAAGGGCCTTAAAGACTAGTAAGCTGCAATGTGTTACATTTTTATATTTGAGTTTACATACACTCTAGCACATAGGTGTGAAACTAGCGGCCCTCCATCTGTTGCCAAACTACAAGTCCCATGAGGCATTGCAAGATTGACAGTTACAAGCATGACTCCCAAAAGCAGGGGCATGATGGGACTTGTAGTTTCACAACAGCTGGAGGGCCACCATTTTGACACCCCTGCATCTAGCAGATTTGTTTTTTTTTTTTTTGAGCAATAATTATCACTGAGATGTGTCTTCCCATCCTCTTCATCAACTAGTGAGTTAATCAAATTCATCTTGACTTGTTCTGTATTGCTGAAGATGTTTTAGCGCTTATCTGAATCAGCGGTCCCCAACCTCCCAGGCACTAGGGACCGGCCTTGCGGGAGACAACCCCTCCAAGGACCAGGGGAGGTGGGAAGGGTGTTGGGGGTGCAAGGTTTCACCGGAAATCAGCTCAGTAGGAAGACTCTCAGGACGTAATGCTCTCTCTCTCCTATAGACTGTAGCAGTGTAACGCTCTCCTCCCTCCGCACTCTCCCTTCTCCTCATCACTCCCCCTTTTCTACTTGCACGTCATCAACGTGACCACAGAGAGGACTCGCTCGCTTGCCGCCCACCCTCCAGCAGGCCACTGACCGGCACCGGTCCTCAGCCCTGCGATTGGGGACCTCTGACCTGTCCATTTGAATGTGACTATCTCCTAGTAGCTAAACCATGACCTGGATCAATGAGAACTTTCAACAACCTTCTTCCTAGTTCTTCCAGTTTTTTTTCATAGACCTAAATATGTTGTGACAGCAACACTGAGCCACGTACATCCGTCCCTGCCCTAGAAGGAGTTTACAATCTAATATCCCTCTCGGAGTCAAACACACTACAGTCAGTTTGGGTGGAAGCCAATTGCTCTACTAGTATGTTTTGATTGTGGGAGTAAACTGGTGGAAAATGACACACTCGTTTAATTCCATGCAGAGTGTCCAGGTGAAAACTGAACACAGAGTCTGGGTGCTTTATGGCCAGAACACTAACCACTGTGCCCCCTATATATTGTAATAAATATATTTACTCATATAAGTGACATGCAAGTCAATGCAGTAGCCAGTCTTCTATAGGGAATAGTAGCCAGTTGAAAAGGGTTGGATATATTTTCTTTGAAAGAAGAGGTTCAAAATAAAATAAAATTTTTGTAATCTTGGGACCTGAGATTTTTCCAACCCCGATATTAATTCTTTGCTGGAAGTACACAGAGTTTTGCCCATCACAGTCGGAATCCTAATTTGACGGTGTTTGTATTGAGCACAAATGCAACTGCATGAGTGAACACGGAGGATGTCAATTCATATATTGACTGAGGCTGGTTATCACTACGAGTTATTTACATGTGATGCATCTGATTTGATAGTTCCTTGCCCAAGTAATATAGGGGAACGTCCCTGAATATAGGGGGTAGAAGAGATTTTGTTTTTTTTCCATAGCTTGATTTCAAATATTTTTAAAGTGGTTGTAAATCTCAGACATGAAATATGAACAAAGCATATCCCTCCATGGTGTATACTTGTCTCAAGTAAGAACACTAACTGTCCTTTCTGTCTGTTGCTTGCTTCCTCTGCTATCGGCATGAATCTTTTTTGAAAAGTTTTCCTGACACCAAGAGAAAAATGGTGACAGAGGAGGGACCTTCAACAGATTGACAGCCTTAGCTCTGTGCCTGTGACCTGTGTGAAGGGGGGAGTGTGTCCTTTCCCTCTAATCAGCTTTCAGATCTCTCCTCACTGAGCTCTGCAGTATAATTTCAGATCCCTCCCCGTTTTCTGAACTCTTAGCCAAGCTTTATGAATCCAGCACTTTGAACAGATTTAGAAAGGAGAAGACTGTAGATAAAAAGACCCAACTTATGTAGGAGGATTTTTTTCATCTCTGTGTATCATCTGGGGTCAGTCACTTTGCTGGTTATTTGTAAGGGTTTGCAACCACTTTAACATTTAAAGCAGTCTTTTTCAAACTTTTATCCCAGAGGAACCCTCTGTGATAAAGAGGATCCACAGCTCACAGTACATTCTCATTAGGTTGTAGATACTTATAACACTTAAAGCAGTATAGGCATAGTCGTGAAATTTAATTGAACTAAAAAATAAATGCAGACTATGAAAATTGTAGTGTCTCCTACCGTTGGTGGCACTGTATATTTGTGGGCAGGAGAGATTGCCCCCCTTGCAATGTTGGTCAGTGGAGAAGGGTCCCCTCAGTGGGAAAAAGAAGGCTCCCTTACAGTGGTGATCATTGGCAAGAATGCCACCTTAAGGCTACATGTGCATTTAAGCTTCCTTGGACGCTAACATCTCCTGGCCACTGAAAAATACTAAATGTGGCAAAAACACATGTTAATGTGGTACCGCGGTTAGCTGGGTTTACCTGTGTTTAACCACGTTTATCACTTTGGCGTTTATTCATTTCATTGTTCAGAGTACTTGCCATTGAAATAAATGCCCAAGCACTAAACGCGGTTAGCGTTTTTTGTTTTTTTGCCAAAACATTTCTCCTGAACGCAATTCTTCTGCGTTCAGGAGAGGGACCTTTAATGCTGCTGCTAAACTCTGATAAAAGCCTGTGTATGTACACAGACGTTTATTGAGTTGAGTTTAGGGGCTTTGGCCAAAAACTCCAAAGGCTTGAGGCCTTAAAGATTTCTTAAAAGATTGATGGTGTTAGTTGTTAATTATCTGAGAGGAAAGAAGAGAAGTTCTACTAATCCCAGGCCACTGGATCTATGAAGGCACCATCAGCCATGAAGTCCACCCACCACTGTTCAAGGAACCGCTAAGAAGCTCTGGAGGAACTCTAGAGTTCCATGAAACCCTGGTTGAGTAACACTGATTTAAAGATACTTTGTATGAATCTCAATTTTAGAGGGCCCAGCATCAGGCATTTTTAGACTTAAGTGTATCTGTGGTCAAAATGTAAAATTTCCTGTATTATCCTGGTGCCTTTACTTTAAAACCGGTCATGCATCAAAATGCAGAGTTTGCTTGCCCTTTAGCCCTCTACCAATGTTGAAAAGAAAAAAAAATCAAACATTGCGAGAATAATGAAAAATATTCTGACCTTACATCCTAACTTCTGCCTTTGGCACCTAGCTGCTGGTGCCACTGGTGTTTTGGTGAGATCCTCAGAAAGTTGAGGATCGCTAATCTTGAGGGCAATCGTTCTAGCACAGTGGGTGGAGCATCTTGGGTCCAGTACTTTCTTAGGATCCTGCTGGAAGGCCATGGTCATAGGCTCTATCCCAGTACACACAATGAGAATTTCGGACAAATGTTTGTCTGTTTTTAATTTTACATTCTAGTCTATCGAAAATGAAGAGGTTACTAAAGTTACGAAAATTCTTGTACGACAGAATACAACTTCGGAAATGTATTCTTTCGTTTGTGAGCATGTGTGGTCTCGCTCTTGCGGTTTGTTTTGGATGAATACTGTGCTGATTAAAAGAAAATCATACAATCTGGTATTGTACGGAAAAAAAAAATTGTGTTTGTCCCTTCAAATAATTTTGGATGAGAGCTGTATATTAATGATCAGATTTATTGTACGATCGATTCGATAGTGGTATTTTTTTGTCCGATTTTCTGATCGTGTGTACTAGGTTTTAGGTAAGGGTAATTTTAGTTTTATTTTTTAACATTCAACTCTGCGTTTCTATCATGGTGCTAAAAGATAAGGAATGTGCATCCTGTCATAAGATCCACTAAGGATATTTTTCATTTTTCTCCCATTGTTAGATTTATTATAACATTCAATTCCACCTTTTCATGTGGGGTTAATGGATGAGTGGAATTTGAATTTGTTGTGAGTTTTTCCTGTAAGTTCTTTCTTGCATGAATACAAGTTATGGCACACAGCTCAGAACTCAAGCTATTGTCTCTCGCTTTGTGTTTTCGAGTGAAGTTAAAGTCTTGAGTGAGTGATGAATGGAGATGTTTGGATGACCTACAGTTAGGTCCATATATATTTGGACATAGGCACAATTTTATATTTTTTTCAGGTATTTGCCAAAACATATTCAAGGCGTAGTTATATAATGGATATGGGTTGAAAGTACACACTCTCAGGTGTAATTTGAGTGTATGTACATCCAATTTGGTGGAAGGGTTTAGATATTACAGCTTTTAAGAGTAGCTATCCCCCCCTTTTTCAAGGGACCAAAAGTAATTGGACAGTTGAATCAAATTTCATGGCCAGGTGTGGGCTACTCCTTCGTTATTTCTTCATCAGTTAAGCAGGTAAAGGGCCTGGAGTTGATTCTAAGTGTGGTATTTGCACTTGGAATCTATTGCTGTGAACCTACATCATGCGTTCAAAGGAGCTGTTCATGCAAGTGAAACAGACCATTGTAAGGCTTCAAAAATGAAACAAATCCATCAGAGAGATAGCAGCAACATTAGGAGTGGCCAAATCAACAGCTTGGTACATTCTTTACATCTGAGCCCTCTTTGCATCACCGTACCCCCTTTATACCACAGCACCCCCTTTACATTACAGAATCCCCACTTTACATCACTACAGCCCCCCTTTACAATGCAGCCCCTTCTTTACATTACAGTGCCTGCTTTACATCACAGCCCCCTTAACATCCAAGTTCCCCCATTTTACATCACAGCGCCTCCTTTACCTAAATGTCCTGTGTTTCCCCTTCACATCACATCCCCCTCTTCTTACATCAAAGACCCCCACCCTTTATATCAGTGTCCTCAGCCCCCACCTCACATCACAGTCCCCCTCTCCTTCACATCAGTGTCCTCTGTCACCCCTTCACATGACAGCCCTCCTCCTTGTATCCCCATCCCCTTCACAGCCCTCCTTCCTTGGATCCCAGTTCCCTTCACAGCCCCCCATCCTTGGATCCCAGTTCCCTTCACAGTCCCCCTTCCTTGGATCCCAGTCCACAGCCCTCCATCCTTGGATCCCAGTCCCCTTCACAGCCCCCCTTTTCTTTGCATTCCAGTTCCCTTTACAGTCTCCTTCTTACTTGCATCTCAGTCCCCTTCACATTCCCCCCTTCCTTGTACCCCAGTCCCCTTCACAGCCCCCCTTTTTTTGTATACTGGTCCCCTTCATGGCTCCCCTTCCTTGCAGCCCAGTCTCCTTTATATGAATACCCCCCTCCCTTACATTACCCCCTGCCAATCACAACCCTCCTCTAACCTTTTTGTTCCTACCTTACACAGCAGGTAGAAAGCAGAAGGTGCGGCATGCCTGGACAGAGGGCAGGACATGTGGGACATGCTCTTCAGGTTAACAGGCAAGTGATTAGTTGCTAGGAATGCCTAACAACCAATCAGCAGCTTGTTAACTTGAAAAACTGGGTAGCTCCTGCCCTCTGGCTGGACTTGCCGGGCCTTCTATATGCTATAAGGATAATTACTGTGTGATGGTGACGGAAGGAGGAGGAAGATATCAGCGGCAGAGGACATCCAGGCTGCTAAGTGGTGGAGCCGCGGGCCGTATAGGATTGTCATTCGGTCCATTTGTGGACTGCAGTCCGCTATTTAGTGATGTCTGGTCTTTCTGTATTTGCGTCTCACACGTTCCCCGTCCCAGACACTGCAGCTCACAGTGGGAGGGTTTCAACAACTGAGGCAGTGCTGGCAATTCAGGACTAGCTGTGGCCAGGTGCAGATTGAGAAGCTATATGTTTATGCATTAGAAATTATCATGCCAGTAGCCACTCCCTCTGTGACATCTCATCCTACTGTTGTGCAAACAGGCACAGGCTACATGAGAGTGGCAACTCTGCTCTGCATTCTGGAGCAGTGCAGCATCGTTGTTACACCATCACAGGAAGCTGCATTAGGTGGGCTTCACTGCCAGACTTAGCGGGTATTTTTGGGTAAAAGCAAAATATGTATAAACAGTGCCGCGCTGTACTTTGTATAAAAGAATCAAACTAACACCATATATACTGGAAGTGCTCCTTATAAAGTGCTCCATGTCATCACTCAAAAAAAGAATAACAAAGTATAATAATTGAATTTATTACATATCCACATGTACCAACTAATTTATCCTTGTGTACCATTTTAAATGTAAACATCTTTCTAAAGTGCAAATATAATCTTTCCTATTGATTCAATCTCACATATTAGGTGCAATAAACAAATCTATGCATAAAGAAAAAAAAAAAGGTAAAAACACTCCTCTCCAATATTACAGGGTATCCATATGTACAAAATATCTTTGTGTACCAACCATAGAACACACTTATGTGGTCACCACACTTTTTATCAATAAACAATCAAAATATAATGTCCACGTGTAACCTATTCATCCATATGTCCCCAGTGTATTATGTTTATATTTCAATATTTTTATTGAGAAACCAGCATATTAGAACAGAGAACAAGATGGCAAACAGAAAGAAAAAGAGGGGAGTCCACCCGTATGGTGGGACAAGATGTAAAATCAGAATCATAACACTTATCGGTATATATAAAAAAAAAAAAAAAAAAAAAGAAATTATCAGACAATAGCATTACAATTCGCCCAAAAAGTGTCATAGCCATCAGGACATACTAGTTTCATAGATCAATAAACAATAATTAAACCAAAATGAACCAGAAGTGACAGAGAAAAAAAGAAACAAGAAATTTTTCAACGAATAGAGTAGGAAAAAAAAAGAAAGAGAAAAACGAAAAGTGAAAGAAAAAAAAAAAAAAAAAAGGGGAAGGGTGGGGGGGGGGGGGGGGGGGGGTGTGGGGGGGGTCAGCTGCCAAACACTCACGATACAGTGATATAATCAATCCAAGGCTCCCAAGTCCTCTCAAATCTGGGCACATCATCAGTGACAATACTTGTCAGTTTATCATTAACCATTATCCAGTTTAATTTTTGTTTCACTCTTTCCAGCGGGTTCTTATTATGTTTAAAGTGTCCAGTGTGTTTAAGGCTGGCCATACACTATACAATTTTCTGTCCAATGTCCTTTAGATTTACCTTTAACTATGTAGTGCAAGGGCCTGCCTAATTGGATACAATTAAAAGTGTTGTTTAGGTTTGACCTCTTAGGCTGGCCATACGCTATACATTTTTCTGTCCAATTTCTGCCCAATTTCCTTTAGATTTGCCTTCAACTATGTAGTACAAGGGTCTGCCTAATTGGATACAATTGAAAGTGTTGTTTAGGTTTGACCTCCTATTATATGGTTTTTGGTAAATATAAAGCAAATTTCTCAAGAAAATTGTATAATGTATGGCCAGCTTAAGACTTGAAAATTCTTAATTTTTCTTATTTCAAACTTTTTCTCTTTATCACTAGTGTTTTATAATGTATACTTTATTGAACGTGCATGTCCCGTCACCGCAAAGCTTATGCTCTCACCTTAAAAACAGACCCAACATACATTCGGTCATATGCACCTTCCTCTTTGACTGGGGTTCTTAGAAGTCACAGCATTGATCACCACCTCAGCCACCAGATGCTTCAAAATCCAAAGCCATCCTCCATGACGCTTCAGATTAGGGCAGTGGAAAGCTCAGAAAAAGGAAGAATATATGGTGCTCTCTGCTTCCAGTCAAATGTTTATTAAAAAAAACTTTAAATAGCCTAAAATGTGCACTCGTCATCAGAGCACTAAGGTATCAGGCATACAAATGTGAACCTCCAATAAAATGGCCGCTCGCACACTTCCTGCTAGTGGCCTGATGTCACTGGCTCCACCCAACATGTTGCGTCAATCGCATGACTTCTTCAGGGAACCATCATTATTAACCATTTACAGTTACTAGCATATAATATCTTTTGAACTAGTACCTTTTTAAAGTGCACCTGTATCCAGACTATGGATTTTAAACTATTTACATATCCTTAACAGTAAAAGAGCTTTAAAACAAGCCCTCACCACCTCTCTAGCGTCATATAAGTTGACAGAATTAGTATTAAACCCTTAGTGTTTTTTTTTTTTTTTTTAGTCTAACACAGTTCCCATTCAATTATTTGTTAAAGCGTATTTATGGTCAGATTGTAAAATCATTTATTCATTTGCACAGCAATCACAACATGAAAGGGGATTTTTCAAGTAAGCTTATATTTGATTGTCAAAAATAATTACTGTTTGTATTGCTGTTACAATGCTATTGTTATACAATAAAAGTTTATACTGTGACCATAAATCTCCTTTAAATTTCTTACCCCAGCGCTTGCAGTTTACAACATTCACTACTGCTGGCTCCCACTGTTGCAGTGCTGCTTTTCTGAATATCTGGGGTTTACAGGAAAGGGTTAACAATGGACAAAAACATACAAATGAACCTTTAGAATCACTTAGAATTAGAATTCCCTCTTTTCCCCATTCTGATGCTTGGTTTGAACTTCAGCAAGTTGTCTTCACCATGTCTAGATGCCTAAATACATTCAGTTGCTGCCTTGTGATTTGCTGATTAGCAATTTGTGTTACCAAGCATTGAACAGGTGTACCTAATAAAGTGGCCGGTGAGTGTATGTGTATATATGTATGTATGTATGTATATATATATATATATAGTATATGTAAAACCAAGTACTGTGTTCTATACTGCACTAATGCAAAATACAATTTTGCTAAGTGTATAGTTCCTGAAGTGTTACAAGCTGGACAATATTGCATATCAATAGGCACATTTTAAGATCAAATTGTTGCATAAGGCTAGGTGCACACCTATGCAGGTTGCTTTTGAGCCTTTCTGCATTGAGTTTTGTGTTGCATTTTTGATGCGTTTTGTGCTATTTTTTTAATTTTGCTTGTTGCTAGGCAGATTTAAAATTAATCAAAAACGCGGCAAAAATGCAATATGTGCTTTTCTGCAGCATTTCCATTAAAGTCTATAGAACCGAAAGCGCAACTTTTTGCGTTAAAAAAAAATCCCTGACCCTTTACGAAAAATGCATTGGGTGAAAATGCTCAAATGTTAACATGTCCCATAGGAAATTATGTTAAATGGACTGTACTGCGTTTCTGCAAAATGCTACAGAAACACTTAGGTTTGAACCTAGGGCAGTGATGGCGAATCTATGGCACGCATGCCAGAGCTGGCACGCAGAGCCATTTCAGTGGGCACTCCATGAAGATGAGCGCACATGGACCACGCACACTGACCAGCTATCCAGATCTTGTCCACACCACACCCCCCATCGAACTACATCTCCCACATGTCTCTGGGGCCAGCGTGGGCGTGGATGAGAGGAAGCGGCTCCCACATGGCTCTGGTGCCAGCGGTGACGTATCAGGGGATGGGCGTGGATTAGAGGAAGCGGCTCACACATGGCTATGGCACCGCAGGTGACGTATCCAGGGATGGTTGTGGATGAGAGGAAGCGGCTCCCACATTGCTGCGGTGCCAGAGGCAACATTTTCAGCTTAGATGGGAATGAGCTGCCGGGTTGGAAGCCACACTGACACTGCTGGAGGTGAGATTAACTGCTTGCCAACCGTGCTATAGCCGAAAGACGGCTACAGTACGGTTGTCTAGTTCTGGGAGGGCGTCCATGGGCATCCTACCAGAACATGCCCCCTGCACATCCCCAGTGGCGCGCACCTGGCACTGTCAGTGATGAGGTAAAAGGCCAATCACAGTGGCCTTTTACCACGTGAATAGCTGTGTCATTGAACCCCAATGTAAATACAGTTGCCGGTTATTGGTTGCACTTTCTTCATGCTGTCATCAGTGCCCAGCAGTGCCGCCCAACAGTGTCATTTGTCAGTGCTGCCCAGCAGTGCCGTCTGTCAGTGATGCCCATCAGTGCCGTCTGTCAGTGCCTCCAGTTGGTGCTATCAGTCAGTGCTCCTTATTAGTGTCCATCATTCCTGCATATCAATGCCCACCAGTGCCGCCTCACCAGTGCTACCTATCAGTGCCACCTCATCAGTGCAGCCTCATCAACGCACATCAGTGAAGGAGAAAAATTACCTGTTTGCTAAATTTTATAATAGAAACAAAGAAAACCTTTTTTTTAAATTATCTTTTGCTCTTTTTTCATTTATAGCACAAAAATAATACGCCCAGCGGTGATTAAATACCACCAAAAGTAAGCTCTATTTGTGGGAAAAAAATTATAAAAATTTCATATGGGTACAGTGTTCCGTGCAATTGTCATTGAAAGTGCAACAGCGCTGAAAGCTGAAAATTGGCCTGGGCAAGAAGGGTGTAGAAGTGCCCGGTAGGCAAGTGGTTAATTGCAGTGTTGGCACATTGAAATAAGTAAATTGGTTTTGTGTTGAAGTTTGGGCACTCGGGCTCAAAAAAGTTCGCCATCACTGACATAGGGTAAGGGCTTGTCAATGCCAGCTCCATTGGGCATCAAGGACAGTGTTGCCGAGTGCATAGACAAGGCAGCTTGCTTTATGACCTATTACAGGCGTATCTCAGTTTATGAATTTAATGCATTCTCCAGAACATTTTGTATTGCGAAAAATTTGTAAACCGAAACGCAGTTTCCCATAGGAATGCATTGAAAACGAATTAATCCGTTCCGGAAGTCAGAAAGAAGTAAAAAAAAAGTCTTATCTGTTCAAAACTCTTTATAAATTGTGCTTTAAAGGCATAAATACTGTACAGGGACATGATTAAGAAAAAATGTGTAAATGCAGTGAAAACAATTAATCTGTTCCGAAGGTCAGAAAAAAGTAAAAAAAAAGTCTTATCTGTTCAAAACTCTTTATACAGAGCACTTTAAAGGCATAAATACTGTACAGGGACATGATTAAAAAATATTAATAGATGCATTGAAAACCAATTAATCCGTTCTGGAAGTCAGAAAAAAAGTCACTTTAAAGGCATAAATACTGTATAAGGATATGATTAACCCCTTGGCACCGGCGCCTCCCGGCCCTTTAAGGGTTTCAGAAGCCGGGAGGTGGGGCAGGATTTTAGGGTCATGTGACCGCCGTGATTCGCAGTCACATGATCAGGAAAGGTCCCGATTGAAAGATGAGATCGGGACCTTTCTGTGAGTACCAAACGTGTGCTGGGAGCGCGCAGGGTGTGCGCTCTCAGCACATATGTTTTTCTTAATTGCACGTAAATGTGCGGCTGCTCGACATCAAGGCCTAGACGCCGGGAGGCCACACATTTGCGTGCGGCTGGTGTGAAGAGGTTAATAAAAAATTTGTACTTGCAGTGAAAACCAATTATTCCGTTCCGGAGGTCAGAAAAAAAGTCAAAAAAAGTATTTTGTGTTCAAAACTCTTTATAAAGTGCACTTTAAAGGCATAATACTGTACAGGGACATGAATAAAAAAAATTTGTAAATGCATTGAAAACCAATTAATTTGTTCCGGAGGTCAGAAAAAAAGTCAAAAAAAGTTTTATCTGTTCAAATCTTTATAAAAAGTGCACTTTAAAGGCACGGGGCCGGCGCTATAAACCTCCCAGGCGCATTGCATCCTGGGAAAACTTCGTATTGCGAAAAAAATTTGTAAACCGAGGCATTTTTTTCGAAGAATTTTCATTCGTAAATCGAAAATTACGTTAAGCGAGGCATTCACCTGTATTTCAGTTCTGTCCTATTATTTCAGTTCACACCAGCGCGCTGTGTTGGTGTGTGCTGAAAAAACGCAGGACAGGTTGCATTTTTTATGCAGTGTACCATCTTGCAACCTGCTACAAAACATTGCAACGCACTGCTTAAACTGAAATGTGACATTTCAATAAAGTGAAAAAAAAAGAAAACTGCATCGCACCGCCCCTACACTACACACCCCAGCGGGCACGCTTTGTACGGATCATAACGTTTTATATCCGCTTGCCTCAGCGCCCAGGAGTGCTAAGCTTAGAAGTGTCTGGGCTGCAAAATAAACACAAAATTCAGGTAATAATCAGACAAGCTGCGGATTGAGGAAAGAGCTAAGATTTGCCCTGTAACCATGGAGCACTAAGGAAAGAACATTATATGTTCCTGAACTCTTTACAGCCAGATTGTTAAAGTGTCTTAAACAGCGTAAAAGCAAATGTGTTCAGAATCTTCGAAAAAGAAGAGCTGGAGTTTGGTTATCTCCCTAAGCCTGATAATGGAAAATAATTCCATCAATAATTCTAAATATTCCATATTGGCTAATAAGATCAATAATTGGATAGCAGCGGTAAAATGATCTTTCCCAGACTTTAATATCATCATGCAGTCACTAAATGGTTACTTGTTAGATGACGTTCCTTCTAGAAAAGGAAAAATCTGACAAGTGACAGCACTAAGTAGACCTCAAAGTGTATCTATTCGGTTGAATGAATAAACCTGTCAGCTCAAGAAGGAGCCTGGCGAAATAAAAGGGTTCATAAGTAATGCAGCTTGTTAGTGGCCATTTATTATTATTATTATTATTATTATTATTCAGGATTTATATAGCGCCAACAGTTTGCTCAGCGCTTTGCAATATGACGGGAGACAATACAGCAACAATACAGTTCAATACAAGAGGGATTTGAGGGCCCTGCTCCTTGGAGCTGACAATCTAGGAGGGATTTCTTAAAGGGGAACAACTGCTAATTTTACGTTGCTTCCACAGCATACAGAATGCGTAGAGATACAATTTTGTAATTTATATATTTTATTTACCAAATAAAATTGGTAAGATATATTTGTATGGACCATGTGGAAAAAGGTATTGTAAGTCAATATACGGGAGATCAAGGTCAGCGAACCTACAGGCAGTACTGAGAACTAGTCCTTAGTCCTGCCTGCCTTTTTTTGGGCACAGCTTCCACAGCACATGTCCTCTTTAACCACTTGCCATCCGCCTGCTGTTTTTAAACGGCAGGACGGTGGCACTCCAGGGGCGGGTTGCCGTTCATAATGGCACCCGCCATTTCTAGCTGTGCGCACTCCCTGGGAGCGCGCAGCACCGCGATCCGGTGCCCGCTGTGTCCTCCGGACACAATGAGACACCGATCGTCGGACGGGACCTCTGTACGAGGTCCCGATCATGTGTTCGCTGATTGGCCAATCAGTTATCACATGCAAAGTAGTAAGCAAGATGTCATGTATATATACAAGATTTTGCCCAGCCCTGCCGCCCTGTAGCAGTAGTTCTGCTATAGAGCGGTCGGGAAGCTGTTAATCACCCTTGCCAGTGGTAAATGGATGGTCATGTAAACTGATGCATTCTGCTGGAGACCCTGAACTCCTGAAAAAGCAGCAGAGTTGCTGGATGAATCACCAGATGAAAATATAAGAAAGAAAGCCTAACAAAGGAAACTAATGCAGCCATCACATCTAAGAATTGTAAGCTGCAATATAACAAACGTTTTGGAGATTAATACCGCTTTAAGAATATCGACCTGCAGATCATTGTATTGGGTGGGGTAGCTCTCTGCACAATAGGGTTGAGGAGATGAACTGTTGATCGTCGATATATCCTATGTAATATGAAATATTCATGTTTGTTGGAGTGTACCTCTGCTCCCTGACTTGCCAAGTGAGACACGGAGCTCCTCTTAGCCAGCCATCTAAATTGTAGTGCGTCTAGCAAACTTTGAATGTAATATGCCTTAGTGAGATGAATATAGGTTTTTCAGTGGGGTGGAGATGGAGTTTTGATTGGGGAGGAGGGGAGAGTTGCCGAAATGTTTGAAAAGAAGTCACCGAGGGGAGGAATTTCTATGGCAACCTTTGCCGACTTGTGCCAAGTGCTCTGCTCTCAGTGACGAGAAATGAGCTTTAATAGAGAAGAAAATAACTTTACTCTCCAGACCCAGGAGAATTAAGGAGATCAGACAATACTGTGTCAGGCATAATTCCTCTTCTCCGCACTCCTGGTTCAGGCTTGATTTTTTTTTTTATTTTCCCACCCTGGTAGCAGACTCAGAAAATGAACAGCAGTGTGTACAGATTTGTGCTCGGTAAAAGGCCTTCATTACGTAATGTGTAAAATCCGACGCCAGCGTTTCTCTGACTTAGAATTTCACAGCGGGAAGGAAGCAGCGTGCCCATTTAGGCTGTCAGTTTACCCCGACCTTATGTCTGTCTCTGAAATTCTTTAACTGTGTTGGCCATCAACCCTTTCACTCGGGAGCTGCTCCATGTAATGCGTCCTTTGTTTATTTTTTACAAGTAGTCTTATTAGATGGGCGATGAGGATGGGGGCATTGTAGGCATGCAGCTAAATATGCAGTGCAATTATAAACAGCTGCTAAAAAATTATACACTTGCTGAAAAATATACTGTATAGGAAAAGACAAAAAGAGGGCGCACGGGCCTAGTGCATTACCTTTAAAAATGAGATTTATTGAGAAAATGTAAAATACTCACAAGAGAAATAAAGTCAAATGGAAAGCATGTCACAAGAGATGCAGTGTGGTCCAAGACCCCTGAAGGTGGTCTGGTGGGGGACTGTAGACCTCTGAATAGCTGATGGTTGACGCGTTTCGAGGTTGTACCTCTTAATCAGAGCCCTGCACTGCAAGGGTTGATTGCTGTCTAGGGCAGGGGTCTACAAACACGGGCCGGATGTGGCCCTTTGCTTACGGTTATCTGGCCCTCAGGTCACTATTCCTCCCATCGTCAACAAAGTTGAGGTACTATTCCTTCCACTGACACCAGTAGTGAGGCATAATTCCTCCCACTGACACCAGTGATGGGGCACTATTCCTCCCACCAATACCTATGATGCAGCACTATTCCTCCCACTGACACCAATGACATGGGCACTATTCCTCCCCCGGACACCAATGACAGGGCACTATTCCTCCCACGGACACCAATGACGGGGCACTATTCCTCCCACGGACACCAATGACGGGGCACTATTCCTCCCACGGACACCAATGATGGGGCACTATTCCTCCCACGGACACCAATGATGGGGCACTATTCCTCCCACGGACACCAATGATGGGGCACTATTCCTCCCACGGACACCAATGATGGGGCACTATTCCTCCCACGGACACCAATGATGGGGCACTATTCCTCCCACGGACACCAATGATGGGGCACTATTCCTCCCACGGACACCAATGATGGGGCACGATTCCTCCCACCGACACCAATGATGGGGCACGATTCCTCCCACCGACACCAATGATGGGGCACTATTCCTTCCACTGACACCAATGATGGGGCAATATTCCTCCCACTGACACCAATGATGGGGCACTATTCCTTCCACTGACACCAATGATGGAGCACTATTCCTCCCACCGACACCAATGATGGGGCACTATTCCTCCCACTAATACCAGTGATGGAGCATTATCTCTCTTACTAATCACATGTTCTTTTTCCTTTTTATTGGTTGAACTAGATGGACTTGTGTCTTTTTTCAACCAGACTAACTATTTAACTATGCAATTTTTTTTTTTTTACTTTTACTGACTACCAAGCCTGAGGAACTGTTTGCTCCCACTGATGCTGGGGCTTTTTCTACCTCCACTGGCCACAGTCCGGACAACCGTAAATTCTGAAGGACAGTAAATTGGCCTTTTGCTTAGAAAGTTTGAAGACCGCTGGTCTCGGGGAATAAAAAAAGATTTACTTACCTGATCCTCTGCTCTTCCCCACATCTACTCCTGTCCTCCAAGCCCTCCGCCCCCCCCCCCCCACACTCTAGAGGTCTATGGTCCAGACATCATCAAGTTCAACCACCCCTGAATTGGATGACACTGAGAGACAGTCTGCCACTGTAGCGTCGGGAAGCACCATCTGTCAGTGGAGCAGAGGAACAGGTAAGTAGAACTGTTTCTCCTCTACCCTAGACAAAGGGAGCTATTAATCCTTACAGTGCGGTTGCAGCTAGGGATGCACCGAAATTTCAGAGGCCGAAACGTTTCGGCCAAAAACACCCCTTTCGGCTGTTGTCTGAAAAAACCCCATCCCTCGTAGAGGCCCGCCGCTCGGTAGTTCTCAGCCTTACCTGAGAAACCATCGAACAATCCCGGCGCTGGGTGTAGAGATGAGCGAAGGAAAGATGGCCTCCACTCATCTCTATGCCCTTGGATGAATGAACCGATGTCACTTCCGGTTCTGGCTTTTTTTTTTTTTTTTTTGATCCAATTCTTTATATTGCAGAGGAAAGATGTGGGGTCTTATTGACTCCATATCTCTCCAAAAAGAGGACCTGTTACTAATTATTTCTATCACAAGGGATGCATGCATTTCTTGTGATAACAATATTTTTTTTTTAAAAGGACAGTGCAAAAAAGAAAAAAAATTTAATAAATTTAAAAAAAATAAGTTTAAAGTGCCTCCATCCCCTCGTGCTCGTGCGAAGTGGTGAACGCATACGTAGGCCATGCCCACATATGTAAATGGTGTTCAAACCACACACGTGAGGTATGGCCACGAACGTCAGAGCAAGAGCAATAATTCTCGCACTAGACCACTTCTGTAACTTTACACTGGTAACCTGTAGAAATTTTTAAAGCATCACCCATGGAGATTTTTAAGTACTGCAGTTTCACGCCATTCCACGAGCGTGCACAATTTTAAAGTGTGACATGTTGGGTATCTATTTACTCGCCGTAACATCCTCTTTCATATTTTACAAAAGAATTAGGATATATATGTTTTTTTTATCAAAGTGTATTTTTTTCCCAAAAATATATATTCATTTTTAAAAATTGTGCATTTCGGTTTCGGTTTTTGTCCAAGTTGCAGCCCCACTGCAAGGGATAATTTTATATTAGCCTGGAGTTGGGCTTTAAAGCTCATGTGAACGCAGAAAATCTCTAACCTTTATGGTGTCCTTGCTCTTCTCTTCCAGTGCTTTTCTTTTCTGCTGTGTTCATAGTAAATGACTGTTCAGGCAGTGGGACCTATGGGGGCAGAGCGACCAATCACAACACCCCCTTGCAGTTTAACATCGACTTGTCATGGTGTAATCGGTCATTACCGGCTGAATTGATTAGCGGGAGGACCTTTAGGGGTTCTGTGGGGCAAGGGGCAAATTTGGAGTTAAAGGTATTTACAGGCCTACATTACAATGACAGGAAATGAATGGTGAGTGGAAAAAGTTCATGCCTGGAACTTTAAAGCTCGGTTCACACTGTTGTGACCCCCAAAGACATGTGACTTCCAGTACAGCTTTGCATTGCGTCTTGATGCGACTTCAATGCGACTTACATGCCACTTTGATGGTTTGGGACTTCAGCTTTGGTCAATAATAATACAGAGTGTGATACACATTATTGAACTTACAAAAACCCTTAAAGTTGCAGCCAAAGTTGCAAAAATAAAAACAAAGAAACGACTTCCATGCGACTTTTGTGATTTTAATATTGCACTCCCGTCGAAAAGTAGTGCAAGAACTGTTTTTTTGTTTTTTTTTGTCACTGCAATTAAGATGACACCTATTGAAATAAATGTGTTTTGCCTTGTCATGCTAATTTCTGTGTCAAACATTGCAACAAGTCGCAGTGGTGTGAACCAGGTTTATGTGAATGCGTTTCTTTTCTGTGCATGTTGGTGCATGCAGACATTATAAGGGTGAAAAAACAAAAGTCTTGTGCCAGTGTGTCTTCCCTTATCTGTGTTTTTGCAAAATTTTTCGATTGCAGTAATTTTTATTGAGTTGTAATGTAAAATATAAAAAAATTGCCCATGCAGGGGCAATAAAAAAAAAGGCATAACATGAGGGTTAGGGTCTACACAGTAACAAGACAGGGATAGTGGTTTGTCAGAGGTCAACCTGGGGGTGTAAGGATTGTCCCAAATATAGGAACAGTAGGACGGAAGGGCAGTGTTGGACCTCAGAAAGGGTGAAGACCCCTCATGATGGGGGGATGGGCATGGAGTTATGCAGTTGGGGATTGCTAAATCTTTTAATTTACCTATTGTGTACCTTTTTAAGATACAAATGATAACTTAGCCCACATGGATTTTTATATATATTGTTTGTCCGGCCTTGCTTGCTGCTTGAAGTGGGCCTCACGTATTACTGCCAATTTGTAGAACTGCCACTGTGGAGTTTGTCACTTTCGGCTTGTGATGTTTATTTTTTTCGGTACTCTGAATGTATCACAGAATTCAACTATTGCTGGAAAAGGCGGCTCCCTCCCAGCATGGTCAATGACAGGTAATTACAGGCTCAGTATGACATGAGGAACAGCTGACCTGAGACATGGAGACAATTCACACTGCAAGTGCAGAGCTTGCGTTTTTTATTTTTCCTTACTGTGGAAGTAAAAGCAGCCCATGGGGTTACCTTTTCACATTCCTTATCCTAGCGTTTTTTCACGGAGTATTAAAGTAAATCGAAACATAAAACTGTATTACAGCTTAGCAATTCTTAGATGTGATGATTGCATTAGTTTTCTTTTTAAAGCATGATTACATTTCCCAACTTCCCACCCTCAAACCACTTCTCTCTAAAGTATCCTGTAGATTTATTTACTTATTCTTATTTATTTTTTTATTTATTTCAGGTACTTATATAACTCCATCAGTTTACGCAGCGCTTTACATATATATTTTACATTCGCATCAGTCCCTAACCCTCAAGGGGTGTACAATCTAAGGTCCCTAACTCCCATTCATACATACACATACTAGGGCCAATTTACACAGGAGCCAATTAACCTACCAGCATGTATTTGGAGTGTGGGAGGAAACCGGAGTACCTGGAGGAAACCCACGCAGGCACAGGGAGAACATGCAAACTCCAGGCAGGTGGTGCCATGGCCGGGATTCAAACCAACAACTCTAGTACTGCCAAGCGGAAGTGCTAACCATTTAGCCACTGTGCGGCTGTGTGTGGCTTTTCAGGCACATCTGCATTATACATTCACAAATTAGACTCTGATGGCTTGAGAAAGGAGCTTGCTTGCTTCGAAACATGTTGCCACACCCCTTCACTGCAGGATCTTCCCAGTGTGACGTCACACCAGCTTCTGTGCTCCAGGGTGATTCCTGACACTTCTGGGTTCCTCTGCCAGTGTCCAGTCCACAGATCCGGCAGGATTCGTTACATTGGAAGAACGCCCCACCAAGTTGGACAGTGGTGTGAGCCTGTTTTTATTCTTACTAAGTGAGTTGCTAATTGTCTCAAATAAATGGAGTACTTTTTTATACACTTACTGGCCACTATATTAGGTACACCTTGCTAGTGCCAAGAAAATATCCCCAACACCATTACACCACCACCACCAGCCTGAACCGGTGATACAAGGCAGGATGGATCCATGGTTTCTTGTTGTTTACGCCAAATTCTGACCCTACCATCTGAAAGTCGCAGCAACCAGTCTGCCCATTCTCGTCTGACATCAACAAGGCATTTTCGTCCATACAGCTGCCGCTCACTGGATATTTTCTCTTTTTCTGACCATTCTCTGTAATCTCTAGAGATGGTTGTGGGTGAAAATGCAAGTAGATCAGCAGTTTTTGAAATACTCAGACCAGCCAATCTGGCACTAACAACCATGCCACGTCCAAAGTCACTTAAATCCTCTTTCTTCCCCATTCTGATGCTCGGTTTGAACTTCAGCAAGTCGTCTTTACCACGTCTAGATTCCTAAATGCATTGAGTTGCTGCCATGTGATTGGCTGATTAATAATTTGTTTTACCAAGCAATTGAACAGGTGTACCTAACAAAGTGGCCAGTGAGTGTATACTACACTTAGTTGGCACCCATGTTGTCCTTTTTTTAAATCTTTACCATTGGTGTTCCCTGATTGGCCTAGATGAAGAGGGAGGTTGATGATGTCATGATCTCAACCTCAGCCAGAGAATGCCTGGTGATAAAAATCCAAGGCTTTTACTGAACGGCAGAGCAACTCATCTTTCTGGGTTCAAATGGGAAGCATCTCATAGCCATTCAGAAAGGGACACCGCTTACTCCAGTGTTTTTCAACCTTTTTTGTGCAAAGGCACACTTTTTTCATTAAAAAAATCACGAGGCACACCACCATTAGAAAATGTTAAAAAAATTTACCTCTGTGCCTATATTGACTATATATAAAGTAATTCTCTTGAATAGGAATCAAACACAAAGAAATTATTTTATAATTACTTTATTATGAAATAATAAAGTATTTTATAATTGGACCCGGGGGCCGGACCAAGAGTAGATGAATGATGTGTATGTGTCATCCATAGTAAGTATGGTAATATTCCCCCTTAGTAAGCATAGTAATTCATCCCCCATAGTAATTCATCCCCCATATAGTAATTCATCCCCCATAGTAATTCATCCCCCATATAGTAATTCATCCCCCATAGTAATTCATCCCCCATAGTAATTAATCCCCCATATAGTAATTCATCCCCCATAGTAATTCATCCCCCATAGTAATTCATCCCCCATAGTAATTAATCCCCCATATAGTAATTCATCCCCCATATTAATTCATCCCCCATATTAATTCATCCCCCATAGTAATTAATCCCCCATATAGTAATTAATCCCCCATAGTAATTAATCCCCCATATAGTAATTCATCCCCCATAGTAATACATCCCCCATATAGTAATTCATCCCCCATAGTAATTCATCCCCCATAGAGTAATTAATCCCCCATAGTAATTCATCCCCCATATAGTAATTCATCCCCCCTATAGTAATTCATCCCCCATATAGTAATTCATCCCCCATATAGTAATTCATCCCCCATATAGTAATTCATCCCCCATATAGTAATTAATCCCCCATATAGTAATTCATCCCCCCTATAGTAATTAATCCCCCATATAGTAATTCATCCCCCCTATAGTAATTCATCCCCCATAGTAATTCATCCCCCATATAGTAATTCATCCCCCATAGTAATTCATCCCCCATATAGTAATTCATCCCCCATATAGTAATTCATCCCCCATAGTAATTCATCCCCCATAGTAATTCATCCCCCATATAGTAATTCATCCCCCATATTAATTCATCCCCCATATTAAGTCCCCAAGCCCCCCCTGTGTCAATTCACTTACCTTTGCTCCGCGCGTTCCTCTCGCCGTTCCGGTGTAGCATGAAAATCTGTCTCCTATGAGGATCTGTCCCCCTCGACGTATCTGCGCATGTGCCAGTTTCAGGCATTAGCAGCCGATCGGCGATCTCCGGCACATGCGCAGATACGTCGAGGGGGACAGATCATCCTGACAGTATCACGCTCCGCGGGCCGGATTAAAAGGTCCGCCGGGCCGTATACGGCCCGCGGGCCGTAGTTTGCCCATTGCTGTTCTAATGATTGGTCTATTTGTGAGCCGAGGCCACATGTTACGGATGAAATTGCAATTTTTTCCACGGCACACCAGACAATATCTCACGGCACACTAGTGTGCCGCGGCACAGTGGTTGAAAAACGCTGGCTTACTCTATGTAACAAATAGAGTAAGCTTGTCACATGCAACACAAGCTGCTACATTGTATTACGTCATCCCCAGGAGTCAGATTGTTCAGTAATGGTAAGAATTAATTTGATCCAAGCTGGCCTAAACTAGTTAAAATGAAATAGAAAATTGGAAATATGAGTGGTTGATAATCACCATATTGCACCACATCCCTATATGAATATATACAAAAAGTGATAGGTTGTGGGATTTTAAAGGCGCGCAATAATAATTAGAAACATTCTTATATTGTAAAGCGCTGAGCAAACTGTTGGCACTATATAAATCTTGTATAATAATAACAATAATAATAATTTCTTTAATTTTTTTTTACAAATTATTAATGCCAATAAAATTACATTTAATATGAATAGTTACAACAGACTTAACAATCACAAAGCGCTTGACTGTTTAATGTGGTGTACAGATGATACTTCCCGACATGTTTTGCAAACATGTTTAGTCTAAAATTGTATCAGAAATACAACATTGATCAAAAAATACACAAACTATATTACAATATACATCACACTACAGTGCATAGCTTTATTCTTCCAGCACAATAATTGTCCAGATATATATGACCCCCTGCTTACCCTTGGGGACTATAATACCAATATCATTCTTCAAGGCAGAAATCCAACACATGCTTATTTCTGCCTTAAAGAATGATAGACTGTATTGCGGACAGCTTTTCTCTACCCCTGAAGAAGCCCAGGCTGGCCGAAACATGTCAGGAAGTATCATCTGTATACTGCAGGAAACAGTCAAGGGCTTTGTGATTGTTATGTCTGTTGTAACCATTCATATTAAAGGTAATTTTATTGACATTCATAAATTGTAAAACATTTTAAATAATTTTTTTTCTAAATATTATTGCTCACCTTTAAAATCCCACAACCTATCCCTTTTTGTATAGAAGTTAAAATTAAAGTAAGCCTGAAGCTCTGGTTTAAAGCTCAGTTTTTTTTTTATCCAGGCCTTGTCCAGATATATATGACCCCCTGCTTACCCTTGGGGACTATAATACCAATATCATTCTTTACGGCAGAAATATAGATCCAACAGATGCTTATTTCTGCCTTAAAGAATGATAGACTTTATTGCGGACAGCTTTTCTCTACCCCTGAAGAAGCCCAGGCTGGCCGAAACATGTCAGGATGTATCATCTGTATACTGCAGGAAACAGTCAAGGGCTTTGTGATTGTTATGTCTGTTGTAACCATTCATATTAAATGTCATTTTATTGACACTAATACATTGTAAAACATTTTAAATAATTTTTTTTCTAAATATTATTGCTCACCTTTAAAATCCCACAACCTATCCCTTTTTGTATAGAAGTTAAAATGAAAGTAAGCCTGAAGCTCTGGTTTAAAGCTTAGTTTTTTTTTTTTATCCAGGCCTTGTCCAGATATATATGACCCCCTGCTTACCCTTGGGGACTATAATACCAATATCATTCTTTACGGCAGAAATATAAATCCAACAGATGCTTATTTCTGCCTTAAAGAATGATAGACTGTATTGCGGACAGCTTTTCTCTATCCCTGATGAAGCCCAGGCTGGCCGAAACATGTCAGGAAGTATCATCTGTATACTGCAGGAAACAGTCAAGGGCTTTGTGATTGTTAAGTCTGTTGTAACCATTCATATTAAATGTCATTTTATTGACATGAATAAATTGTAAAAAAATGTTAAGAATTTTTTTTTAATTATTAGTGCGCACCTTTAGAATCCCACAACCTATCCTGTTTTGTATAGAAGTTAAAATTAAAGTAAACCTGAAGCTCTGGTTTAAAGCTCAGGATTTTTTTTTATCCAGGACTTGCTGCAGTGCACCTGTCTACCCTACCCTTCTTTTAGGGCTCATTCACACCAGCCCCATTGGACTGCAGTGGCCAATGCGGTCCCAATGCATAAACAAGTCAATTTGTCTTAGGTCCTATTGTTTATGTGCATACCAAAGTGTCTGTGTGCCCTGAAAAAAGTAGGACAGGCTGCTCTTTGTACACAGCATGTTGTGACGCGCTGCAGCTCGTCTCCGTACACTGCCATGGATAGAACTAAATGAAATCTCGTTTTGTGAACGTCATTTGATCAAGCAAGGTCCTCTTTAATTTAATTGTAAGATTAGTTGACTCATTAGCAGAGCATTTTTCCATTTTTTTTTGCTTCCTTACAATACAATGATCTCTGTAGTGGCTTCTTTTTAATGGTTTAAAGTTAATCTAATTATACTTGCCAGGTGAATGGATTATATTATTTCGTGTTGAAGGTCATTGTTACAATTAAAATTAAATGAATTGATCTTCATTATTTTAAATGCTTTGTGATGGAGTATTTATAATCCTTAAGCTTTTTTACATAGTGAAATGTCAGTTTATCTTGGAAATAAAGGGGGAAAACATCGCACGTTACAGGAAGATTATTGTAGTTTTAGATGTAGATTCTGGTGGCCTGGGTCAGTCCCTGGCTTACTAGTGAGATCTTCCTACTATAATTCCCAGCATTCTTTTCCTGTCTACTTAGGAGTTTAGGGTATTCCTTCACCCTCTATTGAACTTTCCAAAACACCTAGCAAAAAAGAAAAATTTAAAGGGGTGTATGGTTTAGGGTAGGTGTTGGGGTGAACCTAATGCCAGTAATTTGCTTGTACTACAGTAGTATCAAACTCTGTATGTTAAATACCAATTAGGGAATGGCTGGCTTCTTTCAGACTTCCGCCCAGAGTCATGTAGGATTGTTGCCAGCAGAGCATATCATCAAAATTAGATGATCAAATTATCAATCTATGAAAGTAACAAATTTATCACAAGGTTACTTCCAGGGTATTAAAATACATTTGAATGGGTCTGCTTCATGTCCAAAATTGTAGATTTGAAGCAACCATTAACCACCATGTAACCAGCGGGCACTACTTCACCACTTGACCTCCGGAAGATTTTACCCTCTTTTTAACCAGGCCATTTTTTGCTATATAGCATTGCGCTACTTTAACTGGTAATTGCACGTTCATGCCACGTTGTACCCAAACAAAATCTATATAAATTTTTTAACACAAGTAGAGCTTTCTTTTGGTGGTATTTGATCACCACTATTTTTTCTTTTTTGCAATATTAACAAAAAAAGATTGAAAATTAAAAAAAACCAAAATATTTTTTACTTCATACTACAAAACATATCTAATAATAATAATAATAATAATAATATAATAATAATAAAAACAAAATCAGATTTCTTCATATATTTTGGCCAAAATGTATTCTGCTACATATCTTTAATAAAAAAAATCCTAGTAAGTATATATTGATTGTTTTGCGTGAAATTTATAGTGCCTACAAACTATGGGCTATATTACTGGAATTTTTATTTATATATTTATACTACTAATGGCGGTGATCAGCGACTTATAGTGGGACTGTGATAGTGCGGCAGGCAATCTGGCACTAACGCTGAGGGGAACTAACTGCCACGGATATCACCAATGACTTTAATACAGTGATCAGTGATAATACTATATACTGTCACTGTACTAATGACACTGGCTGGGAAGGGGCTAACATCTAGGGCGATCAGTGGGTTAAATGTGTGCCTACCTGTGTGTAATATGTGTAAAGTGTGATGCTTTACTATTGGAGCTCTTAGTCTCTCATCCCTGATGATGGGATTGTTCCCTCTGTACAGAGCCATGTGTTGATTGTCAACACAGAGCTCTGGGTTGTCATTGTACACAGCCGATCAGCCGATCATTGGATGGCACTTGCTGGGTGGGTGGGGTTGGGGGAACTGGAAGCAGTCAGCGACGTACGGGCCGCCCGTCCACAGTACATTTTGGGAAGTCCGTAAGTGGTTTAAAAAACCTTGCTGGTAGATAATGTTTTTTTAAACAGATCTGGTTGTATTTTTCGGCAGTTATATTCTTTCTATTCTATTCTATTCTATTGGTTTTCTATACTATTCTATTCTTTGATTCTCTATTCTAATCTTTTCTGTTCCTTTCTATTCTATTCTTTGATTTTCTATTGTATTCTAATCTTTTCTATTCCATTTTATTCTATTCTAGTTGATTCTATTCCTTTATTTCCTGCTCTATTTTGCTCTGTTTTTCTCTATTACTTTTTACTCTTAGATTGTAAGCTCCAAGGAGCAGGGCCCTCCTAACCTTCTTGTATTGAACTGTATCGTTGCTGTACTGTCTCCCTTTATATTGTAAAGCGGTGAGCAAACCGTTGGCACTATATTTATTTATTTATTTATTTCAGGTACTTATATAGCGCCGTCAATTTATGCAGCGCTTTACATATACATTGTACATTCACATCAGTCCCTAACCCTCACGGGGCGTACAATCTAAGGTCCCTAACTCACATTCATATACAAGGGCCAATTTAGACAGGATCCAATTAACCTACAAGCATGTCTTTGTAGTGTGGATGGAAACCGGAGTACCCAGAGGAAACCCATGCAGGCACAGGGAAAACATGCAAACTCCAGGCAGGAGGTGCTGTGGCTGGGATTTGAACCAACAACCCTAGTACTGCGGGGCGGAAGTGCTAATCATTTAGCCACTGTGCTGCCCATATATATAAATCCTGTATAATAATATTAATAATAATTGTAGAGTTGGCTTGTATTGATCTCTGCATATTTATAGTTTCTTAAAGTGGAGTGTTGATGAGATTATTCTTTTGATATATAACATTCATTAGATCATTTCAATTTATAGGTTGTTTGAGCCAATGCACATTTGCAATATTAGCTGTACTAAAAGTGGAGGACAATCTTTTGTTGGTCTGGGTCATATCTCATGAACTCGATCATTGGTAGTCAAGTCGAATGGTCTCAGAGATTGCTAAAATTCATTTGCTAGGATGCAACACTAATGTCTCCAGTAAATATCTGTTTAAATATTTCTTTTTATACCTTTACATTCGTATTTGTAATAGACCAAGTCACTCTGCAGTTTTGCATGTGTTATTTTTAGGCCTGTGGTAGAATTGGTGAATCTGGAGAATTTGTCTTTAGGGCGTACCATGTCAGCCTAGTTTTTAAAGGGCAATTTTCACCAACTGGGAAATAAAAATAGGATTATTTGTCCAAGGTAAAGTTGAACTCCAGGCAGATATATAAACGAGAAAATGAATGCAGCTCTGTATTAATGCTTTATTTAAAGCGTATGTCAAGGCAGAATAAAAAAAAAGAAAGTATTTTGTATATGTCTATAATACATGTGCATTTCCCTGTGTTTTATCCCTTTAAACACACTGCAAATTCAGAAAAAGAACTGCGGGTGTGCCAAAAAATATAGTGTGCTTTTACCTTTCTGTTTAAAAGAGAACTTTGAGAATCGCAAAACAAAAACAAAATCATACTCGCCCTGATAGCTGCAGCATCGATCCCATCTGCAGCTGTCCCCTGCCACCTCTAAGACTGAGAACTGAGTGATCAAACACTGCTGATCACTCAGCTCCCAATCCTCAGCCTGCAGAGTGTCAGTCACCAGCTCTCTGCTCTTCCCCTCCAACTCTCACTGGAGTACCGGGCTGTGGAGGGAGTGACTGGCTCAGGCTCTTGGCGGAACGCTGAGAGGCTTAGCCAGGTGTCGGTCCAGGATTCTTTGTGGATCCTGACCATATGGTCAAGATCTTCTCAAAGACTGGACCGTTTCTGTGGCATCCGCCAACAATGGGCTTTATCCCGTTGTCTGCTGAAAATGGGTCACTGGTGCAGCATGAACTGCACTCCTGTGAACCACAGAAGAAGTATAGGCAAAAAAGCTTTGGCCATACTTCTCCTCTAACATGACAACACAGTGGAGTTGGCAAAATCTGGTACAAGTGTGCATGGTAGCCAATCAGTAGTGGTGCACCAAAATGAAAATTCTGGTGCTGAAACCGAAAATTCAGGATGCACGTGGTCAGAAACTGAAATGGACAGTTTTTAAAAATTAATATATTTTTCAAATGCACTTTTTTGGGAAAAAAATACACTTTAATATTAAAAATCCCCCACAATATATACCCCAATTTCTTTTGCAAAATATGAAAGATGATGTTACGCCGAGTAAATAGATACCCAACATGCCATGCTTTAGAATTGTGCACACTCGTGGGATGGCGTCAAATTACGGTACCTAAAAATCTCCATGGGTGACGCTTTAAATATTTCTACAGGTTTCCAGTATAAAATTACAGAGGAGGTCTTATGCTAGAATTATTGCTCTTGCCCTGATGTTCGTGGCGACACCTCACATTTGTGGTTTACATATGTGGACGTGGCCTACGTATGTGGTCAACACTACGCACGAGGACGGGGGCACTTTAAACTTTTTATTTATTTAATTTTGCACTGTCCCTTTAAAAAATATGTTAATCACTTTTATTCCTATCGCAAGGAATGCATGCATCCCTTGTGACAGAAATAAACAGTGACAGGTCCTCTTTATGCAGCGATATGGGGTCAATAAGACCCCACATCTCTCCTCCATAGTGTAAAGCATTAGATAAAAAAAAAAAAAGGCATTGATTTAGTGCTTAAATACAATGGCCTTGTTTATAAGGCGCTGGAACTGAAAGTGACTTCACTCCGATCCTCCAAGGGCATAGGGATGAGTGGAGGCCATCTTTTCTTCACTTATCTCTATGCCCAGCGCCGGGATCGCTTGATGGTTTCTCAGGTAACGCTGAGAACTCCAAGCGGCGGGTTATTTTCGGCACCTGTATCGGTGCTTTATTTCATATCGGCCAAAGACCGATAGGGGTGTTTTCTGTCGAAACTTCGGCTACTGAAATTTCGGTGCATCCCTACCAATCAGCTTCTAACGTCAGATTGTTTAAGCTTTGACAGTAAAGCCTGGAAGCTGATTGGTTTCTATGCAGAGCTGCACCAGACTTTGCATTACCAAATGTGTGTCTTGTGAGCTGCTTTTGATCCCTTTTAGTAAACAGCTGCCAGCACTAACATATTCCCATATAATGTATGTAAAATCCAAATCCAAAATTAGTGCAGCGCTGTTCATAGTGACTATACTTGAACAAACCAAACAATCTATAGTGCATTTAAATATATGTATTTCAAGTGCCTTTGGGTTCATGTACACGGGGCGTTTGGAAAACTCTTCTGATTGATGGAAACTGACTGCTGGAAAATGTAGGGTAAAAAAACGTCAGTTTAGCCGTGTTTGCATACCGCGTTTATGCGCATTTATGTGCGTTTGCGTTTCAAAGCGTTTTTTAAAGATAACCTCAGAAGACCTCCCCAAATGCCCAGAATGCACTGAAAAATAGTAAAAAGTTAACTATTTCAGACATTTTGAGAGAAATAGAGAGAGCAGAAGCAGAGAGAGCAGTATATGTTGAGATGACCTGTCTTTTCTGGTTGTATTCACTATGGATCCCATCATGAGCATAATGCGGCACGTTCTACCATTTTTTCCTTCACGCGAAACCTGGAACTGACTGCGCTGGTGTACTGGGTCCATTTGAATACCTGGAAAACACTTTACATGCATTTCTGATGATAAAAGAAAGCTTTAGACAGCGTCTGGATATGGAACAGTAAAAAAAACGCTTATAACCGCGTTTACAAGCGTTTGGCGTTTGAAACGCTGGTAAAATCTACTCCTGAACGCAAATTTGGTGCGTTCAAAAAAGATTGTAAACTCAACTGCCTGTAAACGACATAGTGTACATGGACACATAGGAAAACATTAGGGAGAGTTTAGGGGCTGCTGAAAAAAATGCTCAACAGCTCCTGAACGTCAGTTTAGCAGCTGCAGTGTACATGAGCCCTTTGTGTTGTGTGAATGTCTTCTTCTGTGCTTTTCCTATAGTGTATTTGTGCTCTCACCTCCATTTTTTGATCTTATAATTAAGCGGGCAGCACAGTGACCTCCTGCCTGGAGTTTGCATGTTCTCCGTGTGCCTGTGTGGGTTTCCTCCGGGTACTTCGGTTTCCTGCCATACTCCAAAGACATGCTGGTAGGTGAATTGGATCCTGTCTAAATTGGCCCTAGTATATGTATGAATGTGAGTTAGGGACTTTAGATTGTATGCCTCTTGAGGGTTGGGGACTGATGTGAATGTACAATATATATATATCTAAAGCGCTGTGTAAGCGCTCTATAACATGCATATCTTCCTTTTATACTTCCAATCGTATCAGGTGAGAAGTGACGTATACTTCAAATAGTTCTTCCACACCTCTTCAGTTGCTCCGATCACGTGAAAAAAATAAAAACTGTATGGCGCCATATCCTTAAAGCAATAATATGCTCTTTATATATTCTACATACCGATGTGCTTTTATATTCATGCAATCTGTGAAACCTCTACCAGAGGTGCCTTCACCTGGTCACTTTCTTTTTATCAGTTTTAAGCAACTTAAATGGTTCCACAATGTTAATCCAAAATGATATCAATGGATGTATTCAGCTTCTGTTCCTTTAAATTCTTCCCTTCTTCCTTTCACTCATTCAGAGAAACCATGCCCCTGCACTATAGATGGTTTGGTTTGTTCCAGTATAGTCAATTTGAACAGTTTTGCACTAATTTTGGATTATTTGCACCAGACTTTGCACTCATCAGTTTTAGTAAATCATCTCCATGGTGTCATGGTGTCAGCCCTGCCTAATTCTGTTTTGACACATTGCCAACAACACAGACTTCTACTCACCTCCTCCCCTTCTTAACTCCATAACCCCTCATCATCTACAGGCAGGGAGCACAGGCAGTTATCAGCTCACAAAATACAGTCATGGCCGAAATTGTTGGCACCCTTGATATTTTTCCTGAAAATCAAGTATTTCACACAAAAAAGGTATTGCATTAACACATGTTTTGCTATACACATGTTTATTCCCTTTGTATGTATTGGAACAAATATAAAACAGAGGCAGAAAAGCAAATATGACATAATGTCACACAAAACCCCAAAAATGGGCTGGACAAAAGTATTGGCACCCTTAACTTAATATTTGGTTGCACACCCTTTGGAAAACATAACTGAAATCAGTCGCTTCCTATAACCATCAATAAGCTTCTGACACCTCTCACCCGGAATTTTGGACCACTCTTCCTTTGCAAACAGCTCCAGGTCTCTCTTATTGGAAGGACACCTTTTCCCAACAGCAATTTTAAGATCTCTCCACAGGTGTTCAATGGGATTTAGATCTGGGCTCATTGCTGGCCACTTCAGAACTCTCCAGCGCTTCTTTGCCATCCATTTCTGAGTGCTTTTTGACGTATGTTTGGGGTCATTGTCCTGCTGGAAGACCCAGGATCTTGGACGCAAACCCAGCTTTCTGACACTGGGCCCTACAGTGCGACCCAAAATCCTTTGGTAATCCTCAGATTTCATGATGCCTTGCACACAGTCAAGGCACCCAGTGCCAGAGGCAGCAAAACAACCCCAAAACATCATTGAACCTCCACCATATTTTACCGTAGGTACTGTGTTTTGTTCTTTGTAGGCCTCATTCCGTTTTCGGTAAACAGTAGAATGATGTGCTTTACCGAAAAGCTCTATCTTGGTCTCATCTGTCCACAAGACGTTTTCCCAGAAGGCTTTTGGCTTACTCAAGTACATTTTGGCAAACTGTAGTCTTGCTTTTTTATGTCTCTGTGTCAGCAGTGGGGTCCTCCTGGGTCTCCTGCCATAGCGTTTCATTTCATTTAAATGTCGACGGATAGTTCGCGCTGACACTGATGCTCCCTGAGCCTGCAGGACAGCTTGAATGTCTTTGGAACATGTTTGGGGCTGCTTATCCACCATCCGGACTATTCTGCGTTGCAATCTTTCATCAATTTTCCTCATCCGTCCACGACCAGGGAGATTAGCTACAGTGCCATGGGTTGCAAACTTCTTGATAATGTTGCGCACTGTGGACAAAGGCAAATCTAGTTCTCTGGAGATGGACTTGTAACCTTGAGATTGTTGATATTTTGCCACAATTTTGGTTCTCAGGTCCTCAGACAGTTCTCGTCTCCTCTTTCTGTTGTCCATGCTTAGTGTGGCACAGACAGACACACAATGCAAAGGTTAAGTGAACGTCTCTCCTTTTTATCTGCTTTCAGGTGTGATTTCTATATTGCCCACACCTGTTACTTGCCCCAGGTGAGTTTACAGGAGCATCACATGCTTGTAACATTCTTATTTATCCGCAGTTGTGAAAGGGTGCCAATACTTTTGTCCAGCCCATTTTTGGAGGTTTGTGTGACATTATGTCGAATTTGCTTTCTTTCCTCCCTTTTTTTGTTTTGTCCCAATACACACAAAGGGAATAAACATGTGTATAGCAAAACATGTGTTAATGCAATACGTTTCGTGAGAAATACATGATTTCCTGGAGAAATATCAAGGGTGCCAACAATTTCGGCCATGACTGTATGAAGACATCAGCAATATTTAGCAGACCAAAAAGGGCGAAGTCGATTGTTAGGGTTTACATACACTTTATTTTTTTTATTTAGGTAGAAGGAGCCAGTCAGTTGTGTTGTAGTACTCATATGCTAACATGGAGCATGCTGATTGGGCACGGTAACTAGAGTTGTGTTTTTTGTCTCTACTGAGCTTCATGTCATTGGGCACTGTTCCTGTTGAAGTGGTCAGTTGACTTGCTGAGGGCATGTTTTTTTTTGTAGAAATATACGGGGTGTGACAATTTAAATCCCAGACTACCCACTGCGTAGCACTATGGTGGTGAGTCACACAGCCATCGAAGTGTGTTCTGACATGTTCTAACTTGGGTCACAGTCCAGTTGGCTCAGTCTTTACGGAGTAGTAAAATAATAAACACATATGTGCGATGTGCTGTTGATGGAAAATGAGTGACAGGAATATGGAGCAGCAGATTAACATAAATTTTTGCGTGAAAATTGGCAAAAGGACAAATGAAACTTGCGCTCTGCTAAAATAGGCATGAAAAAAACCAAGTGTTTTTGAATGACATAGGCAGTTTAAGGAGGGGTCGGAAGATGTCCACGATGGCAGAAGAAGTAGGCAGTCAAGAACATGGATGCAAATATGGTCAAACCCACGTACGCTCAGATCGAAGATTGAGTGTGGGAATGATGGCAGAAAAATTGAACATGAACTGGGAAACAGTGCGGCAGATTTTAACAGAAGGAATGAGGAAGATTCCCACAAAGATGGTGTCTCAAATCTTGACAGAAGATCAGAAAGAATGTCTTCTTCAAATTTCTTTCAATCTTAAGAAGGATATGGAGGTGTCTGATGTTCTTTGTTACAGTCCATTCTAGGAATTAAATTGTCACACCTCGTATGTATAGTATGTGTGTGTGTGTGTGTGTATATATATATATATATATACACACACACACAATGTCGGGACTCTGGTCTGGTCTACCAGTTCTGCAGACCCTTTTTCCAGACTTGAAGACTGTCTATGGAGGAACAGACGGGGCCAAAGGCCGGAGAAGCAGATGATGCAACCAAAAGCCAAGAGGCTGATTGCTTGTTCTGGGAAACCCCTTTTTTTGTGTTGGAATTTTTTTTTTCTTTTAAATAAAAATGGGCAAGGAGCCCCTAGATATAGTTTACTGGCTGAACTGGGGTTCATGAAATGCTCTCCATGTGGAGATACACCTCACAATAACTATTAGGCAACATATAATGTTTAATTTCCATAACCAAATTCTATATAAATATATCATTTCAAATGAAATAAATTATCTACACTAACACCTGAAATAAATTCACAAGTGGCTTCCACATTTTTATTTTGTATCTGCTTTATGAAGTGCTGCTAGACTTATAAAGTGTCAAAATGTAATTGTTGTTCAGACTATGCATATTCTGGAACATAATTAAGTTTAAAAGGGACACAGCCAAATTTGAAAAGCAAAATGTATGTATAACAAAAATTAGTCTGTGCGTGATTTTTTTGTAGTAGAAGCAGTTGCAGTATAGTGCCTAAAAAGTTAGCACGTTTGTGTTGTAGCACTGGGGTTTTGGATTTTGTTCTCACCAGAGAGATCTGATTGCAAAGCCGGGGCTTGGGTGAATTTCCTGCTACAGAGTCTGTTTAATTCCTTGACCCCAAATTACAGGCTTCTGAATAAATGTACCCTTGAATATGTGTACTTGTTTTTTGGATTTCAGACTGTAGCTCCTCAGTCAGATTTTGTTTCGCCATCTGTGTCCCATTGTGGAGATTTCCCTTCACTTCCTATCCCATAGACCTGGGGTCTCCAAACTTTCTAAACAAAGGGCCAATTTACTATCCGTCAGACTTTAGGAGGGCCGCACTGTGGCCAGTTGGAGAATAAAATGCCCCAGTGTCAGTGGGAGTAGACAATGTTTCAGGATTGGTTTCACTGGAAGGAATAATTCCTTATCATTGGTATCGGTGGAAGGAATAGTTCCCCATCATTGGCGTTGGTAGAAGGAGTAGGGTTTCATCATTGATGTCCGTGAAAGAAATAGTTCTCCATTATTGGTGTCAGTGGAATGAATAGTGCCCCATTACTGGTGTCAGTGGAAGGAGTAGGGTTTCATCCTTGGTTTCAGTGGAAGGAATAGTTCCTCATCATTGGTGTTGGTGGAAGGAATAGTTCCCCACCATTGGTGTTAGTAGCAGGAGTAGGGTTTCAGCATTCGTGTCTGTGGAAGGAATAGTTCTCCATTATTGGTGTCGGTGGAATGAATAGTGCCCCATTACTAGTGTCAGTGGAAGGAGTAGAGTTTCATCCTTTGTTCCAGTGGAAGGAATAGTTCCCCATCATTGGTGTCGGTGGAATGAATAGTGCCGCATTACTAGTGTCAGTGGAAGGAGTAGGGTTTCATCCTTGGTTCCAGTGGAAGGAATAGTTCCCCATCATTGGTGTCGGTGGAATAAATAGTGCCGCATATACTAGTGTCAGTGGAAGGAGTAGGGTTTGATCATTGGTGCCAGTGGAAGGAAAAATGCCTAACTGGTGTCAGTGGAAGGAGTTGGGCTCCTTCATTGGTGTCTGTGAGAGGAATAATGCCTTGTATCAGTGTGAAGAACAGTTCCTCAAGGGCCGCACACAGACAAGTAAAGGGCCACATTCAGCCCACGGGCCACAGTTTGGAGACCACTGCGTAGACCAACAGGAAGTGAGAGGAAATCCTGGCAAATTAAGAGAATTTCTTTAGGACCTCCAGGTCACCAGTACTAGTGTCCCCATTGGAAGATTTCCCCTCTGTTACTTTTCTGGGTACAACCCAGAATTTGGGATTTTCTTCTACTTTCACTTTCAATGATGATGGTAAACAGGACCAATAGAGAGGGTGAATCTCCTTAATGAGGACACAGATAGCAATAAAAACTGTCAGGTGTTCTAATCCTTCTCTACTCAATCAGAAACTCAGAAAAAAAAAAAAAAGGTAAAAATACAAAGTTTTGCCTTTAGTTATACTTTAAAATGCACATAATAAACAGATGTGGTGCCACGAAATGCTGGTTTAGCTCCTATCCTTAGTTGCTTCCATAGTTTTTCCATGGAACACTTGTCTCCCTTCTGAGCTGCTGTATAACAAAAAATATCACACTGCTGTCTATTGAATTGGATTAGATGAAATCTGTTATTTAGATATCACACAAAACAGCTGAAGGAACCAGGGTTTCCAGGTTCTTGTATGTGGGCATTCTATTTGCCCGAATCGTTTTGCGCATGCATGGTACACATAGCTGTGATGTAGCAATCCCAGGAAGCAATGGGGCCTGGCCTAGGCTGAATAGCAGGAGATGCTCCCTTGCAGCACAGAATTTGTAATTCAATTACATTGTCAGGCTCCATGTACACGGGACATTTGGAAAACACTTCTGATCGATATGAACTGCTGGAAAATGTAGGTTAAAAAACATCTGTTTAGCTGCATTTGCATACTGCGTTTATGCACGTTCACGTTTAGAAGCGTTTTTTTTAAGATAACCTCAGGAGACCTTGCAAAATGCACTGAAAAACAGTAAAAAATTAACTATTTCAGACATTTTGAGAGAAATAGAGAGAGCAGAAGCAGAGAGAGCAGTATGTGTTGAGATTAGCTGTCTTTTTTTTTTGTGGTGTTTGGATGTGTTCCAGCTCATTTCTGTGCAGAAATTATTGCAGCAGTGTCTAACATATTTTCTTTCATGCGAAACCTCAAAGTATGGTGTACCAGATCCATTTGAGTACCGGGAAAACGCTTTGCATGCATTTTTCATGATGAAAAAAGGCTCTGGGCAGCATCTGGAAATGGAAGAGTTCAAAAAAATTTCCAAACGCTTATAAACGCGGTTAGCCTCGATTATATGCGTTTACAAGCATTTGGAGTTTGAAACACTGATGAAATCTACTCCTGAACGCAAGTTTGATGCATTAAAAAAACGACTGTAAACTCAACTGCCTGTAAACGATTATGTATACAGGGACACATAGGAAAACATTAGGGAGAGTTCAGGGGCTGCTGAAAAAAACACAGAAAAGCTCCTGAACGTGAGTTTATCAGCTGCAGTGTACATGGAGCCTGAAAGAATAGGAATTCACCTACATTTCTAAACCGGACTGAGATGCCTGACTTCATAAGTATGCAAGCATTATAATAAAAACTATTTAAATCTCAGCTACAGTCATAGAGAAAAGCACAAATTGATGGACTTTTTTATTCATGAATAAATCATACAATATTTTTTTTTTTCCCCATGCAAGCATTGTAAACACCTACATTGGACTTGATATCAGCCTCTGCAATCCCTGCACAGCAAAGCTCAGACTGGAAGAGGGTGAGGTAGGGGCTGGGAGTTGATCAGGTGTGCTGAATGTGTTGAAAAGAAACATGATAATAGGAGGAAAGAGCAGAAGGAGCAGAGAGACAACCTCATCTTTGCTTATGAAAACTATGAAGAGCATTGTGGAAGTTTTACGTCATTAGAGACTACAGAGATTTAACTTTCAGATAGACCCTGCCTTGTAGATTTGCAGTGACATAAGATCACCAGTAAGACACAACCAAAGAACGGCTAGTATATGTAATTAGCAGATATGACCTCCCTATGATGTATAGCTTCAAATCATACATATAATCAAGTTTTTTTTTTTCTATAAAACCTATACATTTAAAGTATTGTAAAACAACCCAGTAGAGTAGAAATGAAAAACAAAACATTTGTGTATACATATAAAAAAACATTCTAAATACCTTTTTTTCAATATAAGTGATCACGTGATCTCTGTTCTCAGCTGCATAAGGAGCTTGGAAAGTTGGGGGTGGAGACTGCAGAGGGCGTGTCAGCAGAAAGCAGATAAACAACAGTACACTTATCTTCCCAGTAAATGGTTGTGCAGGTGTCAGCACAAGTCTGACCATCGGAGAACAGGCAGGCTGTTCTCCCAGCTTGGTCAGTTTTTTGGCTATGGATGTGCTCTTATGCTTAGTGTAGTCAGTTTGAAATATGGAATCGGGACTGGTAGGAATACCAGGAATTTCAAACAAAGGAAGAAATGCAAAGAACAGTATACTTTTTAATGTAAGTACATGGTACAGCATACAGTACACACATCAAGAATATGAGATGTTGGGGTAACATACACGTTAAAACTAGATTCACACTATTGCAGTTGCATTAGTACAAATGTGTTACATTCACTGGAGTTGATTTACTAAAACTGGAGAGTGCAACATCTGCTGCAGCTCTGTATAGAAACCAGCTTCCAGGTTTCCAGGTCAAAGCTTAAAGTGTTACTAAAGCTACAACAGTCTGTATATGCAGTAAAGCATGCTTGTAATACTGTGGAATCTAAGGGGTTAATCCTCTGCATTGTGTAAAAAAGCTGTTTGATCCTGTCTTCTCTACCCCTCCTCTTGTAAAAATGCCCATGCTGATAAGACAGACTGAACCTGTAGCCCTTCTGCACATACTCAGTTTAGTGTATATTGCTAGAGAGGTGTTTCTTTGGGGGGAGAGTACATGTGATCAGCACGGGGCCAATCAGCACCAGAGGTCAGGAGTTCTACATCCTCCTAGAGCAGAAAGAAAACTCCTACAAGCTTTAACCAGTGCTCAGCTGAAGTCACAAGACGGCTCTAACTGCTGATGAGAAAAGGTATTTAGCAGTTTATATTTACTAAAATAATCACATTTCTATGTTCTGTGTACTGTGGGAGACCAGATATAGTGAATGCAGGGTCCGGGGAGACCGGATATAGTGAATGCAGGGTCCGGGGAGACCGGATATAGTGAATGCAGGGTCCGGGGAGACCGGATATAGTGAATGCAGGGTCCGGGGAGACCGGGTATAGTGAATGCAGGGTCCGGGGAGACCGGATATAGTGAATGCAGGGTCCGGGGAGACCGGGTATAGTGAATGCAGGGTCCGGGGAGACCGGATATAGTGAATGCAGGGTCCGGGGAGACCGGATACAGTGAATGCAGGGTCCGGGGAGACCGGATATAGTGAATGCAGGGTCCGTGGAGACTGGATATAGTAAATGCAGGGTCCGGGGAGACCGGATACAGTGAATGCAGGGTCCGGGGAGACCGGATATAGTGAATGCAGGGTCCGTGGAGACTGGATATAGTAAATGCAGGGTCCAGGGAGACCAGATATAATGAATGCAGGGTCCGGGGAGACCAGATATAGTGAATGCAGGGTCCGGGGAGACCGGATATAGTGAATGCAGGGTCCGGGGAGACCAGATATAGTGAATGCAGGGTCCGGGGAGACCGGATACAGTGAATGCAGGGTCCGGGGAAACCAGATATAGTGAATGCAGGGTCCGGGGAGACCAGATATAGTGAATGCAGGGTCCGGGGAGACCGGATACAGTGAATGCAGGGTCCGGGGAGACCAGATATAGTGAATGCAGGGTCCGAGGAGAGTGGATACAGTGAATGCAGAGTCCGGGGAGACCGGGTACAGTGAATGCAGGGTCCGGGGAGACCGGATATAGTGAATGCAGGGTCCGGGGAGACCAGATATAGTGAATGCAGGGTCCTGGGTTTAGTAACACTTTAATTAAATAAGCTGAAGTTTGAAGCTGATTGGCTACCATGCAGAGCTTCACCAGATTTTGCACTCTTTAGTTTCAGTAATCGAACCCAGTTCTGTCAAGGCATCCCATTGTTTTGAATGTAACGCACCAAGACACAATTGTTTTCACATACACTGGTAGGATAAGTTAAGTCCTGATGATTGTTTCTTCCATTTATTTAAAAAAACAAGCAAACTTTAAGCCCTGGTTCACAATAATGTGGTGTGGGAAACACAGCGAATCCTGTGTGTTTCCTGCACCGCATTGCAGTCGCATGGCGTCCATGCGATCTGGTATGGGGGTCAATGTTAAATTAACGAAACCCTGAAACAGATAGCAAAACGCAGTGCGATTACCAGAATTCACATCGCATGCGTTTGCACACCAATGTGATGCGAATCAGGTGTGGAGAAAATAAAGGGTCCTGCACTTTTTTGGTACGGATGCGATTCGAGCCATACAAAATGTATGTGATTTGTATAGGAATTCCGTGCGGTTGCTGTGCGGATCACATGCGATGTGCCGAACAACATTGGTGTGAACTAAGGCTAAAAAAAAAGAGTTTGGCTCCCCTTTAAGGTACTGAAGTATTATTGTACATATCAGAGAACCTAAACATGACACTACTCAGTAGCATTATTTGAAAACAAAACTCTCCTGTCTTTTCCGGATCTAGACAAGTTTATCAGGAAAAACCTGTTTCTCGGCTTCTTCCCAAGATTTCTGTGCAGCACCTTTCTGGTAGGTAGGAACACTGGTGGATTGATGAGCTGCATTACTAGGCCAGCAAATCACTTTCTGTATATTTGTTCAGATCTTGTTCCATTTTTTTCGGCTTGGATAGTGACCTCTTTCTACCTAAATGTCATACCTAAGTGGCAGCTGCCCAGTTTTTGCCTTTAGTTATACTTTTAAGTGAACTCCAGTCTTGTTATGGAGAGAAAACAAATCTTCTGAGTCTGATTGGACAGGAGAATGCTAGTTGTTGAAGCTTAGCCATCAAAAGTCAGGTTCCAATAACCATGTAAAACCAAATTAGAAAGGGGTGTAGGGTTGTCTGCCCCATGTACACTGAGTATTTGCTCAGATCCTCTGAATGCCTTTTCTCCTGGCAGGAGAAAAGCTGCTTAACCATTTCCCACCAGCCGAATGCATATATGTGGACACTTGGCATCAAAGCCTTTAACGCCGAGTGGCTGCATATAGGCGTCCCTAGGTAAATTCTTTTCTGTGCTGAGAATGCTTTCCTTGTGCTCTCCCAGCACAGTAACCGATGGGTACCTGTGCATACTTGTGATCGGGTGCTTTCCGATCATGTGACCGCTGTGACTGCCAATCACAGCGGTCACATAATCAGAATGCCCGCCTCCGCCTACCAGCATTTAGAAGCTGTTAGGAGATGGGAAGCTGGTGAAAGCTGCATATTTCACGTGCATTTATCCATTATTTTGGCCATAATTTATCATTTATTCTGGCTTAAAGCACCTTCTGCTTTTTTCTGCCTAAAATCTCCTCTTGTGAATGAGCTAGTGGTGCATTTTTTCAGCCTCTAAACCCCTGGTGCTCAACCTGCAGCCCTTTGGTATATGATGTGCTGCCCTCGGACCTCAACACTCTGTAGTGGGGACATTGTTTTGGGCAGTGGTCTCCAAACTGTGGTCCGGGACATTATTGCTTGCACTTCCTTCAAGTGACACTAACAATGGAACATAATTCCTGCCACTGACACAAACGATGGGGCGGTGTTCCTTTGCCTAATACCAACAATGGGGCACCTTATTCTTCCCCAGATACTAACAATGGGGCACCATTCCTCCCCTGATAATAACAATGGGGCACCATTCCTCCCCTGACAGTAACAATGGGGCACCATTCCTCCCCTGATAATAACAATGGGGCACCATTCCTCTTCTGACAGTAACAGTGGGGAACTATTCCTCCCTTGATACCAACAATGGGGCACCATTCCTCCCCTGATACCAACAATGGGGCACCATTCCTCCCGATACCAACAACGGGGCACCATTCCTCCCCTGATACCAACAATGGGGCACCATTGCTCCCCTGATACCAACAATGGGGCACCATTGCTCCACTGATACCAACAATGGGGCACCATTGCTCCCCTGATACCAGCAATGGAGCACTATTCTTCCCCTGATACCAACAATGGAGCAATATCCCTTCCCCTAATACCAACAACAAGGTCCTATTCCTCCTAATAAGAAAACACAAGGGGGCGCCAACCTAAGTGCAGTAAGTTTAAAGCCAATAGCTACTCGAGCTGGCCAGTGGAGAGGCTGGTGGTGTCGGATGGAGCCTGGGTCCCAGGAATTGAAAGGAGAGAGCTGTCAGTAGAGGACACCAGGAACTAGCGCCGTAACCAGCATGGAGCTCACGGAAGTCCGAACTGGGAGTGCGAGGACAGGTCAGGTGACGCGTTTCAGAGCTACCGCTTCTTCCTCAGAAGGAGGTCTGAGGAAGAAGCAGAAACTTTGAAATGTGTCACCTGACAGATCACCTGACTTGTTCTCACACTCCCGTTGGTCGCCCGCTCTGTCCGGACTTCCGTGCGCTCCACACTGGTTACGGCTGTAGCTCCTGGTGTCCTCTGGCAGCTCACTCTCCTTTCCATTCCTGGGACCCAGGCTCCATCCGACACCAAACGCCAAAGCCTTTAAAAGCTGACTTTTTTATGTCCTGTGTTCATGAGGCCTAATATGGGTAATAGCTGCTATCTTGTGTTGTTTTCTTTGAGGCAGACAGGTTACTTTTAAAAGTCTAAAGTTGAGTAAGGTTCACTTTACTAACACTAACCTCTTGTTCAAACCTGTAAGTAAACCTATGTTTTAGGTTTTATGTTTTAGATGCATTTTAGATGTTTTGTAAGCATGACCTTTCAAAAGATGGCATGTTTTGCTAGATGCGGCAATCAATACATCACACTCTTAGGGGCACATGTATTTGTTTCTTGTACATAGTGGTTTGAAGAGCGTTTGAGTATAAACATACTACACTACATTAGTTTTTTTTCTTTTGGGATTTTTTTTTGTCTGCTTCTAAACGCTTCTGACTCATAATGCCTGTAAAGGCCTATGTGTGTAAGGACACATAGGATAATATAGATATAGCTTTTATAAGCAAAAAAAACTCAGTTGTCCTTAAAAGTGGCATTTTTGACACTCCGTGTACATGAGGCCTTAAAGTTGAGTTCCAGCTGAAAAAAAAATAAAAGTCAGCAGCTACAAAAACTGTAGCTACTGATGTTTAAAATACAGCCACCTACCTGTCCCTCGGTCCAGTGGTGTCCTCACCACCGCTGGTTTCACTGGCCGTCTTGTCTCCCTGGCGCCGGCATCTTTAGTGTGGGCACCCGGCTGTGACAGCCTGCTGATGTTTAAAATACAGCCACCTACCTGTCCCTCGGTCCAGTGGTGTCCTCACCACCGCTGGTTTCACTGGCCGTCTTCTCTCCCTGGCTCCGGTATCTTTAGTGTGGGCACCCGGCTGTGACAGCCTGGGTCTTCACAGCCGGGTGCCCACTGTGCATGTGTGAGAAGCGCTGCTCTTTGAGAATAGCCCTGTAGTCTTCTGGGACCTGTCACTTGTCCCAGAAGACTTTGGGGAGGACAACTTCCACTGGGAGCGGGTACCTGTCAAATTCGGGTACCCGCTCCCCAAAGGTGCCAATCCTTAATGGGAAGTGGGGGACAAAGCATTAAAACGGAACTTCCCCTTTTGGGTGGAACTCCGCTTTAAGGTTATTGGCAAGTTGAATCACATGCTGGTTTCTGACTCCAGTCCTGGAATATATCTACCAGCATTCCCACTTCCCACCAGCTGCCATGATGAAAATGGTCAATTCTTGCTGGTGGTGTTTCGGAGAGATACAAGATTCTGCTGGGTGATTCAATCACTGCGGCCCACCCAAAACTGTATATATTTGGGGCAGTTATTCCTAAAAACCTGAAAAGCAGAGAGTTGGCGTCCAAAGTAAGAAATGTCCACCATGCCACAAAGTATTGACAGGATGTCTGTTAGCAGGATGTGGCAAAAAGAGAACACACCTTCCATTACTAAGCTTGTAGCTGATCCACAGAGAGGATGGCCTACAATGCAAGGAATTCGAACTTCTGCAATCCGACCTCAGCATTCCTAGTGTGAACAATCCCATATTATATATCAATAGATTGTCAGCGTGTCCTTTGTTTGTCTAGAGTTCAGTTCTTATAATTACATCCAGATTGTCATAACGTTTTTTCCGAGTGCTGCTGTGCAGCCCTGCAGTCAAGGCTTGCAGTGTTTCATCATCCATTCTGCTGGCTGATGGGCAATAAAATAACTCAGAATTATGTAGCTATTGATCGTGGACATCATTTCACAGCTAGGTGATCATTGTTGCATTGTCTAATATATTGTGTTATTGTTTGCTTAGTAATAATTGTTTTTTTGGAATGACAACAAATAGTTTGAAAAAGAGAACTTGAGACAAGCCGACAAATGCACATATTTGTGAACTGATTTACCTCTCAATACATTTTTAATTCTATTCAGCAATTCTTGTGATTTATGCCCCCTTGGTAAACCACCTTTAAACTGCCTAAACACATTCCCTATCAGCTTCGGTACTTGCAAACACATTAGCTAGAAACATGGAAGAGTGACGACAAAAAAGACCAAGTGGTCCATCATGTTTGCCCCATTTAAATTTTTTTAACTTTTTTATCTGAGTATAGATTTATGTTTGTCCCAAGCATGTTTGAGTCCAATTACTGGTGACTGACAAACTACCTTTTACTGCAAGTCTGTTTCAAGCGTAAACTACTCTTTCGGAAAAATAATACTTTCCAAGATTAGTTTTGAACTTGCCTCCTGCTAACTAGAGGTTATGTCCTCTTGTTCTTAATCTTAGCTTCGTATTGAAAATCCTGTCCTCCTGGACCTTATTCACCCCCTTAATGTATTTAAAGGTTTCAATTATGTCTCCCCTTTCCCTTCTCTCCCGCAATGATTACTTTGTGCAGTGCAAAACCCAGCTGGCTCACAGCCAACTTCCAACTGTATGCTGTGTAGATAAGCCTGGTCTTAGAGCCCAGTGCTATGTTCAGACAAAGTTCAGGCCATATAGGGATACCGCTAGGAGGCAATAATAAGAGCAATGTAAGAAAATCTCTTGCTGATCCTTTCCCTTTTCTAATGGGAAATGGGACAGCTGATTACCAGGCATTGCTTAAAATTACTCACATTAAAAAAAACAAAAACAAACAGAAGTAGACACTTCAACTTTAGTAGACAGAGAGTCTAAGCTTCTCTCTTTTTTCCTGTACTATGGATCCAGCAGAATCGTTAGTGTCCAAAACTTAAGGGTGTATCAGTTTCCTGCATTCCCCACCTCATACTGTGGTTCCATCTACTGGCCTCTTTGTTTCATCAAAGCCCAGTAGTGACATATGTGTCAGGAGGAGGAACCATATTACACAACAGGGGAGCAGGCATCTGATACACCCAGAAGTATGTTGGATGGGAAGTTTCTGCAGGAAGTCCTAGCTCTTGAAGATATTAAGGTAAGATTTTGTTACTTTCCAGAGAGTCAACTATTAAAAGCCTCTTTTTATAGGCAGCGCTTGTTAGAAATTTTTTTCAAGTGACAGAATTTCTTTAAAATGCAATTGAACTGACCGTTGTGCCCAAAAAAGACAGGCAGAGGACAAAGGACCAGTCCACCAGTATTGCCCGTGGTCTTCCTGAAGCTAATCTTTTCCCATTACTGACTTACCATGTCTTGTTCTTCACGGTTTCTCAGTGTGGATTCAGTCATCTCGGTAGGGGCAAAGCTTTGCTTCCTCATGTCAGAGCTTCCAGCAAGGAGAACAATGAGTGGTACAGTAGTGACATCATCAAAGCTCACTCCGAATTTCCTAAATTAGCTGTGAGGAGCAGCAGTTCCTTATATTTAAACATCTGATACACAGCTATGAGGCTGTAGACACAGGAATGCCTAGGCACACTTACAAACCTGGAAGTGCACTGCTAATTTTCTAGACAAAAGATACATATTATGGGGTGCAGGGCCCTCGAACCCCTCGTGTATTTTATTGTATTGTTACTGTACTGTCTCATGTATTGTCTCCCATTGTAATGTACAGTGCTGAGCAAACTGTTGGCGCTATATTAATACTGTATAATAATAATAATAATACTGGTTAGGCACTAATAACACTTTCAGATATTTTCCTTTAGCTTCACCGTATGAGTGTAGGTCCACTTTAAGTTCACAAGGCCAGTTGCACAAGAAGCATTAGCGGTTTCCGAAACTACAGGTTGCCCACTCCCTCCTGATTTCCACACATTCCTCTTGGTCCATCATTATGATGAGTTTTCTCGATGCCAATAAGAAAATGCAGGAAGGGGTAGAAAAACTTAAACACTAGTGATGAAATGTTCAACATTGGGATGTAATATCCCTATAGGATCTCAGTGATGTGCTTTAGGTGGCCTTTTTAGGATCTTGGTGCACAGTGAAGTAAGTGTCCTAGAGTTGAGCATTCATTGAATCTATGATCTATTTATTGGTATATCTATGTACATGGCCAGCATAAGGGAACTAGGAGCAAAATAAAGTGTCAGACAATCTTCCCTGATGTACCTAGATAGATGAGCCCTGGTATTGATATATAACGGGTGGCACAGCTTACAGTTTGGGGCAGGTCTACCTTCAGTGACACCACTTCATTGCTTTCCTTTGTGTGACAGTCTGCATTATTACTTGCTGTTATTAATATTATTTTAAGTTTCATCTCTGGTAGTACAATTTTGATAATAACAGAGGATTGTTTGCACAATGCTATTTATGTGCCACAACACTGTGATGTTGCGTGGGAGATGAGTGACAGCTTCAAGCAATTGTATATCTTTCTCTTACCGCTTCATACAAATAGGAGTGACAGTGCGTGTTATTTCAATAAATGCGAGCATACAGTAGCTGCTGGAGGTAAATAGATAATGCTGGAGCATGATGTTTAACTCTGATGGCTAATTAGCAAAAAAACCCCCAAAACTTCATTGTAGATGTCCAGGCAGAAATCATAATCTGTTTTAAGCTATCCACCATGCAAATAATGGACTGCACACCAAAAACGTTCATCCCCAGCCAAGGGTTGTTGACAGGGATCCGCATGAGAAAGCCCTGTTATGGGTGAAACATGTTGGGGCATGGCTTTCAGTGGGAGTGAATTGTGTGCTTTCTTTGAAGTGAGCCCTAGATGGAGTTGGAAGTTTTCTGTGTGCAGCCCATTAGTTGGACCAGCCTTTCTCAACCTTTTTAACACACAAGAACCCTTGAAATAAATTTCTGGTTTTAAGAAACTTTTGCTTAAAATGACTATATCTACAACTCATGATACATTGGTGTGATCACTAGGAAGACTGCTCCTTACATTTGTGGTATTTGGGAAGACTTGGCCCTTTACATATAGCTAATAAGATCAATGGCATCAGTGGGAACGTATGTGAGAGGCAGAAATTGCTCAAGTAACCTGTAGCAGCCTTTGGCGGAACCATAGGGTTCCATGGAAACCTGGTTGAGAAACCCTGATTTGGGTGGTAGATTGCAGTACAGAGAGAGTACAGTCCTAGGCCTTGGCACCCTACTGATTGTAGGGAATTGAGGCTGGCTTGTGGGAGGTGAAAGGGGTTAGGTTCATCCAATAGTTTTATGCTACATACAGTATACTGTGTAAATTGTACTTTATTATAGTAGGTGTACATCATACGCATATATGCCATTCTCTCTGCTGAGGTGCTAACCAACCTTATAGCTTAAGCTGGGTACACACTAATAAAATTGGGCGAACAATCTTCCGGTTTTCCTTGATGTTTCACATCAAGTCCAACCCAAGGATGGTACTAATTGTACGACAGTTCTCGAATGACAAAGGCTTTTTTTTTTGTTTGTTTGACATAGAATCGTTGTAGCGTAGATTATTGCTGTTTATTGTTTCTGATCATGCTCAATCTTTTGTATCTGATTTTTCTCATATGAAAACAGTACACATTAAACAAAAATCATTAGTTCTGTTCATGTATGAGAAAAATTTTGGAGTTTGCCCCTTCGGAAATGTTCATTTAGAAAGTCTGAATCAGATGTCAAAAGTTGTACACACACCAGGGGCGGACTGACCATTTGGAAACTCGGGCACTGCCCGAGGGCCCAGGGTCAGTAGGGGGCCCCATGAGATGCCCCTGATACGTTTTTCATAGGCTTTTTTGAGTTTGGGCAAGGACACAGGGGCCCCATGATCCTCTATTGCCCGGGGGCCCCATGAGTTGTCAGTCCGCCCCTGATACACACTATTCGAAAATTGATCGTTTTTTGTAATTTTTCTTTTTATTCTCTCATAGCATGTACCCCGTTTATAGTAGTAAAAATGGCTGCTAAATATCTGCTTTCTTGGTCACCTTCCTTCCTCATAATCTGGGGGGGGTCACTGATTATTGGCCGTCCTGATGCACACCCCAGATATACATGCACCATTTTTTAACCAATCGACGGCTTCCTGTTTGTTTAACAAAAACGATCATTCAGGAGAATACCAACAGTAAATTTACCTTAACTAGTGTCTGATCGTTTGTCTATTGACCACCACTGGTTGAAGGCTTTCCGATTGCTGCTGGGAAAATGATTTCTTCTTCCTGCCGCAATCAATTATTACGTTCAAACAGAAATGACAAATTTTGTTTTATTTAGGTCTAAATTGATTGGATTTATTCCTGAACAAATGATCTATTTGCAATTGTTCGATAATGTGTTTGGAATTTTTAACTCATCCAGTGTGGTTTTCATCTTTGGTCATAAGTGATCAAAACAGTGAAAGACTTTGTTAGAGGCAATCCAAAAGTAAAAAAAGTTTTCTAGAGGATTGGATTCATGGACTGGATTAATGGATGTACGTTCACCATAAGAAGGAGTTGTGGTAAATCTATAGGGCTCATGCACATGGGTGCATTTGCCTGTACATCATGAAAAATGATGTATATTTTGGAATATTTTGGCACCCAGGAAATACAGATGGTGCATACAGCCTACTGTCATTAGCCTGTCCAAATCAGTAACAGGAGGAAATAAAGCTGGGCTGTACATGGCTGTATGCACATCTGAGCGGTACCAACATAGAGAGCTATACGTGTTCAGGGACATATGACCTGAATGCATACTTTCCGAATTTTGGCATTTGTCCTTGAATGCAGGTACCTCTTGTGTGTATAGTTGAAATGTATGTCAGCTGTCACTGAGTGTGGTGAACACCACCAGTTCCTCCCAGATACCGAAATTCAGTTTTTGTGTTTTGGGGGCAAATGCGCCTATATGCATGAAGTCTTAAAGTGGTTATAAAGCCTGAACATTTTTTTTTTTGCCTTAATGCCTTCCTTAAAGACAATGTTTAGTCATCAGTATCCCCCCCTCTCGATTCTCCCTTTTGCTTACCTGAGCCCTCATTCGGTCCAAAGTGTACATCTCCAGCTGGTCTCAAAAGCTTTGCCATTGGCTTCCACTGCTGTCAGACAAAGTAAGTAAAGAGGGATCGGTGGGGGGTAAAGTCCTACTGTCAGTGTCTATAGACTCAGGCAGCGGAGCTCAGGAGCGAGCCCAAAAAATAGAAAGAGTCTTTTCATTGGGGCACTACCTGGAGAGAAGGAGCCGAGGAGCTTCGGTGAGGATCCAAGAAGAGGAGGTTTGGGTCCACTCTGCAATTCCATTGCACAGAGCAGGTAAGTATAAACCTGTTGTTTAAAAAAATGCATTTACAATCACTTTAAAGTGTTTGTATAGGCAGCATGTCCCTTTGACAGAAATCAATCAGCTCACTGAACAAAGCTCGTCTGGTCCCTGTTAAACTGGACAAATACAGGTAAGATTTATTATAAGTTTACCTGTAGTTAAGAATGTCGGACAAGAATTTACTACCACTTTAAGGTAAAAAACCTTATGCCGGCAGAACCACTTTAGGGCTGCATGGGCTGAACAACGGGATCAGCTCTTTCTACATTACGGGAGAATTTTCTAAATATCGTGTAGATAATAGATTCTGTTTATTTTCCCCATCTAATAGAATGAGGAAGTGAAGCTTTACTTCACAGACATGGAACAATCGGAATCGTTCCCGGCGATAACCTTGATAACACCTTTGCTTTGAGGAATCGTTTCCTCCTCTGCTCTTCTTCGAGGTACCTCTTCATCCTTGACACTTTGAAGTTTGTGTCAGGCAAATTTTGCTCTAGAAAAGCGCGAGCGTTCAAAGGGTTTGTGGGAAAACTAAGCAGCTGTTTCACCGCTAAGGCTAGTGGAAAAAACGTGTTTGTATTAATTATGCAACCACAGAAATCATTGAGGAAGACAGTCTCAAGTGAACAGTGCCATGTACCTACACAGAAGCCGTACAAGCGCTTTATTAATAACGATCCGTGTTACAACGCTCTTAGGGCACCTGTGTCATTCCACCTGTGGAAGTTCATGTCAGGAAATTGTAATTTAGAAAGATATAAAGCTCTAAGGGGCTCATTTATTTAGACTGAAAAATAGCTTTTCTTTACGCTGAACGCTGTGGATAATTTGTAGCATATCGACGGCAATTTCTTATATATTTGTATACAGTGTTGGTATAAAAAGCTAATTGGTAAAAAAACTGTGGAAAACCATGGGGGTTTTTAACCAGCATTGTCCATCATGCGTAATGGAGTTGTGAGTAATGTCAGTAGCGCGACTTTTATGTTTTTCTCGATTTTTATACAAGTAAAACACCCATTGTAGTCTCCCCTTCATAAAAGATGCTAATCAGGCACACTGTATCCTTACAGATACAAATGCTTTGTTAGTATCCTGACCAGCCCTCTAGACTCTACTGCACATAGCAGTCGTGATGCTCTCTGTTGCTTGTGTAGCGGATCGTACACATCAATACATCCCCGGAGCAAGTATCCATCATAATTCTCACAAACGCTCGTACTCATTGGTCAGCACAGCCATGTGACCATGCTGACCAATCAGAAGTGCATCTGAGGCTTCTTCTTTGGTAAGGTGTTCCAGAAAAAATAAGCGTTCCTCACTGGTCAGCAAAGTCACGTGGTTACGCTGATCAATGAACCCTTGCCATTGTGAGAATTTTCATACATACTCCAGGGCTGTGTATTGTGATGTCCAGACTGCTACATCGGTAGGATGGGGCATCATGGCCGCAATGTGCAGAGGAAATTGGAGGGGTGGCCATGATTTTTTTGAAGTTGGCACACCTTTTCATTTTTCTTGAAAAGGTAAACTCATTCTTGAATTAAAACCTTTTATTTTTTCATTACATACCTTACTTTAGACCCAGTGAATCTTCATGAAATTCGGGCAGACTATGACTGGTGGGAGTTGCCAGCAAACAATTCTCAGATCACCTTATTAGTAATGGAGTGAGGTGGACTAGTGCACTACAGCAATGTCTAAATGAAAAGATGAAGCACTGTCCAGGTAGGATGTGCTACCTGTAAACATTTTAGGTCTTACAGAGGACCTGAACTATGGAGGTTGTGTCCAAAAATAGACAATCAGATGGCAATGGACAAGTCATCACTATTGCCTATGTCTCATTGCAGTTGATCTCTTTCCAGTTACTGACTTACCATTTCTTGTTCCACACTGTGTCCATGTGTGGTGGTGGCCATCTTGGTAGAAGATCAGGGCTTTGCTTCCTTCTGTCAGAGCTGCCCTACTGATGACTGCTGCTCTGATGGTGGGTGGTGGTGATAAGGTTTAAGAAGCTTGAGGAGACATGTAAAAATCAGAAATCTGTAGATAAGTAAAGTAATAGCAGGGAGATCTTGTACCACAGGTACAGATTTCTCTCCAGCAAGTAAAATCAGCAGCACAGAAGTCACATCACCAAATCTCACTCCAAACCTTGTGACACTGCTGATATACAGCTATTACAATACAGAATAGGAGTGCCTAGGCAGAGAAAGTTTACTGCTGTTTTTTTTCCAAGGAATTCAAGACAAAGAGTACATTTTTAAGGATACTGTTCGGCCAGAATTAAAATTTCCAGATGGTTCCTAGGACATAGCAAATCTTTACTTTTTGAGTTTCGGTCATCTAATTTTCAGTTCTGGTTGCAAGGTACTTGTAAGAATGGGAGACTGAAGACTCCATTCTCAAATTTGTTTATGTACTCCACCACCTGACCTTCCTGATTTCTTCTGATTTAGGCCTCATGCACACAGGACGTTTTGAAAATTCTTTTCCTTCTGGCAGCAACGTTTTGGCAGACAAAAACCATTTTACAAGCATTTAGGCTTGTTTACAGGCGTCAAGCATTTGGGCGTTAATTCATTTAATTGGCCAGAATGATAAAAGTGCTAAACAATATGCAATGCATATTAGCACATTATGTCTTTACCTTTGCTGGGGAGTTTTTTTCGTTTTTTTTTTATAATCAACGCGATTTATTACCGCTTTAATTTGTAGTACAGAATTTGTTCCATGTTGGCAGTTGTAAGCAGATATTTTAATTGGAGGAACACTAAACATGAAATTTCTTTTCATACGCTTATATGGAAATTGAAATTTACTGTACTAGCGATGGATTATTGATCTAGTTTACTATAAAATCTTTATCAACACATTTTTAGCTGGCTATTTGCTAATATCAATCCTTTTATCTGTGTAAAAGTACAGCCCTCTGATTTTACATGACAGAAAAAAAAGTGAGACAATGGGATTTTACAGTTGGTCATAAAATACTGGATTCACACATGATGGATGTTAACTGTAAAAAGAACTCCATATCCACTGTAGACTATGTCTGCTTAGTTCCAGTCTTATATTGAACTACATTATAAATACAAATTAAAGTGCAACACCACTGCTGTATAATCCAGATACAGTTTTATTCCAGTTAAGGTCAGATGAACAGTCAAAAGGGTGGCCAACGCATTTCAGGGGCCCAAAAACTCCCAAGCTCAGCTTCTGTGTGTATACTTGTGCAATGTACATTTGTTTTTTTTTTTTAAATAAAAGCCCTTTGATAAAGCTGCATGGTCCCACATGAAACTATCTTTGTTCGGGTAACGCTTTTCCCTATGCGCATATGGCCCCAAAACTCCCCTCTTCATCAAGTCTATGGAAAACTTTGAGATTTATACAGGGTTTTTTGGGACCCTTAAAATGTATTGGCTTTCCTTTTGATTGCTTGTCTGGCCTTTACCGGAATAAAACTGTATCTGGAATATTGAGCAATGATGTGGTGCTTCCATTTTTATACTTTAGTACAGTAAATAAAAGAAACCACAGAGATCCTTTGGGATGTAGAAGCTGCCTGCCTGGTAACTAGATCACCTATACCAACATCATTACAATGCTTTTAGATAGCAAATTGCCAATAGGGTAACCTCACAGGCGCTGTCCTATCTTTCTACTTTCTTAAATATTTTAATGAAGACAAACCTTAGTACCCACTGTGGAGAAGTCTTTTTATACTTAACCCCTTGACAGCGACAGTACGCAAATATGCGGCCTCTCGGCGGCTTGACGCCAAGTGGCTGCATATTTGCGTACCATTTGAAAACACATATGTGCTGAGAGCGTGTTCCCTGCGCACTCCCAGCTAATATCTCGGTGTCTCATGGTAAGGTCCCGATCTCCCCTTGCGATCGGGACCTTTTCCGATCATGTAACCGCTGTGACAGCGAATCATGGCAATTACATGACCCTAAAACTGCGCCTTGCCTCCCGGCATTTGAAACCTAAAGGGCCGGGAGGCGCCGGCGCGAAGAGGTTGAAGTGTACCTGTAGTGGTCCCAAGGTTAGTCATTGCCCACTGTTTGCCTTAGTAGGTGTCTTTCTTCCAGTAGTCTTAATATAGGGGTTGGCACAATTGTGGATCAATCAACTGCCAATTTACTCATCTGGAGCAGGTGCTCTGGTAGAGTAGGAGCAGGTGAGCTGAGCTCCTAAGTGCACAACGTGAAGGAATTCAGTTCTTTTCCTGTAAATATTGAAGATTAAGTGCTTTACAGTGCTTGCAGCTACAAAGGTCAGTGGAGGCTTCTTGCAAAGTTCATGTAGGGCTGGTTCACAACAGAATCGCACAGGAATGTGGTCTTGCACATTTCCCTGCAGTGCAATTTTTCTGTTTGTTAATTTGAATGGGCAGCAAATCGCACTGGAATCCACAAAAAGAAGTGCAAGCACTAATTTTGAAAAACGCGTTTCACCAAATCACATGGTACTGTAGTACCATGCTATCTGGTGCCTGCAAATGCACTGCATTTGGGGTGCTGCTAACAATGTATTGTTATCCACTGCAGATTGGAAAGGCAGTACATTTTGAATGCAGTACGGAAAATGCACACGGAACACGCCTTTTGTCACAACACGTTCTAGTGTGAACTGACCCTTGCTGTTTGTTAAAAGTCTGTAAACACTGGAGTGTTCATAGCCCGACCCCGGGTTCACGTTAAGGTGGTCTTTTTCAGCCCCAAGGAGAATCTGTTAATAATTTAGAAAACTTTGGAGCTTGCAGCAATTTTTGACCCCCCCCCCATGTCTTCCTGGCGGATGGAGACAGGAAGATCCAAAAATGCTGTATACTCCACGAGTGAGCACCTTTTGAAGCTCCAGTAATTGTCAATGTGTAATGTACAGCATATGCATTTTATATCACAGGAACAAAAACTGAAGATACATATTACATAAGATTTTGAGGGTTTATGTTACAATAATGTGTCTTTTTCATAAATGTTTTCATGCAAGATTCCCACAGTTTTCTCTCAAGACTCACACATTTTTCTAATTGGATTCAATTGGAAAAATGTGAGATTCCGGGAAGAAAGTTGTGTGAAAACGTTTATAAGTAGTCCCCTAGTGTTGTACAGTCCATAGACACCACTGGTGGTATACCAAAGAGAAAAGTGCACTTATGACTGTGCAAAGTATAAAAATCTCTAACTAATCAAATTTGATCGTTTTACCGTCCGATTAGGTTATTTCCAATACACCCAGCTGTGTCTGATATACAGAAGTAAAGTAAAAGCAATTGAAGCTGTTAGTAACTAAGCAGATTTCAGCTGTGAAAAAATAGGAACCCAATTCCTATATCTTCCATTGGCACATACAAGGCTTTTGTAGTTTTTTTTCTTCTGCACTTTTTGCCAGATCTCCTCACATGTCATGGAAAAAGAGAACTGAACCAAAAATTATTATTATTATTATAATACATGATTTATATAGCGCCAAGAGTTTGCTCAGCTCGTTACAAAATAAAAATATAGTTCCCATGATGCAGCATGTTACTTCTTCATCCTACATAAATTTTATTCATTATGGTTTAGAGCAGTGGTCTCCAAACTGTGGCCTTTGGCTTGCCTTTATCTGGCCCTTGGAGCACTGTTCCTTTCATTGATATGAGATACTATTACTCCCAACAATGGACACTAAGGATGGGGTACTATTCTTTCTACTGACACCAGTGATGGGGCACTATTCCTCCCACTGACACCAACAATGGGGAATTATTCCCCCCACTGATATCAGCAATGTGGTACTATTTTCTCCCACAGTCACCAATGACAGGGCACTATTCCTCCCACCCGTGGGCCAAATGTGGCCCTTTGCTTTCCTGTATGCGTCCCTTGGGAAACTGTTCCTTACACTGATACAAGGCATTATTCCCACTGACACCAATGATTGGACACTATTACTCCCACTGACACCAACGTCTGGCCCCCTAAAGTCTAAAGGACAGTAAACTGGCCCTTTGTTTAGAAAGTTTGGAGATCCCTGGTTTAGAGAAGGAGGTGGGCACTGATAGAAAATGTAAAGTCATGTCCCAGACTGAGTAAAACTGCTCTCACATTGCAAGGAAAAAAGTAGATAATGTAGGGCAGCACAGTGGCTAAATGGTTAGCACTTCCACCTGGCAGTACTAGGGTCATTGGTTCGAATCCCAATAACGGCACTACCTGCCTGGAGTTTGCATGTTCTCCTTGTGCCTGCATGGCTTTCCTCTGGGTAATCCTGTTTCCTCCGACACTCCAAAGACATGCTGGTAGGTGAATTGGCTCCTGTCTAAATTGGCCCTAGTATGTGTATGTATGAATGTGAGTTGGGGACCTTAGATTGTACGCTCCTTGAGGGTTAGGGACTGATGTGAATGTACAATATATATGTAAAGCGCTGCATACATTGATGGCGCTATATAAGTACCATAAATAAATAAATTTAAAAAAAATAATGTTAACTGATTGTATTCAGTCATTTTCAGGCAGATTACATTCAACTTAATTGCTGGATTTTTCCCTCCACACGGGCAGCCCAGGTGCAGCGTACAGTTTGTTTATTTTTTTTTTCGCATATGCCCATACAATGTACTTGTGGTTATGACACCATCACCATATACCTGAGTACAGCAGTGCACAGCCATTCATGTATGGGGCTTGTATGCTGCATCCTGGCTGCCCGAATAAAGGAAATACACCGCCAATTGCGTCAGGCTTAGCCACCAATGTGCAAAAGAGCCCTTCTTGACACATTTTTACTTGGGGGTCTATTTATAAATATTTTCACCCAAGATTCATACATTTTTTTAAGGCTGCATTCACACATGAGCAGATCGTATTCCTGATGATTTTAATGCATTTTTTCCCAGGAGTTTTTCCATGTATTTTTCAGGTATATTACAGGGGCATTACAGGTATTTCTCCACGTGTATCGAGCTTTAGGAGTTTAATTCCTGGTCTGGGACTAGGGGAGGAGACAGTGGCATCACTAGAGTTGGTGGCACCTGGTGTGGTAAAACATGGAGCTAGGCCGGCCGGTTTTACCTGTAGGACGGCGGGCAGGCTAAGTGAAGACTCTAGGACAGGTCCAGAGTTGCCTAGTACACACATAGAGAGCATAGATAAAGAAGAGCCACAACCATCTAAATGTAGCCTGTACTATAAAAGGTGAAGCACTCATAGATGGTGATGAAGGCACATCGGTGGTGTAGAGGGGTCTCCAGAATACTGTGGGAACCATGCAGAGTTTGGCAGGCAAGCGCTCAGGATGTGTGCAGTGATCGGCAGGTAAGAGGCTGGAGAGTGTACTTCAGTGCCTTCCATGGCTTGGCGGCTTCCAGAAGCTTTTGGCAAACTTCAGGAGCAGCTTGTAATGATGTCGCTACGTTGGAGGCGTGGCTCACTGTGACACAAATGGACCGTTTGGAATAATGCACCTGCTCCCAGCTTCAGACTTTCCTGGTTGGGCGGTGGGTGGAGCCACTGGGTGTCACCCCTCTGGTGGGTGTCACCCAGGTGAGGTCCGCACCCCCTACACCCCCATAGGGACGCTACTGGGAGGAGAGCAGTTTTATAGAAGAGGAATCCTTCAGGCTTAAAAATATGTCAAAACGCTCATATCGCACATTTACAGGTGGTCCTATTGATATTTATGCAGTCACAAATGCCTGACTGTACTCGAAAAAAAGCTCACTTTTTCGAGCGTAGGGCGACTGAATGCACAAGGGGAACATCGGAAAGAATGGGAGTTTCATAGTCAGGTTTAGGGAAACAAGCAGAAAAATGCTCGGGTCTAAAAGGGGGCTAAATGGATTTAACTGGAGAAATTTATAAATCTGGGGTGAAATTTGTATGAATCTTTTGGAAAACATTTAAAAACAGACCCTATAGCAACTATAAACTGTCCTTGACCGAGAATGGAAATCCATTATTTAGAAAGGTGAAAGGTTTCGGATCTACAATATAATTTTCATGCCATTATTGTGTGCATATCATTTAACAACTAGACAAATGAGCACTCACAGAACTTAGGTGGTTTTACCGCTAGATATATTTATCATCATATATTTAATAATGATGCATTGCCTAGGAAGTAGTGAAGAAAAGACAGGTGTTATCCTTTAAACTTGCTTTACCCTTGCAGTATTTTGGCTTTGGACCCTGGCGAGTAAAGCTTGGCAGGCCAACGAGACTTTCATGCCCAGAAAATAGTGAACGCGTCTCCTGGTGAGGATGAGAGGAAACACAAGAGGACTTGGAAATGTTTGTATTGAAGGAATTCTGTCACTCCTCTGTGACTTCCCTATGGCGCCTTTTTGGATGACGTCAGGCCGGGGGTGTAATGGAATGAAAATTTTGATATCGGGCCATTTTCTAATTCGCTAGTACTGAGCAGCAAAGGAGAAGTGTCTTTCATACATCAAACTGTAGGAACTGAAGTTCTTGCTGCAAATAGCAGCAAATCAGTACTTTTCTTTTAATCTATAGTGCAGCAGTGGTGGCAAGTAAGGAAGACTTGGATTGGTTATTGGGAGCAGCAAACTTTTCTTCCTTTAGAACCCCAGGCTACATTTATTAGTGCAGGGCTTGATAAATCACAGGCGCCAGGTCACCATGATGACTTGAAATTGCGTCCTGGCGCCTGGGTTCACATACTGCCTCCCATAGAATTCAGTGGAAAATTGTGCCCTTTACACTACAATGGAAAATCGCGCCCCATAGACTTCAATGGGAATTTGTGCCCAATAGACTTCAGTGGGAAATTGCACCCCATAGACTTCAATGGGAAAATGCCCCCCGTAGACTTCAAGGGGAAAACGCCTCCCATAGACTTCAAGGGGTAAACGCCTCCCGCAGACTTCTACGGGAAAACTCCTCCCGTAGACTTCAAGGGGAAAACTCCTCCCGTAGACTTCTATGGGAAAACTCCTCCCGTAGACTTTAAGGGGAAAACGCCTCCCGTAGACTTCAAGGGGAAAACGTCTCCTGTAGATTTCTACGGGAAAACGCCTCCTGTAGACTTCAAGGGGAAAACGCCTCCCGTAGACTTCAAGGGGAAAATGCCTCCTGTAGACTTCAAGGGGAAAACGCCCCCCGTAGACTTCAAGGGGAAAACGCCTCCCACAGACTTCAACGGGAAAACGCCTCCCGTAGACTTCAATGAGAAAACGCCTTCCGTAGACTTCAATGAGAAAACGCCTTCCGTAGACTTCAATGAGAAAATGCCTCCCGTAGACTTCAACGGGAAAACTCCTGTCAATAGCAATCCTATGTGAACACTTATCTCTGCATGCCACTGTACTGTATCACTTACAAATCTGGAACGCACCGCTACAAACTCGCACAGAACTCTTTTCATAATGGCACTCAAAATACAATGCATGTGGATCACATCTGTGTGAAACCACCTCAATGGGAAAACAAAATATTTAGCCTGTCATGCAAATCTGTGAGTTTCAAAACAAATCTTGAATCGCATATGTGTGAACCAAGGTGGCTTCATTCACACCTGGGTGTTTTGGGATTGCAGGAGAATCGCTGTGATCTCAAAATGCAGGTTCAGGTGCCATTACGTTCAGTGGCGCCTAAAATTTGTGGTTTTGCTGTGATTGTGGCATTGCAAATTGCATCGCGTGAAGTCTCGGGCGCCGACAACCCACGCTACGCAAGAAAAACTGGCTTCTAACTTTTTTAGATGGCTCCTCAATTCAAAGCAAATTTGTCAAGCCCTGTATTAGAGTCTTAAGGGACCAATATCATAAAAAATGTATTCTGCATTTAAGTATTACTATCAGTAATAGTATTCAGTATTTTAATTCCTCCTTTTATGTCACGTTTTATTTACTTTACAAAAATGATTACTACAACTGTTCCAACACCTTCTCGTGGCTCATCACTTTGAGGGGGGCCCCCCTCTTATTAATAGTAAGGTGGAGAGGGCAGGGCATCGGCCAATGGGCAGGAAGCTGGTGCTCACTTCAGCTCCTGGTTTCCATGATCAGGGATAGTCTATAGTGCTCAAATGTGGTGTCCAGATACCTGAAGATGTCTACTATTCAATACAGGTATGAAATAAAACAAAATAATCCCACCACTTTTCTTTAACTGGTTCCTACCCGCAGTTCTTCAGTTTATATTCCTTAGTACAATGTGCTTTCTGCTGTGGAAATGGCGATCTACGTTTCATTTGGGGATTAGTAACCTGTGGCAGTGGGTGTTCCTATTTTCAAGACTATGCTATCACGGACAGTGCTGGACTTGTAATCATGTGATCGATATGTCAACAACACCATGTGATCACAATCCTTGGCTAACAATGTGCCTTGTATGGAGTCACACTGACAGCAGAGACCACCACAAAAAAAAAAAATGAAAAAAGTATATAATAAGTTGTTCATTACAGAGGACAAGGGGGCACTCTTTACGTCTGTAGGAAAAGAGATTTAACCTCCAAATGCAGAAAGGCTTCTTTGCAGTAAGAGCTGTGAAAATGTGGAATAGACTTCCTCAACAGTTGCTTCTGATGAGCTCAGTAGACTGTTTTAAAAATTTCCTGGATTCTTTCCTAAATGCACAAACTATACCTGGATATTATGTAACTATGTTAAATATACATTGTTTCTGCTTCCTCAATGGGCACTTGGTATCTTGCTATGGGATGTAAATGTTCCCAGTATGTCCTAATGATGCCATAGCGTCAATCAAAGCTGTTCAATGGTCCAGTGCCGAAAAAATGTGAGTCAGCCATCCTTTGAAGACAGGCTGGGTTCACAGGGGCAGAGGGCTGCAGTAAAAAATGGACATCTTGGAAGTGGTAGAAACAAACATCAGAATTTTCCAGACAAGCTTTCGGCAAGCAGCACTACCTTGAAGAAGTGGGTACATCCCAAAAGCTTTTCCTGAAAATTTTAATGTTATTGCAAATAAAAGGTATCATGGGGCAGCACAGTAGCTAAATGGTTAGCACTTCTGCCTAGCAGCACTAGGGTTGTTGGTTCGTATCCCAACCACAGCACTACCTGCGTGGAGTTTGCATGTTCTCCCTGTGCCTGAGTGGGTTTCCTCCGGGTACTTTGGTTACCTCCCACACTCCAAAAACATGCTGGTAGGTTAATTGGCTCCTGTGTGAAAAAATTGGCCCTTGTATGCAGTGGTGTATTTAGGCTGTCCTAGTGCCCCCCCATGGAAAGAACCTGATATTGACCAACAACACCCCTGCCCACCCCCCCACATGAGAGAGGCTTCCAATAACACAGCCCCCCCCCCCCCCATCAAGAAAGACACTCACCTTCACAGCTCCCGGCTGCATACACCATCAAGCAGCCCACAACCTCTCTCGGATCCCACCCAGTCCCCATGCCACATGTGTCCTTTTTTCCGGGGGGTGGTGCTGCCCCCTGAAAAATGCCACCCTAGGCAAATGCCTTGTTTGCCTTGTGGTAAATATGCCCCTGCTTGTATGTATGATTGTGAATAGGGACCTTAGATTATAAGCTCTTGAGGGTTAGGGACTTATGTGAATGTACAATATATATGTAAAGCACTGTGTAAATTGGCTATATCTGTAATAAATAAGTAAAGTGCACTAATATGGCTGCAGTCAACTCAAGCATGATGGTAGTGGTATAGACACCCATGTCTGTATTTACCTTAAGGCCAAATAGGGCAGTTCAGACTAGGGTGTTTGTGTTGCATTAGTTTTGACTCAGCAAGTTGCAGTTGGTAGGCTTGTACCTGCTAATTACGTCAATTAAAGGCAGTGGGGCCACGCCACAATTGCTTGCCAAAAGTGGCCAAGGTGGTTGCAGGGTGGCAATGTAAAATCCTCCTTGGGAGGGAGCAATATCGCATCATGTGTCTGTGTGTAAACCAGTTCCAAACACATTATAGAGATCAACATAAATGAATACAGCTAGTAGTATTAAATAAAAAAAATCAGTGGGGATGAAGTGGTAAGAGACGCTCATTCTGCCAGGGTTATTGGCTGTTGAACATGTTGAGCAGCTAGGACAGTTTTGTTTTTTTTATTGTACAATGATAGATAAAACTGATTGCTTTATTACTGTACATTCTCCTTTATACAGTGTAGTTCCGATCAGTAATTAGCGGCAGAATTTCTGACTGGTAACAGAACAATCTACGCCCAACTTGAACATCTTCGACACTTGGATGGCGCTGTGCTTGTTTGCAGCAGGGCATAATTTATATCCCAGCTGCCCATTGAAGCAAGTATGAAATTTACTAGGATACAAAAGGATTGGAGCCACCCTGTGCGCCAGCAAACTAGCACACAGAATTACATTTCGAAGGAGCGCTTGGCAGGGCCTTTTTGAGATTTACACAAAATATTTATAAAATCCTCACCAGCTGCAATATATATAAATGACTAAGATGACACAACATTTGTTGGATGTTGAACCTTTGAGGGTTTAAAAACCGGGTTCACACTAATGTGTTGAGGGACACCGTATGTAATTTACACAGAAATGACACCGCATGTAATTTACACAGGAATCGCAACGCATTCCTGTGCAAATTACATGCGATGTCCGTGCAGTGCAATTTGAGCCATACATTTTTGTATGGCTCAAATCGCATCCAAAAAGGTGCAGGACCCTTTTTTTTTTACCCGCACCTGAATCGCATTTCATGGGTGTTCTCACCCATGCAATGCAATTTCTGTCAATCGCACTGCGTTTTATGATCTGTTTTGGGGTGTCAGTAATTTAAAGTGATACTAAATCCACAACAGTAAAATCAGTCTGTATATGCAGTAAAGTGTGCTTGTTATACTCACTGTGGAACCTAAGGGGTTAATCCTCTGCATTGTGTAAAAAGGCTGTTTGATCGTGTATTCTCTGTTCCTCCTCTTGTTCAAATGGCTACATCTTATCTCCTGATAAGACAGACTGAACCGTAGCCATTCTGCACATACTCAGTTTAGTGTGTATTGCTAGAGAGTTTTTTTTTCCTTGGGAGAGTGCATGTGATCAGCACAGGGCCAATCGGCACTGTCCAGACAGAAGTCAGGGGTTCTACATCCTCCTAGAGCAGAAAGAAACCTCCTCCTACAAGCTTTAACCAGTGCTCTGCTGAACACTGATAGAAGGCGGATCCATAGTATATTCCATCCAATAGCAGCATTCAAATCCGCCCACTGCCGTGCTCTACAATCAACAGGCAGGAGGACTTGATGGGGAACTAGTCTCTTAGGTCACGGCATGGGGAAAGTCATTTCTCAAATATGGGCATTGCCATGATTAGGAAATTACATCCCTTGTATCCCCGGTCCCTTTGTTTTTGGCTGTGGAATCCCCTGGTCGACAGCTGAATGGGGCCGGGGATACAGTACTGTGTGGGAAGCTGTCACCTACTGTACGCGACAGCTTCCTAGCACAGACATGCTCCATTTTCAGTGCTGGCATACCTCCATATGCCAGTTCAGAGTTGGTTTTAATTACTGGCAGTTTCTTAATCGGCAAACTGGCTGTACTTCTTTAGGAATCTGTCCATGCCATAGTGACGGGTTCTTAAAGTGGTGGTAGGTAGAACGTTCTGAATTTGTCACCCGTGTCGGTAATATTACTGAAGTCGGTGCAAATTCCTGCCTGAATTGGAAACCACCATCAGAAAAGGGTCGTAAAGGCTCCACTGAATTCCCCCCAGAGCTCTGAAAGCTTGGATTTCTTAACATTTTCAGTTGACCACAAAAAGGTATCATTTTGACTTTTGCTTCTTTGTCTGCGTTTTTCCTTTACTAATCAAGTGCCACTTTCTGCTGAAGAAAAATATGCAATATCCATAAGTGAACCCGAGTTCTCTCGTGAAATTTATTTGATGGAGGCCAGAAGGTGACAATGAAAATTGGATTGGTTGCCTTTGGAAACCACTTTCTGCCAGTTTATACAAATCGCCCTCATTATATAGAAAGTCGTTTGCTTTTCTTCAGTAGCATATCTCACTGCCGAGTGCTTAAATTGAATTACTGTGAAAAATAAGAAAATGTGATTATTCTGGAGGGTGTTCGCACGTCTTTGTCAGGCACCTGCTTGTGAGAATTTCCTGTGGTTTACTGGCAGTTGCAGCTGTATTGTCATTGCCTGCCTAGCTGTAATCTGTGCTCACAGGTGTGTGTTTTATGTCGTCTACAGCAAGCGCAAATTAGTTTTCGTAAGGGAAAACAAACTTCTTGTGCATCTTTCTGGCGGTGAATAAATCTTTGTGTTATTGAATTGCAGAATTAGATACTTGAGATACAGCGGACTGTAGTATCCAATGTGGGTATATGTCGTAGTCCAGGTGGTGTTTCAGTGAGTCATTAGGATTGATTTACGAAAACTAGAGAGTGGATAATCTGGCGCAGCTGTGCATGGTAGCCAATCAGCTTCTAACTTCAGCTTTTTAACCGCTTCCTCTCCGCCTTATAGCAGAAGTAATGCTACAGGGCGGCACGGCTGCGCAAAATCATGCATATATACATGATTTGCATTTCCAGGTAGGGGGGCACGTGCGTCGCCCTACCCGCACCGACATTGTCAGTCTGATATCAAGCCATTGACTGTCGATGTCAATTACTGGGTCCCGGCTGGAGATTCCCCACCGGCAGCCGACGATCGCCAAGTAACACTGACAGGGGAGAGATCTGTGTGTAAACAACACAGGTCTCTCTACTGCTAGCAATAACATGCTGCTGTGTATTTCTCTGCACATCAGAGAATACGTCCCTAAACACGTGTAGGTCCCGAGGTATGAGTATCACTTGGTACAGTGTTCAGCCCCATCCAGCATCTTTCAGCATACCATAGACTTTGACAGGCTGCAGGCAGCGGGCTGGATGCTGCATCTCTGCGTCCTGGGCACACTAACACACTGGGATTGCGCACACACCGTCTAAACTCCTATTGAGCCAGTGCCCTAAGGATCTAACACCTTTTGCGCATGGGTAAAAAATAATTCAATGTTTGTGGCCAGTGTTGTGGCCACATACATTGTTGTCTATGGGACAATGCACGTAGCTGCGCAAACATCCATAATTATGATGCGTTCAGAACTTTAAAAATAGAAAATGTTGAAGTTTTACAGCAGTTTACGTGTGTGCGCTTGTATGTGCAAATATATATGAATATATATGCTTAAATTTACAACACCTGTCGTAGAAGAGGATGAAGAAGAATTATATGCGTGTATTAGCATACATATATTTATGTTCCTGTAGTCGAGGTCTTTACGGAACATAACTTGTGTTTTTTACTCAGAATCTACCTGCCAGCAAGATCCCGCAAATAAACATCAGTAAATTATAATGTCCATGTGCCAAAGGCCTAATATAAAGCCATATAGGTGCTGTATGAATTGTATACTTTCTCTTGATCTGTTGTGTTCTGTAAATCACATGAATTGCAGAATTTCCTTTCGCTGCCCTTTTATATCTATTACGCACCTTCCTAATTCCGCCCAAAGAGAGGTCAGGCCTGTACCACCATCTCACACTGGGTTCAAAATACTCACGTCTAAAGGTGGATAAATAATATATCAGTCTTCAGATTGGAAAATCCACTTTATTAATACCAGGTACATTTCACCCCTTTCACCCCAGGACACACATTTATTGTGACATATAAATTACGGTTCCATCTTGACAAGTTTTTCTTTGCAGAAACAAATTCTTTTTCCCAAATGTCACATACAGCAGTGAACTTCTGTCTACATCATGTGTCCCCTGAGCTATGGCCATAATTCCTGCTCAGCCGCGTCTGCAGCCTGAGATGCTCAGGAACGTGCGCTGCCAGGAAATATCCTGAAATAGATTTTTTAAAATTTTCCATAATGCTTTCATGATTGTTTAATGCCCCACTTTAACTGGCACACCTTTCTTTAAAAAAAAACCAGGCTATTAGTGATACCAGCGGTAAGATATACTGCATCAGTAGATATGAGCTGGTCACTTTGGATACGATTTAGAGAGTTTGAACCTCTGTCATGGGTTTTATTCTGATGGTAGGTATGGGTTCTGGGGTGTTGGATCCTTTGGGGTTCCTGAACTCTCTATGGATGGTAGGTCTGAGGTGTTGGATCCTTAGAGGCTCATGAACTTCCTATTGAAGTGTAGGTCTGGGGTGTTGAATTTCTAGGGGTTCATGAACTTGCTAGGGATGGTAGGTCAGGGGTGTTGGATCCTTAGAGGTTCATGAACTTTCTGTGGATGGTAGGTCAGTTCAGTACAGGGGCGGACTGACCATTCGAACACTCGGGCATTGCCCAGGGGCCCAGGGTCAGTAGGGGGCCCCATGAGATGCCCGTGGTACGTTTCATTGGCTTTTTCATAGGCTTTTTTGGGTGTGGGCGAGGACATGGGGGCCCCATGATCCCCTATTGACCGGGGGCCCCATAAGTTGTCAGTCCGCCCCTGGTTCAGTATCTTCAGTTACAAGAGGTTCATTAACTTTCAGTGGATGGTAGGTCAGGGGTGTTGGATCCTTAGAGGTTCATGAACTTTCTGTGGATGGTAGGTCAGTTCAGTATGTTAAGTTATAAGAGGTTCATTAACTTTCTGTGGATGGTAGGTCAATTCAGTATCTTCAGTTACAAGAGGTTCAAGAACTTTCTGTGGATGGTAGGTCAATTCAGTATCTTCAGTTACAAGAGGTTCAAGACCTTTCTGTGGATGGTAGGTCAATTCAGTATCTTCAGTTACAAGAGGTTCAAGTGAGGCAGCTCCCATGGCTCCACAGGCTCTTGCATTGGGATTATGTGAGGCTGAAAAAAAAATAAGAGTTCAAAATAGGCGATCAAGTCCAAATTAAAATTAGTTTTTTTTTAAATCCTTGTTTAGCAAATTCTATGAACAGGATATTTAATCTAGATTTGATCACTTGTTTGATGCTCTCTATTTTTCTATTTCCCTTGTTTTTTTGGTGTCAACATCTCTATTCGGAAGTTTTCCTACTACACGTTATGGCAAACTTTACTTTTACTGTTTCTTCCTCCAGCGGTACAAGGTTTACTTTCACCTTCATCGCCCTGTTGCTGGTGCTACCATTTTCTCACATTCTCTGTCCTCAGCCATTGGTCTGCTATGGATGACATAACTCATGAAGCACTTTATCACGGGATCGACTTCGTCTCGGCACCTGTTCTTACTCCTGGCATTTTATAGATTGTGCACTGACCTGTGCTTGCGTGGCAGTCAGCATATAGTTAGAAATACGTTTATGGCAGAAGAGACAAACAGAATCTCTTCTTCAATAAAAACCTACATGCTTACATTTTATTTAAATTTAACTTTAATTCCTCTTTACTGGTCATGCACACTGGACCTTTTTATAGCTGCTGCTTTTGGCTTTTGGCATTTTTTTCTACAGCTAGTAAATTTCCCAGCATGTTATCCTATGTTTCCAGGCACACATACAGTTAGGTCCATATATATTTGGACACAGGTACAATTTTCATACTTTTGGCTCTGTAAGTGCAGACTTTCAGCTTTAATTCAGGGGGTTGAACATAAATATCAAGTGCAGCCATTTTTTTTACACTGAACCTTCATTTTCAGGGGCTGAAATGTAATTGGACAAATTAATATAATCACAAATAAAATGTTAATTTTTAATATTTTGTTGAGAATCCTTTACTGGCAATGACTGCCTAAAGTCTGTAACCCATGGACATTACCAAAGACTGGGTTTCCTCCTTTCTGACGCTTTGCCAGGCTCTTATTGCAGCTGTCTTCAGTTGTTCTTTGTTGGTCTTTCTGCCTTTAGTTTTGCCTTCAGCAAGTGAAATGCATGCTCAGTTTGGTTGGGATCAGGTGACTGACTTGGCCATTGCAGAACATTCCACTTCTTTTCCTTCCTCCTGGGTTGTAATCTGTATTGTGAAGCGCCATCCAGTCAACTGCATTTTGCTGAATCTGGGCTGACAGTATATCTCTAAACACTGCAGAATTAATTTGGCTGCTTCTGTCTTCTGTCACATCATCAATAAACACCAATGACCCAGTGCCACTGGAAGCCATGCATGCCCATGCTATCACACTGTCTTCACCATGTTTTACAGATGCCTTTGTGTACTTTGAATCATGAGCTGTTCCAAGCCTTCGCCACACTTTTTTCTTCCCGTTATTCTGGTACAGATTAATCTTAGTTTAATCCGTCCAAAGAATGCTTTTCCAGAGCCGGTCTGGCTTTTTTTTAGATATTTTTTGGCAAAGTCTAATCTGACTTTTTTATTCTTCAGGATTATGAATGGTTTGCACCTTGTGGTGAACCCTCTGTATTTGCTCTTGTGAAGTCTTCTCTTGATTGTAGACTTTGATAATGATACGACCACCTCTTGGAGAGTGTCCTTCATTTGTCTGGATGTTGTGAATGGGTTTTGCTGTATCATAGAGAGGATCCCGAGATCATCCACCACTGTTGTTTTCCATGAACGTCCATGCCTTTTTATGTTGCTGAGTTCACCAGTGCATTCTTCTTTCCTCAGAATGTACCAAACTTTTGATTTGGCCAATCCTAAGGTTGCTGCTATCTTTCTTATGGATTTGTTTTGTTTTTGAAGCCTTACAGTGGCCTGTTTCACTTGCATGGACAGCTCCTTTGAGCCAATGATATAGGTTCACAGCAATAGATTCCAAATGCAAATACCACACTTAGAATCAACTCCAGACCTTTTATCTGCTTAATTGATGAAGAAATAACAAATGAGTAGCACACACCTGGCCATGAAACAGCTTAGCTCCAAGGAAAGGGACACATCCCCGAAACGCGTTAGTCGTCCGACCATACCACCAGTCAGCCAACCATACCACCTGTTGGACACTCTGCCATCATTTTGGCCATCTCTGTGGCCTTACAAGCTTTATATATGCGCTAAGTTTGTGAGTATGTTTTTTGTCTTTTTATACTTTTTAATAAACCTTGGATAATGCGCTAGGTGTTTGCGCTACCTGTGTGCTTTCTTCCAGTTCTTTGATTCAATTGTCCAATTACTTTTGGACCCTTGAAAAAAGGGGGGATGGCTACTCTTAAGAGCTGTAATTCCTCAGCACTTTCTCCAGTTTGGATGTACATACCCTCAAATTAAATCTGAGTGTTTGCACTTTCAGCCCATATCCATTATATAACTATAGCTTGAATATGTTTTGGTAAATACCTGAAAAAACAAACAAACAAAAATTGTGCCTTTGTCCAAATATATATGGACCTAACTGTAGACTTTAATCAGCGGTTTTTGGCAGGGGAGCGTTTTTTTTGGCTGTAAGAAAACCCCAAAGAACTAGTGGGTTTCTACAGGAGTTTTTTTAGCTGTCAAAATGCTCTAACGCTGGTAAATGCAGAAAAAAACGTGGTAAAACACGGCAAACTGTCGTGTTTGGGTGTTTTTTTTTTTTAGCAAAATTTTTATTTTTTTGTGTGTAAAAAACACAAACATAGAAAAAAAGCAGGGAAACGCTAAACGCCAATGCAAAAATGCTGAAAAACTTGCATTTTTAACGCGACTTTACACAGCTAACGCTACCAGCGTTATTAAAATGCCCAGTGTGCATGGAGCCTATATTCTCCTTCATTCCGGCGATGTGGCATTCTGAAGCTCCCCACTGCTGACATCTTCAGGCAGCCGGCTTCCAGGTATCAAAAGCTAACTGTGTACATCCACTGCTCCACAGAGGCATCTAATATCCTCTCTTTATTCCATGCTCTCTGGCCTGGACTCATAGCATATTCAACCCACTATTTCAGCGTGGGAAGGAGAACAATCCTATGCCCTTACCGGGAGGAGTGGAGCATTGTTTGCCGCTCTGTCCATAAGGGCTCCCTGAATGTTTTCGTCCAAGAACACAACTATAAGGTATTGACACACTGGTATAGAACTCCCAAACATCTTCACAAAATGTTTCCACAGGTCCCCAATACTTGCTGGCGCTGTTGCTCTATGACCGGCACGATGTCCCATATCTGGTGGGACTGTCCCAAGCTTGGCACATTCTAGACCTAGGTTCACGGATTAATTGTTCAGATCTCTTCCTTCCACATAGATTTTGCCCCATTGCAGTGCTTTATTCACCACTCTGTCTCCATGGGTCGATCCTATCATAAAGTTTTGGGCATGCAGGTATGTATATCCCAGTACTCTGGAAGAAATTCACCACTCCTTCCTTGAAGGATTGGTTTTTGAGACTCAATCGTACTCTTGAGATGGAGGAATTAATTGCCACATCATCTGACACTTTGGACAAATTTCGGAAGACGTGGTCGTGCTGGATACACTTCCAGGCCACTCCTGCCTACAAAACTGTTATGAATATCTGACTGGGCGATGTGGAGGTTCCCTTCTGGGCTTTTCACTTTCACCTGTTTTCCCCACTTTGAATGGTTCTGCTGGGAGGGAGACTCACCTGCCTTTCTATGCTGCTTCTTCCCTCTTTCTCCTTACTACTTTTTCCTCTCATATCTTCCGTTTCTTTTTCTTATTATCTAAAACTGCGAATTGGACGATTCACTGTTGATGTTATATACGAAATTGCGAGATACCTCGTAGATGCCTGTTAGCCTCCATTTCCACTGATTTAGCAAATTTTGGAAAGTCATGATCATATCTGTACAATTATGTATTTTCACTTGGGAAATTATGCGGCTCAACAAGTGATTGCTCTCTTTTTGTTAGCTTCGAATGCATCCTGCTGCTGTGCTCTTCCTAAGCATTATTTATATATATATATATATATATATATATATCTATATATATATATATGCTCCACTTTTATTGCAAGATTTATTGAGCTTATTTCACAATGTGCCTTCTGTAGTTTCCAGCAGCCTATGTCTGAACGAAGCTGCCCATTTATTCCTATATTGCTGTATACTGCAATGTATTGTTAATTGTACTGTATTATGATGTTTTCTCTGGCTTGTATCTCAGGACTTTTCCAATAAAGCCTTCTTTTGTGGAAAAAAAAACTACAGCTAATAGTTCGTTCGCATGATCGGTAAGTTGTAAGTATAATAAAATGGAAGAATAAAGAATGTGACACACTTAATGTACTTGACACCTAGCGCTGATCATTTTTTAACAGTTCCTTGCACGATAAAAAAATTATTTTCAGTAATAATCATGAAATGAGCCAGAGCTGGTGCTTTTAAATGGACTGTGATGCCTGGAGCTGGTCAGTGGAGTCTCCCGATCTTGCCACAGTCTGATTGACGGCACAGTACTGACGTCTTGGGATCCGCGTCTATTGAACGTCAGTAGTTGACTGTGAGCTGTTGGTGACAGCTTAGTCACAATCCTAAGAGCGCTCCTTAACAAGACCGCAATGCATATATGCGACAGCTGTGCTTTAAAACCTGCCCTGCCACCACATATAAGTGTAAGGCTGTAAATAAGTGTTAATAATGGGCAGAAAAAAATGCAGACAGTGAAAACTTACAGTGGTGGTCAGTATAGAAATTCCAAAATAGCCTTAGGGTTCCACGATACCTAAGAATGCTTGATATATATGTCTTTCACTATTCCAGCACTGTCATGCCACAGACCTATTTTCCTTGTATCCAGTCTGAGACATCTGACCTGGTGTCGTAGCTTGAAGGCATTATGATATAGGATGTCCAGTCGTCATACAATAATGTTTTCACAAGTGTTCTGCAGGGAAGGGTTATTGCATCTGATGGGCTGTGCAATAACCTCTAGTGTGTAAGGGGTTTAAATAGAAATACTCGCTAAGTTTTATTTTGAAAGATAATGCATATTTTTATGCAGTATATTTTGCAGCATGTTTTGAATTTTATAATATTACATATGTCTCTCCAATTATTTCTTCTTTAAAAGGTGCATTCCAGCTTATGTCGTTTTTCAGAATGGCAAAATATTTTTTTGTATTGTGTTTCTGGGACCTAAAGCCTGAATTTTAAGGGACATTTTAGTGACAAGAAACAAAAATGAAGCTGCTAGTATGTCCAAGCACCCGAAGGGCAAAGCTTCAACATTTCTGGAGGTGTTGGAGCCTGTCTACTGTCTTCCTCCCAAATACATTCCCATTGTCCCATCACTACCATGGGATGCCACATTGGTCCGTAAAAATGTGGGAGAGGCAGGAAGGGAGGGATGAACTCCATCATTATGAAGAACTCATGGAGCTTTGCCATTGGCATTTGGGTTTAGCACAGATAGGAAGAATTGTTGAAGATGAATAGGGATAGTAAAATCAAGAGAAGTTTACCTATGAGTAGACCTATCTTTAGAGTTCATGTCCAGTTGATGTAAAATTGTTACAATCTTAGCAAGTTCAAACTGGGCTTCCTGGTCAAACTAAGTAGAAAATAGGGACATTAGGAGGAACTTCACACTATCAATTAAAATTTTAGTCCTTTTCCTTTTTACCTTTGGTGATCTTTTAATGTTGTATTAATGTACAGTACGTACAAGGCTAATCCATCTTCTCTCACACCGCTTTCCTCAAAACGGTTAGATTTTCTTATGCTAACAACACTGGTTTCAATTATTATTATTATCATAATCATTATTATTATTCTTATACAGGATTTATATAACACGTCGCTAACAGTTTGTGCAGCACTTTACAAAATAAAGGGATATGGAACAGTTTCAATACAATTCAAGAGCGTTAGAAGGACCCTGCTTGTGAGAACTTACAATCTGAAAGGGGAGGGTCAAATGATACAAAAGATTACTGCAGGTGGATGAGCTGATGGAGAAAGCAAAGATACATTTGTGGAGGTGGGATAGGCCTCTCTGAAGAGATGGGTTTTAAGGGATTTTCTAACAGTGGATAGAGTAGGAGATAGTCGGACAGATTATGGTAGGAAGTTCCAGAGGATGGAAGAGGCTCTGGAGAAGTCCTGAAGGTGAGCGTGGGAGGAGGTGACAAAGGGGCTGGAGAGCAGGAAGTCTTATCAGGAGCAAATGAGGGTAGACTGTACCATTACAATAGATTTCAATACAGGAGGATTTAGGGCCCTGCATGTTAGAGCTTACAATCTAAAGGGGAGGGGCAAGTGATACAAAAGGTAATAACTGTGGGGGATGAGCTAATGGAGAAAATAAAAGTACAGTTGTTAGGTGGAGGCAGGATAGACTTCTCTGAAGATAAGGGTTTTCAGGGATCGCCTCAAAGTGGATGGAGTAGGAGATAGCCGAACAGATTGGGGTAGTGAGTTCCATAGGATGGGAGAGGCTCAGGTAAAGTCCTGGAGGTGAGCATGGGAGGAGGTGACAAGGGCACTAGAGAACAGGAGGTCTTGGGAGAAACAAAGAGAAAGATTTGGTTGGTATTTTGAGACTAGCTTAGTGATGTAGCTGGGGGCTGACTTGTGGACCAGTGGAAAAATTGGAGGAAAGGGGTGGCGGACATTGAGTGCTTTGCAAGTTGTGTTGGATTCATGATAGACAGAAGGTGGGATAGCCTATGTAAAGGTAGGCCAACGTGGTGGGAGTTGCAAAAGGCAAGAGGTAGCATCTCCAAAACACTCCCCTTCTCATTGGTTGGGAAGGGGAGTAGTTTGGAGATGTTACGGTCTTTAGGACAGCAAGATTTGGACAAGGACTGGATGTGGGGCTGAGTAGAGAGGTCAGAATTCAGGATTACACGTAGGGGTGCATGAGGGGAGGAAAGAATAGCTTCTCCACTAATCTCCCCCTCTCTAGGAGGCAAGGGGGATGATATTATGAGCTCAGTTTTGCAAAGATTAAGTTTGAGGAACTGTGTGTGCCATTCATACTGATATGTCCATTAGTAAATTAGTGATGAGCAAGGAGACTGATGGGGTGAGCAGAGGAGTAGAAAGATATATTTTGATGTTGTCAGCAAAGAAATGGTATTAGAGGCTGTGATAGGCTAACGGCATAGTTTGACTTGCTAACCGGGAACATTTCAAGAAAATTTTTTGTTGTATTACATCTGATACAAAACTTTCTATGCTAGTGTTATTATTTTCTTCTAATCTGTCACCATCAAACCTCTGTTCCTTCAATTAAAAGGAAACCATCATAAAAATACTGGGGTATCTCATGTCAACTTGTTCCAGTTAAGTAGCTTAGTAAGTACTGAAAGAGAAATAAAGGTGGCTAGCTCATTGAAAAACAAGTTGGCAGTGGCTGCATGTCTACCCTGACAGGTTCTCTTTTATGCACCAAATATAATTTTTTGTTTGCTGGGAGCACACTGGCCATTCTCTTTGTGATGTATTTTCAGCTCGTTATCAGTCTATTTCAGGAGCCGTCTATTACTTGGAGAGCTGTATGGTGCATGAGCAAAGGTTCCTGGGACTGCCCATTGAAAAGCATTGAGTAGAACTGAAAAGAGAGACAGTTCTGAGCGTGACAAAGGCTAATATATAGGGGATGTACAAGACACACCATGCTGGGACTAATAATGTGAAGCTGTAATTTTGGGATTTTCAGACTTGTCTACACTTGCATATCAGTATTGCAGTGTTTACTACATGCGGAGCATTAGCTTTCAGCGCAGTAGTTCTCGGCGTGGGCTTTTCAGCGCTAAATTTAATTGTAAGTTTTAATATTTACAGCTGTCGTAATATATCCTTTGTGGTTTATCTGAATCTAACACTTAGGGGTTGATTTACTAAAACTGGATCACTCAGAATCTGGTGTAGCTGTGCATGGTAGCCAATCAGTTTCTAACTTCAGCTCGTTCAATTAAGCTTTGACAATAAAACCTAGAAGCTGATTGGTTACTATTCAGAGCAGCACCAGATTTTGTACTCTCCAGTTTTAGTAAATCTCCCCCTTATAAATTATTTCACTCAAGATTCATACAAATTGTACCCAGGATTCATGCATTTTCTAGTTAATTCTAACTTGACAAATGCTTGAATCTTGAGTGAAAGTTGTGTGAATCTTATGTCAAATCTTTTATAAATAGACCCCTTAAAGTATATTTCAAGGCAAAATATTGAAATAATGCAGTTCATTTCCCCAAGTTTCATCCCTTTAACCTCTTCCTGCCTGTTCCGGTGTCCCTTTAACTGGGCTTATAGACTTTGGGGAGGTGGGAAGGTCTGCCTACTGGTGGGACCACTGTGATTTGCTGTCAAAGTGACGAGATAATTGGGAGCCAGTTCTGCCGGTTCCAGATCATAAGTACAGCCGAAGGACAGTGAGTGCACCTTCCGCACAGAAACCTCTGCTGCCCATTGATGGATATGTGTAGCGTGTTGGAGTTAAAGCCCACCCTCTTTTCCGCTGCATTGTGTGAGCAGCAAAAGGTTAAAGACCCAGCAAGTACAGGAAAAGAGCTGTTGATCTACCAGAAATACACTTCTCTCCCTATTTCTTGTTGTGGGATGATAGCGTACAGTTGTTTGTTGGACTGGATGGTGTCAGCCCTGCCCAGTTGTCTTTTTGTTTTTCTCATTTGCTGAATCCTCCCAGTCTTCCTGTCTCCACAATGCAGAGATAAATAGTTATGTAGACCATAATAAAAATGGAGAGGGCTAATTACCCTCCTTGACATAACATAGGAAGTGTGCACTGGACAATGTTTGGCAAGATCCACAGGCTTTTTTGCACTTATCAAACAGATCTAACAAAACACTTCTATTGGTACCGTATTTTCCGGCGTATAAGGGGACTGGGTGTATAAGACGGCCCCCTAATTTTCCAGTTAAAACATAGGTTTTGGGCTATACTCGCCGTATAAGATTTTTTAATTGAAATGGTTATGACTTACCGGTACTTAAAATCCTTCAAAATCCTCATGTTCATCCTCTGACATCATAAGTTCATGAATAACATCTTGTGATACATTTGTAAGACAGTCATCATATGGATCAAATTCCAGATCAGATGGTTACCGCTGGATGTGCGGTAATACGGTAGCTTTCGGCTACATACAGTATACAGTATATATACAGCCCGCTGAATGTGCAGTAATGTACATACAGTATACTGCGCTGAGCCAAGCTGGCTCAAAACAAATGTCCCTATGACAGATTAATCTGTCAGCCGGCTGGATGTGTGGTACATACAGTATACTGAGCCAAGCGGTTTCAAAACGTACCGGTACGTCCCTACGGTAATCAGACCGCTGGATGTGTGTATGTACGGTAGCTGAGGCTACATACAGTATACTCTGGGCCAATCACAACGAGCGATGTACTCTACTAATGAATACAAAGCCTGCTCAGATTGGCTGAGGTTGTGACATCATCAGTCCACCTCTCTGACTCAGCCAATCCGAGCAGGCTTTGTATTCATTAGTAGAATACATCACTCGCCGTGATTGGCCCAGCGTATACTGTATGTAGCCGCAGCTACCGTACATACACGCATCCAGCGGGCTGATTACAGTAGGGACGTACCGGTACGTTTTGAAACCGCTTGGCTCAGCGCAGTATACTGTATATACCGCACATCCAGCGGGCTGACAGATTAATCTGTCATAGGGACATTTGTTTTGAGCCAGCTTGGCTCAGCACGGTATACTGTATGTACAGTATTACCACACATCCAACCAGCTTGACCCAAACAAACTCAAGGTTCACATTTTATACCCCGCGTATAAGACGACCCCCAATTTTTGGGGTATATTTTTAAGTATAAAAAGTAGTCTTATACGCCAGAAAATACTGGATATTTAACAGCAAAAGGGAAAAAATTAAAGTTAAGGTCATTGTTAGCGTTTTCATACATTTTAAATCTCTTACACTAGCTAACCTATACTCTTAACTAGAAGCATGAAATTAATTCTTAAAGTGATATTAAAGCCTTCAGTTTTTTTTTATTAAAATAATAAACATGTTATACTTACCTGTTCTGTGCAGTGGTTTTGCACAGAGCAGCCCCGATCCTCTTCTTTTCCTGTCCCCAACTGACACTCCTGGGCGCTCCTCTTTGGCAAGTGCCCCTAATAGAAATCAGCTTTCCATGGGGGCACTTGTGAAGGCTTGCTCCCGAGCCACCCTGTCTGTATCTATTGACATAGACAGTGCAACTCGGCCCCACTCCCTCGCCACAGGATTTTATTGACAGCAACAGGAGTGAATAGCTCTCACTGCTATCAATCTGCCTAGTGAGGAGAGTGAGCTGGCAGAGGCACAGCTCTCGTGCACATCGCTGGATTGAGATCAGGCTCAAGTAAGTATAAGAGGGGGCTGCAGCACAGAAAGTTTATTTACCTTAATGCAGTGGGCAAAAAACCTTAAGGCTTTAGAACCAATTTAATGTGGACCTACCATGCCAAATAAAAGGTCTGCTTTATACAAGTCTCCTGACCCAATATCCCCCCCACCCCACCCAACGCAATATCCTTTATAAAAGTCATTTTCTAACAAACTAATTGCCCTTAAAAAATAAAAATTTTACCATGGCCTGCCCTTCAACACTTTCAGGAGCACATGTTGTATCACCTTTCATTCCTGCAGAACTAAAAGCTCAAAATCATAGGCTTCACACCTATGTGCTTCCATTTAAATGTGTTCAAGACGTGGTTTTATTGTACGTTTTCTCAAATTATGTGCTTAGTATTTAGGGTGGTGTGAGAAAAACCTACCGTTTTCAATTGTTTCTAGGCCAAGAGCATATGGCTGGTTGCCAGACGCAGGTCTTAGTATCATGCATTTTTCTGAACTCCCATTGACATCTATGAGCCCCTTGATTCACATCGATGGATAAAAAAGTACCTGAACTGTTTTCCATGAAGCAACGCAACAAATATATGTGAACCTGTCCCAATAAAAAGCCTGGCAAGCCAAATAATGTGTTCTGACACACAGCTGTGAACAAACCTAAAAGTTGGGATGGTAGGGGGAATTGAGGATAGAAGAAGCAATTACTTAGGTATGATTTTGGTGCAGTAGTGTTACAACCAGCATGAAGGCATCATACAATCTTAAAGTGATACTAAACACACAATGTTTAATTTACATGATTCCTTCTCTTTCTGTATGTGGATGATGGCACAGTAATGAATAAAAAAACAAAACAAAAGGAAAAAACACACCTAAGTACCTTTTGCCTAATCAATATACAGCTGTCACCTGACCCAGCTCTTTCCCAGCCTGTCTGCAGGGAAATATAGGCAAGAGAAGCTTCTAGTCCTCTGTGGCTGGTCACATGTAAAAATAAATAATAAATATCAATAAATTGTTTTAAATCGTCATATGAATATATATTTAAAATCAAATCTTTATTATTTTTTGGCAATAACATGGTGTGGGCAAATTTCTGTCAGTCATACGCTCATGCCTCTCCAGCCTGTGTCTCTAATTAACAGAGAGGTGAAGCCTCTATCAATCAAGATGTAATATTCCAACCACATTGTGTTTAGCTAGTTAGTGGGCATGGAGGAGGAGAGAGTGGGCTGTCATTTACCGCTGTGTATACGCCCACATGTGTGACTGTAGTCACATGGGCTGCTCTGATGTGATAAGGAGGAAATACTCAGCCTTTGGAATACAGAGTAAAAATAAATAATAAATATCAATAAACTGTTTTAAAATGTCATATGAATATACTGTATATTTAAAATCAAATCTTTATTATTTCTTGGCAATAGCATGGTGTGGGGGGATTTCTGTCAGTCATACGCTGTGTCATGCCCCTCCAGCCTCTGTCTTACAATAACAGGGAGAAGAAGCCTCTATCAATCAAGATGTAATATTCCAACCCCATTATGTTTAGCTAGTTAGTGGGCATGGAGGAGGAGAGAGTGGGCTGTCATTTACCGCTGTGTATACGCCCAAATGTGTGACTCTGTAGTGTGCTCAGATGTGAAACTCACAGAAAATTGAGCATGTGCAGTAGCTGCCAACACTACTTTGCAAAATCCCCAACTGCATTGGGGACATGGACAGAATGGGAATGTAGAGAACAACAGGATCAACCAGGTTTTTTGCACAATACGAAAAACAAATCTCATTGTGACTGAGTGAGTATGAACAGCATGTAATACAGCATTCATTTATAGTCTTTTTGTGATGTGGGCTTAGTGACACTTTTAAGTTATATACAGTATGTGAAGCTCTCTTAAAGGATGCTGTAGGCATTTATACTCTTATCATTGGACTGTCAAGGGGTTTACACAGTAATCAAACACATCCGAAGCTGAAGCTGTAAAAGCTAGCAAAAAAGATTTTTCCTGATCAAATATTTACCGAAGGCTGCTTGATCTGTATTTTTTGTATTCTGAAATGATCTAGATAATCTTTACATGTTGTGTCCATTCCTGTGTTTTACTTTCCAATCTCACACAAGATGCAGCGCCCGCTCTTGTAAAGGTTACAGTATCAGAGATGACATTGCTCTTATTATGCAGATTCATGCAGAGTATTATCAGAACAAGATGGTAATGCTAATATCAATTCTCAACAGAGGAAACCTTAGGTGGAGCCTGCATGTGAGCATAGCTACTATGTATGTATAAAAGGTAGATGGATCTTTTTTCTTATGATAAGTTACACTGCAGCTTTAAGGTATGCTTGAAATGGAATATAGTGGCATATGCGCAAGTGTAATGGACATGCAGTCTCTATGCTGCGCAGTGTGTATCACGGCACAGATCGAGTCAAATGAGCACTTTTGTAGCAATTACAGGACCGCTGTTTGGCATTTTTATTAATCAAAAGAAAATCTCCTGCAGTTAGTAAACGTTTGTAGGCCAATGAAAAGTCTGTGTCACTGCAATTTGTAAAACAGTGGATCTCAGAATAAAAGAAAACACTACAATTTATTATTCTGGATAGAATTGTATTCCTGTATATGTCAGATGGCACCTAGAAAGTGGAAGCCAACACGTTTCGGAGGTCCAAATATACCCTTCATCAGGGCTTGAAAAAAGGAGACCAAGTTTATGGACTTATTAAGGGTCCATAAACTATTTATAAATAAAATGTAATAAAATTGAGATCAAGAACAGATCTAGTCAGCGGCTAGTTTAGCTGAAATTTGTAGCACATTTGGTAGGTATGGACCTTTTGCAGCATTTGGAGCTAACTGTAAAATCACTAGCTTCAGTACCCATATGGAACAAAAAGTATATTTGAAATATATTTTTTAAATATTCTTCCCAAATATATTGCCATATATTTGAAATGCTACAATTTTGGCCATATTCAATATATTTCAAAATATATTTCTATATATATATATTTCTATATATATATATAATTTATTTATATATATATTTATTTTAATATATATATATATATATATATATATTTATTTATTTATTTATTTATATATATATATATATATATATATATATATATATATATATATATATATATATAAAAATAAATATATATATATATATATATTATTTCAGGTACTTGTATAGCGCCGTCAATTTACGCAGCGCTTTACATATATATTGTACATTCACATCAGTCCCTAACCCTCAAGGGGCGTACAATCTAAGGTGTGTATATATATATATATATATAATTTTTTTTTTAAATTGAAATATATTGAATATGGCCCAAATTGTAGCATTTCAAATATATGGCAATATATTTGGGAAGAATATTTAAAAAATATATTTCAAATATATTTTTCTTCCATATGGGTATCCAATCTTGTTTACTCAGTGCAGCTGCTAGTGATCTTGACACATCAACAATTTGAAAGTAGCCAGATAGAGCACAGATTCCATAATTAGCCTAACGATGGCCATAGACATAAAGATTTTTCTGTTCAGGCCAAATGGCAAATAACATTCCTCCATCCACTCTATCTTATGTTGCGGCTGTTGTATTTTGACAGCCTGTCAACAAGTCCGAACATACCCAAACAGCACCTGCATTTGATTGGATCTAGGTGCTGTTCGGCTGACAATTTTTCCACCCGGCTCCTTTGATTTTTCAGTTGACGGATGTGGAGGCAAACATCAAAGCCACCCATTGAGCAAAGTTTAGCCAGTTCATCAGGAACAGTGTATGGCCAGCTTAAAAATTGACAGTAAATTAGCAGAAGGATTTGTAGCTGCTACAAATCTCTGCTACAAACTTGTTTGAAATGTAAAGGCTGTTTTTGATTTTTTTTTTTTTATGTGGAACTTTTTAATTGAAACCATATTTGGTGATCCTGCCATGAGCCCCTTGTTCAGACACTTCCCGTTATGGGGTGAAAGCATACTTTCCCCATCTTCCAAGTGCTCTTCTGCATTGTCATGCATATTTCTGATGAAGTGGATATTTTTCTGCCACTAAGGCCTCTGCACACTGGATATTTTTACAGCCACTCCTAGGGGCGTCTGATGCTTGACGCTTCTAAACATGTCTAAATGTGCGTTAATACTAGGCGCGTTTGGCACTTGATCATTAATTAATTTAAATTACCAAAATAATTATTTATTCTGGCCAATGAAATTAATTAACACTCAAATGCTTGACACTAGTGGTGCAGCGGAAATTCTGGTGCTGAAACCTAAACCGAAAATTCAAAATGCACTTGGCTGAAAACCGAAACCGAAATGCGCAGTTTTTAAAAATTAATATATATTTTTTGGAAAAAAATACATTTTGATTAAAAAAACAAAAAACCACAATATATACCCCAATTTTTTTGTAAATAACGTAAGAGGATGCTACAGCGAGTAATTAGATACCCAACATGTCACGCTTTAAAATTACGCACGCTCGTGGAATGGAGTGAAACTGCGGTACTTAAAAATCTCTATGGGTGATGCTTTTAAAATTTCTGCAGGTTAGTAGTGTAAAGTTACAGAGGAGGTCTAGTGTGAGAATAATTGCTATTGCTCTGACGTTCGTGGCGATACCTCACGTGTGTGGTTTAAACACCATTTACATTTGTGGGCATGGCCTACGTATACGTTCACCACTACGTGCGAGCAAGGGGGAACGGGGGCACTTCAAACTTTTTTTTTTTTAAATGTATTTCCTTTTTTTTTTTGCACTGTCCCTTTAAAAAAAATTTAATCACTTTTATTCTTATCACAAGGAATGCATGCATCTCTTGTGATAGAAATAATTAGTGACAGGTCCTCTTTATGGAGAGTTTTTGCCAATCAGCTCGCTGAGTTACCCATGGCAAGCTTTAAATGTTATCCTGTTAGACTGTCACCGGTTCTTCAATGTATGGGAAATACAGAAAGTCACCATGACTGGCAGGGACTGCCGATGTGTTTACATTTAGGAAACTGACATTTGTACCAATTTTCTTAGCAGTCACCATGCAGGATGGCGTTTAGGAGTTTTTTTTTTGCAGTGGCAGTTGCAGACCGTAAAAGTGTACTCAGCGTACAGCTACATACATGGGCGGTTTCATAACATGATGAGAAATTTGGAGAGATAGCATCAACAAGAATCGCCTACATTGAATTGTGACTGTAATCTATGTGTTTAAAGTGTTACTAAACCCACAACAGTAAAATCAGTCTGTATATGCAGTAAAGCATGCTTGTTATACTCACTGTGAAGCCTAAGGGGTTAATCCTCTGCATTGTGTAAAAAAGCTGTTTGATCCAGACTTTTCTGATCCTCCCCTTCTTCTAGTACGTCCCCTCTTATCTCCTGATAAGATATATCATGTGGGGACATTCTGCACATGCTCAGTTTGGTGTGTATTGCTAGAGAGGTTTTTTTTTTTTCTTGGGAGAGTGATCAGCTCAGGACCAATCAGCACTGTCCAGAAAGAGGTCAGGGATTCTGCATCCTCTTAGAACAGAAAGAAAACTTCTCCTATAAGCTTTAACCAGTGCTCTACTGAACAATGATAGAAGTCACAAGGCTGCTCTAACTGCTTATGGGAAAAGATATTTAGCAGTTTAGATTTACTAAAATAATTACATTTTCATGTTCTGTGTACTGTGGGAGACCAGATATAGCGAATGCAGGGTCCTGGGTTTAGTAACACTTTAATGATAGTCTGTGACTTATGTATTTTGGCTTCTAGTGACCCCGAGATATTCTCAGTTTTTCAGTACTGCAGTTATTGTGTTGCCTTATGACCTTTTTGAAGAAGCATTTCCATTTATTCCATTTATTGCTAAAACCTTTATCAGCTCCGGGCTGATCGTTTCAGTTCTGAGTCTCTGCGAGGTTGTCTATATTGTAAGGCGCTCAGTCAATTTAGTCAATATTTTATTGCTTTGGATTTCAATAGCCATTGCTCAAACTGTTTACGCACCAGGATGAGCAGACAGGCAGATGTTTTATTGGTTAAACAGCCGTAGAATAGGACAGCTTGAATCTGATTGGAGGCATTTGAGTTCTCATACAATATAATCACAAGTGGCTTCTATGTAACATTAATGCATGTCAGATGACACTTTAAATATAGAAAATGTAAAATGCGGTTTTCATTTTACTTTGAGATCAGCTTTTATTAAATGACTATTAGTGATCAACATTTGTGCTTGTTTATGGATTTTACAGTGACATGATGCGCAGGTGTTGCTGGGATTTACATTTTCAGACATCCTTGAAAAATCATATGATAATATTATGTCCCTCTGTGTACAATTAAGTGATACATTAGAAATTAATGCCATTTTCCAGCTGTTATGGAGTTCAGGTTTCATGTTCATAGTTACTAGGCAGAGTAATATGACCCTGTACCAATTCAGATATATTTTAGAGCAAGGAGGGTCTAACCTAGTGTTGGTTTTGTGAGCAGCTCTGTTGGATGAGGGGGGGAGCATTCTTATCCTCCCTGCTGAAAAGTGAACTTGTTAATTTTAAAGCACAGCTCCAGCCAGAACTTTTGTTATAATTTTGGATTGCATGGGGAGTGGTCAGAATCTTCTTCCAGTTTTTGGTGTTTCCTTTGTTCTCACTGAGAGAGAGGGCCTCATTTTCTGTCATGGTTTGACACTCAGTGTTACAAGGACAATAAGTCTAAACTAAGTAAGTATAAAAACCTAACAGAGATTCTAACCCTCTATGCTGCTTATGCCTATATTGACAGGATGGCAGTAACAGGAAGTACAGAGAAATTTCCCCCCATAGGGCCACAGACAGCACTAAATACCTGAAAGAGGTTCTAATCCTTCTGAAGTTTACACAAAACTAGAATCATTAGCAAGAGTTGAACTTTTTATGACTTAAGGTTCTGAAGAGCACCAGAAAATACATTGGTAATTTGGTAGTTATGAATAGCCATGTGTAGCTCTTTCTTATGAGCTTAATTCAGAATACAATCAAGACAATCGAAGATCCAAGGCAACCAGTGCAATCGACAAAGTCAGAGATCCAAGGCAACAATTACAGTCAACACAGTCGAAGAACCAAGGCAACAAGTACTATCAACACACACTCCAAGACATCAAGTACTGTACAATCAACACAGTCCAAGATCCAAACAACAAGTACTACCAACACATTCAAAGATCCAAGGCAACAGTTACTGTACAATGAACACAGTCCAAGATCCAAGACCCAAGACAAGTACAATCAACACAGTCCAAGATCTGAGACAACAAGTACAATCAACACTGTGCAAGAACCAAGACAAGTACAATCAACATATTCCAAGATTCAAGAGATCGGGTACCATCGACACTGTCCAAGATCCAGGACAACAAGTACTGTACAATCGACACAGTCCAAGATCCAAGATAAAACATACTGTACAATCAACACAGTCCAAGATCTAAGACAACAAGTACTACCAACACACTCCAAGATCCGAGGCAACAGTTACTGTACAATGAACACAGTCCAAGATCAAAGACAAGTACAAGCAACACAGTCCAAGAACTGAGACAAGTACAATCAACACAGTGCAAGAACCAAGACAACAAGTACAATCAACATATTCCAAGATCAAAGAGATCGGGTAACATCGACACAGTCCAAGATCCAAGATAAAACATACTGTACAATCAACACAGTCCAAGATCCAAGACAACAAGTACAATCAACACAGTTCAAGATCCAAGGCAGCTAGTACTGTACAATCATCACAGTCCAAGTCAACATGTACAATCAACACGGTCTAAGATCCAGGACAACAAGTACAATCAATTCACCCAATTTACCATATTTCCACTTTATTCAACCCACCCCCCACCAGACAATCCCATGCATGCAAATCTCATAAGAGCTGTTCCCTGCATCATTGTACTGTTGCTTTAGGGAACCGTGTTGACACATCCCAAAGGAATGGGCCAAGATGTCCTGCACTCACCATGGGTGTCATTAAACCCTGGAGCCAATGGGCATTAGAGAGGAGTAAGTATTCCAGTAGGAGCTGCTCTTTTTTTATTTTTAAATTAGTGAGTCACTAATTTAAAAATAAATGAAACTAGTTTGGATTTAATTCATATAATTTTCTGCAGCTAGATTTAAAGTTCTTTTGCCATGATTCTCAGCTGTGCAGCCACCTATTAATGCTTTAATATGATTAAAGCTGCAGAGGGCTCAGAAAGAGGACCATCATCTAGAACACACCCGTTGGCAGGCTTATCTTGGCTCATTTATTTAGATCAGAACACCACCAGACATAGGTATTCAGCTGCTAGGGGAGACATCTGTGAAAAATGACTGCCAAGATAAAAAAGTACACCCATTCAAGCAGGTAGACTACGTACAGTGAGCCAGTACAAATTCAAAATGTCTTGTGTTTGCCTGAATCGTGCCTTTAAATGGTCCGGGTCATAATCTACATTCTCTCCCTCTGCGATGTATAGGAGTTTAGCACTTTGATGCTTCAAGAAAAAATATCTTTCCAAACAGATGAATTTAAATTGGATTGTCTGTAAATGAAAGGAGATATCCTGCAAAGACAGCAAAATCTGGGGAAAAAATCAATTCACAGCATTTCATTACTTAGTCGGCTTTGGAGATAAATGGTGTGTTTCCTTGTGCTAAACACATCAGAAGAGACATTTTTACTGTAAAAAAAAATATTTGTCTTCTAAGATAAATGTTTTAGATTACTTGTGTCATTGCTTGTGACGTTGTTACTAGCCATTTAAAAATTACTTTGCTATTTGCTGTTGCTACTGCCCCATTCAACAAGATACTTTCACTTAGATGTGGGGTGGGATATAAGTAACATATTACATATGAAGTATATTTGATAATACTTACGTGGCTAAACTATGGGCATAGGGTGTATGGGGAACCCCAGCCAAATATGTATATAAAAAACAACAAATGCATGTATTTGCTCATTAAAATGCAACTGGTATAAGTATTTCAGTTTGTCTTCATGGTCAGCATCCTGTGAGGTTGGCCATAGATGGATAGAATCTCATCTGGTTCAGCAGGGACCGGCCGAGATTCAGTCCATCTATGGACAGGCTGGTTGTTCCCAAGATTGACTTGGGTACAACCAGCCTGTCGGCTATAGTTGCCAGCAGTAATCATTGTGTTTTGCCAGCCGGGAAAGCTCACTGCTGGCAGAGCACAATGTAATTCCTCCATCAACTCACACTGTGTTGATGGAGGAAACAAGCGATTTTCTTTCCTGCAACCCATGGCTGCAGGAAAGAAAATCGAATCATCTATGGCTTTCTTAATCACTTGTACAACACCACTGAAACGGTAAGGCTCCATGTACACGGGGCGTTTGGAAAACACTTCTGAACGATGGATACTGACTGCTGGAAAACGTAGGTTAAAAAACGTCAGTTTAGCCACGTTTGTATACCACATTTATGCGCATGTATGAGCGTTTGCGTTTAGAAGCGTTTTTTAAAGATAACCTCAGCAGACCTTCCCAAATGCCCAGAATGCACTGAAAAACAGTAAAAAAATTTCAGACATTTTGAGAGAAATAGAGCAGAAGCAGAGAGAGCAGTATGTGTTGAGATGACCTGTCTTTTCTGGTTGTATTCACTATGGATCCCATCATGAGCGTAATGCGGCACGTTCTACCATTTTTTCCTTCACGCAAAACCTGGAACTGACTGCGCTGGTGTACTGGGTTCATTTGAATACATGGAAAACACTTTGCATGCATTTCTGATGATGAAAAAAGGCTCTAGACAGCATCTGGATATGGTACAGTTAAAAAACGCTTAGAAACGCAAATGCTTATAAACGCGGTCAACCGTTTGAAACGCTGATTACTCCTGAACGCAAGTTTGGTGTGTTCAAAAAAACGACTGTAAACTCTACTGCCTGTAAACGACTGTAAACCACGATGTGTACATGGACACATAGGAAAACATTAGGGAGAGTTCAGGGGCTGCTAAAAAAAAAAACGCAGAAAAGCTCCTGAATGTCAGTTTATCAGCTGCAGTGTACATGAGCCGTTGGAGGGCCAGCACTGGGAGCAGGAACTGTGCAAATAGAGAGCAGGCTGACAGTGGGGGGGGGCCAGTGTGGTAACTCATTAGATTAGGTCATTAGTGATTAGTGTTTTGGCTTTAGATACACTTTAGGGCAGCCTTTCTTAACCATTTTACATGAGAAGAACACTTCAAATAATTTTCAGGTCTCAGGGAACCCTTGCTAAAATGATTTCATTGGAGGTTAGGGGGAATAACGCCCCTTATATTGGTAGTCAGTGGGCAGAACGTCCTATAATGGTGGTCAGAATCCCACTCTTACAGCTAAAAAGATTGTTGGTGTCTGCCTTTGCCAAGTGATGTTGGACCCAGAACAATGCTGACACCATCAGATGGAAGGACAATTAGCCACAGATCAAGGAATCCCTAGGAACCTCTTGAGGAGTCCTAAGACTAATGAAGAAATTGAAAATTTTTTTTTCACGATTTGTTTTTTTTACATACGGTCACCTGTGTAGTACAGCGTCATCATATGACTGGCGTGGTGGTGATCAGGTATACTGACTGGTGACAGTATGTAAAAGAACACACACACATTTATAAAGCACAGCAATTTACAAGTATGCTCTGCCAGCTTCAGGAATGACTGCTAAAAAAAAAAGAAAAAAAGTCGGGAGAAGAGCTCAGTCATATGACCTGACTGGCTACACACCGCAGCCCGATTTTGATTCATGGGCTGGTCATGGTTTGTGTAGCAACGCGCAGTTTCTGCCATCTGAATCATCCCAAGTTTGTCTGGCTATGTGTTGTACTGGATGACTTCCATAGTATTCTGGGCACACTAGGAATCCACTACAGTGGCTTTCCCAGCACCCCCCTCTGATGGAATGGTAGCCGCAGGACCTGAACAACATAGGTTAGATACTCTTTGTATATGTAGTAGTCATATCTGTGCATCATTAAAAAGTCTATATATTCCCTTTAAAGTAGTAATAAACTATCAACATTTTTTTTTCTTAAAGCTGAACAATTTTTAATCCTTATGCTGATAGGAAAGTATTTCATATTTACATGTTTTAACCTTTTTGTTTTGTATTCCTTCATTTACTTCCTGGTTTCCATGCCTAGACAAATGATGTCATACATTCCAGGAGTCTTCAGGAGAGGAGGGAGGATTCTCAGTTCAGCCAATGCCTGAGCAAAAGGCTGATGGATTCCAGGAATCATCTGCCCTTACTCAAGATGGCCACTACCAGAAATGCCAGGAGGTGTTTTTCAAAATGATTTCTCAGCAAAATAAAGCATGGAGACCTGGATGGATGGAGGAGTTTGTTTTGAAAATTGATAATGAACTATATAGCAGTTTTGGTTTTTGGTACTCAGATGCAGTTCCACTTTTGAATGCTGTAAAATAAACATTCCCTAGTATTTGTTAAGTCATACCCCAGTTCTTACAGTCTACAACTTTCAATACGGCTGGCCTCTGCTCTTAGTGCTGCTTTCCTGGTCTTCTGGTCTTCACAGGAAAGTGGACAATGCCTCCCAGAGCCAGTTTGTTAGCTTGGAGGAGGGAGGGGGAGGAGCAGGGGAGAGCCTCGTCATTTTAGGCTATGAGGCTTTGTGTTTCTGTTGATGCACACATTGTAGGGAAACCCAAGTCTTGCACCTGCGTGTAACAGTGATTCCATAGGATGCTACAAGAGAAAGGAGCCACCCTGAAATGAGAAACCTGCATATCGGCTTTAAGTGCTTGTTGCACATCAGCCCTGTTGTCCTGCTTTGGACATTGTTGCACAACTCAAAGACAAGGCAACTTGCCTTGAGTTCTGTTAGTTCAGTGGTGCAGCTTAAAAAAATGAAGATAGCTGCAGGGAATGAAAATGGCTGAAATATCATTTTGTGACATTTCATAAAGTTGAAAAAATAAAGAAAAAAAGTAAATAGTGCAATGTGTCATAGTGAACAAGACCTAATGGTGACCGCTCACGCTTCAATTTTATTACCCTATTGACTGTTTTGTTTGATCAAAATGATCAAATATGCAAACAACTGAGTAGCTGTAGCTTTCCTTTCAATCATTTTAGACTTGATTTAGATCTGATCAGATCAAAATGAGTTGACTGCCAGGGCAGTAAATGATTGATCGGTTTGTGTTGATTGGCAGCGCTGAGATACTTTGTTCATGAATACGATTGTATTTTGATGGATCAGATAATGAGATTACATGGTAGAAACAGAAATGTGATCACTAATTTAAGATCATAAGTTATGATTGAATCTTGCCTATCGATCAAAATCCTCTTCCCTTGCCTATTGATCAAAATCCTCTTCTTCTTCATCAATTAAATAGGTTATCGACTATAGATTGATTATTCCTATCGCAATTTAGATTTGTCGGATTATGGTGGAAACAGATGCAGTCGATAATGTTCGATATTAATTTATGTTCGTATCCTAGCTATTGATCGAAATCCACTTTCAAATGGGTGGCATATTGATCAGATAGGTTGTCGACTATGGATCGATTATTCCTATTGGGGGAGATCGATTGGAAAAAAAATCTCTACTAGAGTGTAAACTAAGTAACTTACTCTGCACTTTTTCATAAGTCTTTTTGTTGAAACTGAAAATATAAATTAATTTTGAGTGCGACTTCTGGTTAAGCAGAATGGAAGCTCCTAGTGCACATCCTACCTGTGTATTTGGAAGATAATTGAGGCAAGGCATCCTGCTAGTCAGTAAGGCGCTTTGAATTCACTGAATGTTAGAAGAGAACATTGTAGCTTTGTGCTGTGCGCATCACCCCGCTGCTAGCTTCATTTTTGTTATATAAACCTGATTTGTTTTCTAAATGTTTGAAAAGCACTTGCACTATGATCCATAAAGTGAAATGATTTCACGCTTGAAGAGATGAGAGGAAATGTAATTGGAACTGAATGTGAATGGCTATGAGCAGTGATTTACAACCAGCACATAACAATATACACATTGTTGTAATTTAATATATCCAAATGACAAACAACCTGTTCATCCTAAAGAGGGCCTGTTGCTTACACATTAAAAGGCAGTTGTTCCAAGCACTGAAATAATAAATAGATTGTGGTGTATCATTTCTATAGGTACCATATCAGTTTATTACAATTACTAGCTATTTTATTGCAACTACTTATTTTTATACTATTTATAATAAAAAAAAATCTATATACATACATACACACATAGATTATATTTATTTTTATTTTATTTATAATTATACACTATATTACCAAATGTTACCTCCATGGCCACAGGTGTATAAAATCAAGCACCTAGGCATGCAGACTGCTTCTACAAACATTTGTGAAAGAATGGGTCGCTCTCAGGAGCTCAGTGAATTCAAGCGTGATAGGTTGGCACCTGTGCAATAAGTCCATCCGTGAATTTCCTTGCTACTAAATATTCCACGGTCAATTGTTAGTGGTATTATACTAGAGTGGAAGCAACTGGGAACAACAGCAACTCAGCCACATAAAATGACAGAGCGGGGTCAGCGCATGCTGAAGCGCACAGTCTGCAGAAGTTGCCAACTGTCTGCAAAGTCAATAGCTAAAGACCTCCAAAGTCTGTGTGGCCTTCAGATTAATACAACATCCATGCGTAGAGAGCTTTATGGAATGGGTTTCCAGTGCCATCCAAGCCTTACATTACTAAGTGCAATGAAAAGCGTTGGATGCAGTGGTGTAACACACGCCGCCACTGGACTCTAGAGCAGTGAAGACGTATTCTCTAGAGTGGCGTATCACACTTCTCTGTTTGGCAATCTGATGAAGGAGTCTCGGTTTAGCAGTTGACAGGAGAATGCTACTTGCCTGACTGCCATGTGCCAAGTGTAAAGTTTGGTGGGGGGGGGGGTTATGGTGTGGGGTTGTTTTTCAGGGGTTGAGCTTGCTAGTTATCCACTTAGTTCCAGTGAAGGGAACTCTTTAAGGCATCAGCATAGCAACACATTTTGGACAATTTCATGCTCCCAACCTTGTGGGAACAGTTTGGGGATGGCCCCTTCCTTTTCCAACATGACTGCACACCATTACACACCATTGCACAAGGCAAGGTCTATAAAGACATGGATGAGCGCATTTGGGGTGGAAGAACTTGACTGGCCTGCACAGAGTCCTGACCTCAATTCGATAGATGCTTGGGATGAATTAGAGCAGACACTGCGAGCCAGGCCTTCTCGTTGAACATCAGTGCCTGACTTTACAAATGCGCCTCTGGAAGAATGGTCAAACATCCCCAAACCTTGTGGACTGCCTTCCTAGAAGAGTTGAAGCTGTTATAGCTGCAAAGGGTGGGCCAACTCAATATTGAACCCTACGGACTAAGACTGGGATGCCATTAAAGTTCATGTGCGTGTAAAGACAGGCGCCCCAATACTTTTGGCAATATAGTGTATATATTTTTACACTATTTTATAACTATTTTTTGCAACTAATTCTTTTCTACTTCAGAACGGACCTACTTCAGAATGGACCTATTCTCAGATATACACAGAAATAGATTTCAGTGAAAATTTTACAATATAAGATTAATAATATAAGTTTCAAGTGGTGATACAAGGGAAGGGTTAAGCTGGGTAAAAAAAGCCCTGGTGACCAATCTGTGTTCCATGGATCACATGCGACCATTTAGTATATGATGTGAAGCCCCTGGACCTCACTAGTCTATAGCGGGAACAGTTGTCTTGGTGCTGCACATGTGATCAACTATGACACCAGCTGTTTGGTCTGAAAGTTCGGTTGAGACCAGGTAACCATGATGACTATCATTCTCTGCATTCCTTGAATGTAACTGTATTGTGACACTGTTAAATTGATGGGTTTAGTTCCACTTCAATTGATAGCTTTAGCTCCACTTTCACCCAAAAGGAGAAGTTCCGATTTTCCACCTCCTCCCTCCCGCCTCTCCCACTTTTGGTCACTTTTTCTTTTTCTATGCGGAATGGATACCTTGTTTTGACAGGTATCCACTCTTAATTCTACCCAGATTGCTTTGGCAATCCGAGCAGAAGTTTGCCCCCAGTCATATCCATCTTCCCTTAGTAAACCTGCCGGTGCCGGGGACACAAAGACCGGGTTGGGTAGTAAAATGCTGGATCCCTGGACAGGTATGTGTCCTTTTATTATTTTTGGGGGGAAAGACTGAAGCGCCTCTAAGTTATCATTGGACTTTAGGCCTCTTGCACCATTAATCTCCCTCCATAAATCTTTCCAGGATAATCTTTGTCCTTTTCGCATAAAACTTTTTCACAACTTAAAATTTATATAAACTCTAACTGGATGACATTTGTTTTTCTAAAGCAGTGTACCATCGGCAGTTTTTTAACAATAAAACACTTGTTTTCACCTTTTTTTCATAATTTTTTGCAGGGTGGGTGTTAATGGCTGACCCATTGGTGCTCAATTCCGATCCTGAAGGTGAATTGATATTTCATGTTGTCCCCATTAGCTGGTATAGGGCACTCCTGCTTTTCCAAGTAACATTTGCAATAAAGTAACACTGCCTCACCTGCAATTGTCCGCAGCAAATGTTGGCTTGGTCGCGGTTCACACTTTGCGGCTGGGGTCATTAGGTTATATCAGAGAAGCGATGCAAACCCCATCCAATCGGACTGTTGCTGCTAGTCATATTTCATAGGAAGTCTTCCAGGGGAGCAGTCCAGGTAGCTCTCTTTGTAAAACCACACTACATTGGGAATTTTTCAGTTCCAATGTCATGCAAATTAAGTCTTAAAGTGTTAAACAATCCTGTTTAGTGATTTAAACTGATCCGTATTTAAAATATCGTGCTTTTCAATTAGGCCGCAGATCTTTTCTTACAAGGCACTGATATAAAGATCGGCTCTTCCTCTTAAGTTCTATTTCCTTTTGTCTAACCTGTTAAAATTCCAATGAAAAGTGTATTGTCCATCTCCCTCATGTTTCATGCTGATGATGTTCCAGCTGGTTAAATTGGTTGAATAATTGATTGAATATTCGTTAACAAACTAAGAGATAAATCCCTCTTCGTGCTAAATTATACAGAATCCTTTGTTCTGCACATGTTCTGTCTAGATTGTATTATACACACAGGATTGCACACATATTCATATTCCTGAATTTAGAGCTACTGGATATTCAGCTTAGCAGTGGCACTCATGAATTCATTGTGTGCCTGGCTTTTGAAGTATATTAGTGTATTGTTTTCTTCTATAGAGTAGCATCAACAAACATGGATATGCAGGGATGATGACCGAATGGTTTCTTAGCAAATTCTCATTGAGATATCTGATAAATTGCAATGACATTGATGGAGTAGACGCTTTCATTAAGAATGTTTTTGTGCTTGCTCCTTTATAGGGCAATTGTTTAGCTTAATAAGTACTATTTAACTTATTATTATTATTATTATTATTATACAGTATCTATAATGCGTCAATAGTTCGCTCAGCGCTGTACATTACAAAGGGGGATAGAACATGTGACAGAACAATACCAATACAATGCAAAACACGAGGGGATCGAGGGCCCTGCTCTTTCGAGCTTACAATCTAGAGGGGGGGGGGGGGGTAGTGGTACAGGAGGAGATAGCTGTGGGGAATGGAGTGGTAGGAAGAGTGGAGGAGGTCGGCAGGTTAGCAGGGGGTGGGGTAGGCTTCCCTAAAGAGGAGGGTTTTCAGGGTGCGCCTAAAGGAGAGGAGAGTAGGTGATAATCTGATGGGTTGGGGCAGGGAGTTCCAGAGGATGGGTGACACCCTGGAGAAGTCCTGGAGGCGGGCATGGGAGGAGGAGACCAGGGAACTAGAGAGAAGGAGGTCTTGTGAGGAGCGGAGTGTGCGTGCTGGGCACTTGTCTATTGATGATGATGCAGAAGGTTCCATCTTGACACTTGATCTGTTTAATGTAAAGAGCTCTCCACCCCACCTGCCTGCTTATGATAATTCCCACCTCCATGGTAAGCTTTGCCCATTTTCCAACTGGGTTAACCCACATTGAGGAAGCACTATAGATGGTAATGCAAATATTGTATTTGGGGTATCTGAGGACCAGACGTTGAGGTTCAAGTCCTGGAGGGTGCTTTCTGAGGCAAGCTTTCCACTTTTTCTGGTTAAGAAAAAGATTCCTGAGGCTGAATAACTTCACCATATGTGCACCAATTAAAAAGGAGATTAGGATCAGCCAATGATCACTTTTAATGATATAAGTTTTCTTAGGAAGAGACGGTCATTGCTTTATATTTTGACAAATTATTTATGTAGACTTTTGAAGGATAACTTTACCTTTACTACAGTTATTCTTTAAAGTGGAACTTTACCCATAACAACTTGATAAAAAATAATGCTCTTTAGCAAGGAACATACATTCTGCATTATTAATTTTTCACCAAAATGGGTATGTAATGCAAATTGTTTCCAGGATTGTTCCTGTTTCTTCTTGCTGGAGGCTGCCATTTTGCTGAAGCCCGAAGCCCTAAGCAACAGTAAATCTTTAGGCTGTCAGAAGATCGGCCTCTACATCTCCATCACAGTGCCTAACAATAGAGAGCAACTGAGCATGTGCAGAGCAGGGTGAGACATTGTATTACTGGACTAAAAACAATATAGGCACTTATTTTTAATGTTTTACATATCTATACCTGCTAAAGGGGCCAGCCTGAAGTCATCTAGCAGGACTTTAGTTTTTTGACTAAAGTCCTACTTTAACTCTGTCTAGAGTATGCAAATATGCCTCTCGGTGGGTGGGCTTTGACCCAGAGAGGCACGATATTTGCATACCCAAATGTAAACAAACTTGTGTGGAGAGAAGCACCCTGCGTGCTCCCGATACAGTTATTGCCATCTAATGAAAAGCTTTCCGATCCTGTTACCACTGTGACCCCGCTCCCGCCTCCCGGTAGCAGAAACCCCTTAAAGGGCCAGGAGGCACGGCACTACGGGGTTAAATACCTCTTTTCCTCCACTACCCAAATCCTACAATACCTGTCCCCTTCATCATAGATGTTGACTGTGCAGGTACACTGGTACCTCCACAGTTGTCTTACAATAAAATCTCATGCATATTGGCCTTTTATCCACAGGACCTGGGCCTTGGGCGTATAGCTGTTGGTAGACTCTGCTTGCGCAGTAGAATTTTATTCGTTTATCTGAAAGGCTGTCCACCATTGGAACTAATAATGATGGCTTCTTCATTAAATGAATGGAGATTTTACTGCATTTTGTAGCCTGGCCAGGATTCATTGTTACATAGTTATAGGTTGAAAAGAAAAAAACAAGTTGAGTTCAACCAGTTTTGAAAGTGCTCTGTGACTCCCAGTAGGCTGCTCAGTGAAAGCCTGCAAGTAGCAGTGACAGATAAGTGTAAAATTTGGGGGGGACTAGAGGGGAGGGAGCAGGGTTATCTAAAGACTAACTGTAATAAAAATAAAGTTATCCCTAAAGTTACTGATAGGTCCAGTGCTGACTAGGCTCCCTTGAGTGCTGACCACATCGGGAAGCCCTGGGCCTTGTTTCATGATCTTTGCTGAAGTGGAGGATCAGGCGTTCTGAACTCTGACAGTCCCAGTAGAGATAATGTGACTGATTGGCTAGGCCTTTTAACATGTGACCAGTATTGAAGGGAACCTGGAGCAGTTTTTTCCCCAGCAATAGAAGTATCTCATACTTGACCAATCCCCGTGTAAGCTTAAAATCATTGTAGTAGTTGCCAGTACTACAGTGATAGCTGCAGTCTTCCAGGTCCCATTCCGAATGCCTGCCCTTCTGCACAGTAAGATTCATGATTGGGCAAGATGGAGAATCTAGGTGACATGACATCAGGGATCAGTCGGGTAGGTATGAGATATGCATACTTACATTGGTCCAAGCTGGACCACTTTGTCACACCACTGCGAGAAAGGTTTCTAAAGAGCGTCTTGAGGTGATTGTAGCCGTATTAGTGCATTTGCGACAGAAACAATTGAGTACTGTCCGTGATACTTTGTCACACCACTGCGAGACAGGTTTCTAAAGAGCGTCTTGAGGTGATTGTAGCCGTATTAGTGCATTTGCGACAGAAACAATTGAGTACTGTCCGTGATACTTTGTCACACCACTGCGAGAAAGGTTTCTAAAGAGCGTCTTGAGGTGATTGTAGCCGTATTAGTGCATTTGCGACAGAAACAATTGAGTACTGTCCGTGATACTTTTTTTATTTGCACTAACATACAATTGTGAGGACAAGCTTTCGGGGAGTGTCCCCTTCTTCAAGGTCCAAGCAGTACTTTGGACTGCTTGGACCTTGAAGAACGGAACACTCCCCGAAAGCTTGTCCTCAAAATTGTATGTTAGTGCAAATAAAAAAATGATCACGGACAGTACTTAAAGAGCGTCTAAAACTGTCCTTATAAATTTCAGGGAGTGATTCACAGGCCAAATATAGTATAATACAGTACTAAAAACTCTTGTGTGTTCTATGCTCTGTGTTACATTGTTAATTGAGATTCATCCATTGGGTAATGTGAAGTGAAATTTGTGTCATTAAGCCTCACATTAATGATATCTAGTCCATGTTTCCTACAACATCTCAGGGAGCACTAAGTGACATGTTCCTGGTGTGCTTCTTACGTCATTCTAATGTATTGGGATGGGAAGACATTACTTAGGAGTCGTTAAACCACTGCAGTAATTAGATCAGACTTAAACAATTAGATTTGAGAAAGAAAATGAGAGCAGGTTTTAGATGCTGAGAGCCTTTGTGTGAGGTTGGCCTGTGGTGCTCCTAAAACGCACTTTGAAGATTGGTGATAGCTGAGCGTCACTTTTGAAAACAATGAGAGATTTGCGGAGACATGTAGAGGGCATTGTTGTACGATATACTCAGTTTGCAAATTTATGCACATAATTTACAAAGTATCCAGTTGCTATGGTAAGTTATGCATATTGCAAGTCAAAGAAGAGCTCCAGTCATTACTTTTAACATCTAAACCAGCCATTTTCAACCAGGGTTCCTTCAGATATAGCCAGGTGTTTTTTGAGCTGTGGCTGATTGACCTCCCACTTGATGGTACCTGCATAGTTTCAGGGTCAGCATCAATTGAGATAGCCAGTTCTTCCCATTGACCACCAACTTAAGGGGCATTTTCCCACTGACCCCAGTGAATCGGTTTTAGCAGGGTCTCCCCAAGACCTGAAATTTATTTGTAAGGTTTAAATGGAAAAGAACAAAAAAAAGTCAGCAGCTTCAAATACTATAGCTGCTGACTTTACAAAAAAAAGAAAAGAAAGATATTTTCTGATTTGTGAAGTCCAACGCTGTCTTCCCTGTAGCTGATTATTCTTAGGGCTGTGGATCCTTGGTGCTGCCATCTTGGATTAGGAGGCCAGCTATGACTCCCTGATGATTCACAGCCAGCTTCTCACTGCTTATGTGTGAGATTGTGTGGCCCAAGAAGACTGGTCCTTCAGCATCCTGGATGTGTGACGTTATCCCAGGAGGTTGGGAAAGAAGGGGAGCACAGGTCGAGGAAAAAAATAAATCTAATTTGATAGAGGTGGGAATAAAGAAGAGGACAAACGGCACTTTCCCTTTTGAGTGAGCGTTTACTTTAAATTGCATATCTTTTTGTATCAGCTAAAGGAGAAGCGAAGATGGCTCCCATTAGTTAGAAGGAATTTAGTTTTGCAGTTGAGATCAGCGCACATTATTTTTAGTTTCTTTTTTGGGTTTTAAAGATCAATTCCAGGTAATAAGTGAATCTGGTCTGGAATCTAGCAAACACTAATTCTGTGTATAAAGCCAGAAAATGTACTCTGTTAACCTAAATTTGAGTTGTACATAATCTGCTGCAGCCACATTTCACCAAGCTCCTCACGTGTGTGGATGTGTTTGCGTTATGAAAGGCTGTTGCGTAACTTTCTCCCCCCCCCCCCCTCTGCTTTATGATTGCATTGGGATCAAACCTGAAGGAAAATTTTAATGTGGTTGGTGTAGTGAAAAACCTCTAAGTGCTGACATTTTATACATCAAGCTTTCAGTATGTGAGAGACAGCAAGAAGCCTGTGGTGGGTGTGTTGGGGACAGGGGCAGACTGACAACTCATGGGGCCCCTGGGTAATAGGGGATCATGGGGCCCCTGTGTCCACACCCAAAAAAGCCAATGAAAGGTACCAGGGGCATCTCATGGGGCCCCCTACTGACCCTGGGCCCTCGGGCAGTGCCCGAGTGCTCAAATTGTCAGTCCGCCCCTGGTTGGGGAATAAGCCTACTCCAATAGAGATGGGTTTCCAGATCATTGGGTTACTAACAAAGAATATGGACCAGTGCACTGCAGTGAAAAACTAAAGTACCAGGCAGGTATGCCATGATGGTCCTTTATCTTGAATGAAGTATTATTTGAAGAGCATTCCTTGAGCATTTTGATTGTAATGGCAGTATTATTGCTGCTAGTCCCACAGTCATGCCTTTGCTTTCATTCTGTAGGGCATATTGATTTATTTTAGATCTTCTGGAGAACCTCATGTTCATTAAGCATGGCCCCATTTACACTTGAGTTGAGTGTCCTTGGTGCTTTTGCCATTTTTTGTGCACGTCTTAGGCTTGAGTGGTTTGTTCTATTTTTAGGCAATTAAAAACTAGTTATCTTTTCTTTTGTTTTTAGCCAATGAAACACTAGCTGCTATACAAGAAAACTGAACACTCCCATTGAAGCCAGCTGGAGTAGAAATGTGCAACTTTGCCCTGAAAAGAACCTCATATACTTTTTCGAGGAAAGAGCTTCATGTCTCGTTACGCTCAGGTGTGGATGGGCACCATTGAATGTAATCAAAATCTTTAAAATTTAAAGCTGTTCTGGTGCAGCTTCAGGTATAAATGATGCCTCAGACGCATTGAGCAGATTTCTTGAAGCCCTTCACCTCTACTTTGTTGGGATGAGTAGTGATCTAGAAGGGAGTGCTGGCTATTGCTTTCGCAAGCAAGCATTTAGAAAGCAGGCCCAACCAATGAGAAGAGAGAGGGCTGATGGCAAAATGCCAGTTTAGCTTTGCCAGTTGCCTGTCAGATATAATATTCTTAAGATTGGTGTTCATGAAAAAGGTAAAAAAAACAATGCTCAGAAGTTTATCTTCCATGTTTTTCATTTTTATTTTTGTTAATTTTGTAATGCAAATTTTTCGTGTAAAGTCAAAATTCTCAATAAAACAGAATTTAACAACAAAAAAAAAGCTCTATTATAAATGAATCTGACTGGTCACCACGTTTTTAAAAAACGTTAGCCTATCTACAAGTTTTTGAAGTGCGATAGACCATTTAGGCCACATGCACTTTGGGCGTTTAACCCCTGTGTGTTCAAGTCCGGCATTTTTGTGCACTCAAAAGCCAAAAGTGCAGTATCCAAGTCCACTGTTTGCAGTCTATCACAGTCTATTACAGGCTGAAATACATTGGGCTGAGATAGTGTACTCGCATTTAGGATACTATGTATTCAGAGGCAGCATAGTGGCTAAATGGTTAGCACTTCGGCCTGGCAGTACTAGGGTCGTTGGTTCGAATCCCAGCCACGGCACCACCTGCCTGGAGTTTGCATGTTCTCCCTGTGCCTGCGTGGGTTTCCTCCGGGTACTCCGGTTTCCTCCCACACTCCAAAACATGCTGGTAGGTTAATTGGATCCTGTCTAAATTGCCCTAATATGTGTATGTATGAATGTAAGTTAGGGACCTTAGATTGTACACCCCTTGAGGGTTAGGGACTGATGTGAATGTACAAAATATATGTGTAAAGCGATGCGTAAATTGATGCTTTTTTATTCTTCGGGGTGAAAAGTGTAATGTTTTCTATAGTTATTTTCGCACTTGTTTTTTTTTCTGGTACCAGAGCCAGACATTGTAACCTTGGATAATATGGCCTCTTACTTCATTGTTTGGCTTTATTTTGGGAAGGGAGCTGTGCAGCAGAATTGTTTTGTACTAGCCGGTTGGCATGGCTCATCTCTAAGAAAACAAAGCAGAACCAGTTGTTGAGACTGCTCAAGACTGCTAAGCGGTGATGAATTGGATTTTAACACATAGGGTGATGTTTTCAGCTCAAGCTGGGTGGTACCGCATGTGTGTACTTAGGAAGAAAAATGGATTTTGTGTGCGTGTTTACTTTGGATGGAATCTGCTGCTCTTTGTAACATCTCGCATTCTGTGGTCGGAGAGAGCCCGTTACAAACTTTTTTCACTGTGCATGTTCTGAGCCAACGCTCCACTTATGACTCAAACAGATGTTACTTATTTTTGGGATTCTCATAAAGTTCAGTTTAGCCATAGTCCCAGGAGAAAATATGGAGGACATCTAAAAACGTGTACCCTGAAAATAAGGCAAAATATTGAATGTCTTTGATATATTACTTATCAACATACACTTCTGAATGGTTGGAAACTCTGTTCCTCAGCCTTATTATTAACTAGCTTAAAGGGTAACTTTGTTATCAAAAAGAGTATAGTGAATAGTGGTGCACCGAAATGAAAATTCTGGTACCGAAACCGAAAATTCAAAATGCACTTGGCTGAAAACCGAAACTGAAATGTGCAGTTTTTTAAAGATGAATATATATTTTTTTAGAAAACAATACACTTTGATTAAAAAAAAAAAATATATATTCCCCAATTTTTTTGTAAAATATGAAAGAGGATGTTACTGCAAGTAAATAGATACCCAACATGTCACGCTTTAAAGTTGGGCACGCTCGTGGAATGGCGTGAAACTGCGGTACCTAAAAATCTCCATGGGTGATGCTTTAAAATTTCTACAGGTTACCAGTGTAAAGTTACACGAGGTCTAGTGTGAGAATTATTGCTCTTGCTCCGACGTTCCTGGTGATACCTTACATGTGTGGTTTGAACACCGTTTACATATGTGGGCATGGACTACGTATGTGTTCCCCACTATGTGCGAGCATGGGGGGGACGGGGACACTTTAAACTTTTTTTAAAAAAATTATTTAATTATTTTATTTTTTTGCACTGTTCCTTTAAAAAAAATTGTACTCATTTTTATTCTTATCACAAGAAATGCATTTATCCCTTGTGATAGAAATAATTAGTGACAGGTGCTCTTTATGGAGAGAGATGGGGTCAATAAGTTAAAATTTTTATAAACGCGGTTAGCCACATTTACAAGCATTTTGCGTTTGAACCGCTGATAAAATCTACTGCTGAACGCAAGTTTTCTGCGTTCAAAAAATGACTGTAAACTCAACTGCCTGTAAACGACATAGCGTACATGAACACATAGGAAAACATTAGCTGAACAAAATGCAGAAAAGCTCCTAAACTATTATTATTATACAGGATTTATATAGCGCCAACAGTGTGCTCAGCGCTTTACAATATAACGGGAGAGAATAAAGCAACAATACAGTTCAATACAAGAGGCATAGGACGTAAACGTGAGTTTATCAGCTGCAGTGTACATGAGCCCTTACTCTTGGATATCAGCACAACAAAAACAAGATAGGACTATGGAGCCCTTCCCCTCTCCTATTTTCCATAACATTGAGGGGCACAGGTCTGTAGTCCTCAAAGTACAATGTAATTGACAACAGTCAGCATAGACAGAGAACAAAGGGAAATATCAGCTCACAAAATGTCTGGCAAGATCAACGGGTATTTTTTAAAACTTATCAAGCAGATATAGAAATAATGTTTTCAATGGTGCATTTAACAAACCAAAAGGGAGCAAATAAGAGACAGTAATTGTTAGGATTTCCATACACTTTAACCCTCTCTCTTCAGCCATTCCAAAGCAACTGGCAATGTGATAACCTCATCACTAATGGCCATTTTCAGTCAAGTCCCAATGCAGGTTGGCTACCAGGCTGTGCTTCATGTGCGGAAGATGGTCACTGAGCTAGCCATTCGGTATAACAGGGATGTCTGGCCAAACAGTACTAGGGCTCATGTACTTGGGGCGTTTGGAAAACTCTTCTGAACGATGGAAACTGACTGCTGGAAAACATAGGTTAAAAAACGTCAGTTTAGCCGCGTTTGCATACCGTGTTTATGTGCGTTTGCGTTTAGAAGCGTTTTTAAAAGATAACCTCAGGAGACCTTCCCAAATTCCCAGAATGCACTGAAAAATAGTATATAATTAACTATTTCAGACATTTTGAGAGAAATAGAGAGAGCAGAAGCAGAGAGAGCAGTATGTGTTGAGATGACCTGTCTTTTCTGGTTGTATTCACTATGGATCCCATCATGAGCATAATGCGGCATGTTCTACCATTTTTTTCTTCACAAAAAAACCTGGAACTGACTGCGCTGGTGTGCTCAGTTTATTTGAATACATGGAAAACACTTTGCATGCATTTCTGATGATGAAAAAAGGCTCTGGACAGCATCTGGATATGGAACAGTTAAAAAAGGATTCTAAACGCGGTTCACCGCGTTTACAAGCATTTGGGGTTTGAAACACCAGTAAAATCTACTCTTGAACTCAAGTTTGGTGCGTTAAAAAAAACTAATGTAAACTCCACTGCCTGTAAACGATGATGTGTACATGGACACATAGGAAAACATTAGGGAGAGTTCAGGGGCTGCTGAAAAAAACGCAGAAAAGCTCCTGAACGTCAGTTTAGGAGCTGCAGTGTACATGAGCTCTTCCACAGAATTGCTGAATTTTTGGCAGGTAACTCCGTTCATATGTGTATTTTAACTGTGTATTTTGGCTTTTTTGCCTGAAGTTCAGCTTCATGAAGTCGTGTAATTTAAAAATGCAGCAAACCCCAACAGGTTTGGTTTAAACAAACAGAGTAAGTGAAATATGGGATTAATTATAATAATGCAAATATAAAAAGATCTGTGTCTGTTATAATTCAAATTGGAAAGAAAAAAAAATGCAACCTTTATAATACATGAGAATGTGTGGAAATGGGGTCACGGCACAGAAGCAGATCAATAATGTGACCTTCTAACATGTAAGGACCCAATGGAATATAAGGCCACAGAAGCCTTTGGTATAACCTTTAAATAAACTCGCTTAAGGAATAATGTTACAGTTTGGTCTCTGTCCGTATGGTCACTGGAGATTTACCTTGAGGAATTTGTTTTCTGTGTCTTTGAACCATCCACTTGAAACAGAATTAGCTTGAAGATCTTAGGTTAACCATTAAAGTGTTACTAAACCCACAACAGTAAAATCAGTCTGTATATGCAGTAAAGCATGCTTGTTATACTCACTGTGGAACCTAAGGGGTTAATCCTCTGCATTGTGTAAAAGGTCTGTTTGATCCTGTCTTCTCTGCCCCTCCTTGTTGAAATGACCACCTGATACAGGCTGAACCACCATGCACATGCTCAGTTTGGTGGGTATTGCTAGATAGGGTTTTTTTTTTTTGAGAGGGTCAATGTGATCAGCACAGGACCAATCAGCACTGTCTTGACAGAGGTCAGGGGATAACCATCCTCCTAGAGCAGAAAGAAAACTCCTCCTACAAGCTTTAGCTAGTGGTGGGCTGGACACTGATAGAAGTCACAAGACAGCTCTAGCTTCTGATGAGAAAAGGTATTTAGCAGTTTATATTTACTAAAATAATTGCACTTCCATGCTGTTTGTACTGTGGGAAATCAGATATAGTGAATGCAGGGTCCGGGGTTTAGTAACACTTTAAAGCCCAATTCCAGCCAAAACCTCTTTTTGTAATTTTTTTTTTTTCTTTTTAGAAGGGAAGGGTTAGAATATCTATCAGGCTTTTGTTATTGTCTGTGTCCCCATTAAAGTGGTAGTAAACCACAAAACATAAAATAATCTTCTCCCTGCAAGTTAAGAGCATAATGTGCTAGTATGCATTGAATATTAGCACCATTATTTATTTATTTTTTACAGGTGCTTGTATAGTGCTGTCAATTTACACAGCAGTTTACATACATATTGTACATACACATCAGTCCCTAACCCTCAAGGGGCGTACAATCTAAGGCCCCTAACTTACATTCATACATACACATACTAGGGCCAATGTAGACAGGAGCAAATTAACCTACCAGCATGTCTTTGGAGCGTGGGAGGAAACCAGAGTTCCCAGAGGAAATCCATGCAGGCACAGGGAGAACATGCAGACTCCAGACAGGTGGTGCCGATGTTGGGATTCGAACCAATGACCCTAGTACTGCCAGGTGGAAGTGCTAACCGTTTAGCCACTGTGCTGCCCCATTTAGGTATGTAAACATCCATTGTGGGGTTGAATTGCTGTCAGGGGTTGGAGGGCAATCAGATAACTAGTCAGCATAGTGGCTAAGTAGGTAGCACTTCCATCTTGCAGCAATGGGGCCTTGGTTTGAATCCCAACATCGGCACTACCTGCCTGGAGTTTGCATGTCCTCCCTGTTCCTGCCTGAGTTTCCTCTAGGTACTCCAGTTTCCTCCCACACTCCAAAGACACGTGCTGGTAGGTTAAATGGCTCCTGTCTAAATTGGCCCTAGTATGTGTATGTATGAATATGAGTTAGGCACCTTAGACTGTATGCTCCTAGAGGGTTAAAGCGGAGTTCCACTCGCCCTGTCAAAAAATAAAAGTCAGCAGCTACAAAAACTGTGGCTGCTGACTTTTAAAAAACAGCCACTTACCTGTCGCTCGGTCCTGCGGTGTGTCCCCTGAAGCCTGTTTCACCAGCCGTCCTGTATTCCAGGAGGCCGGCATCTTCAGTGTGGGCACCCGGCTGTGACAGCTTGCGGCTTCACAGCCGGGTACTCACTGTGCATGTGCAAGTAGCGCTGCACTTCATGAATGGTCCTGTAGTCTTCTGGGACCTGTCACGTGTCCCAAAAGACTACAGGGAGGGAGGGAGGACACCTTCTGTTTCCGATCGCGTAGGCGATTGGACCGGAAGTGGGACCTGTCAAATTCAGTTACTCACCCCCCCTCCCCCCAAAAGGTGCTAATCCTTAATGGGGAGCAGTCCTTAAGGCAGAAATTCCCCTTTTGGGTGGAGCTCCGCTTTAAGGACTGATGTGAATGTACAGCATATATGTAAAGTGCTGCGTAATGTAAGTACTTGTAATAAATGATAAATCACTGAACTTACAATAGAAGTGCAGTTATCCTTTGATTACTGGGTTATTTTCACACTAAACTCCAATGGTATTTTGAACTCTTTGGCCAAGCATCTCTCTTGTGCACTCCAGACCCTGAAACACGAGACTATAAGTGCTGCTGTTTATGGGTACACCCAAAAAAACTGAAGATTTGAGTTTTTCTTTCCACTGTCATTATCAGAAACTAATGTAGGCACTTCAACTGTTTTTTTAGATTACAATATGCAATTACTTGCAGAACATAAGTTCTATTTTTTACTAAACTTTAGGGACCTTTCCTGGGTGAGGTGCAGCTGAGATTTCCATTTCTTGGTAAGACGTGACATTGATGCATAGCCAGAACTGAGAGTGCTTCACTATGAAAACACAGCAATCAGTGGACACAGTTCAAGTTACAGTCAAGTCATGTAAACAGACACGCATGTCATTGTTGTTTGCAGGGGGTTAAGGAAGTGGTTAATTCTCTGCCGTAATACATTCAGAGGTCATAGTTCTGGGGATTTCCATCTTTCTGAAGGCCTACAGTGTATCTGGGACTTTCATTTCATTTGGTTCTTTGAGCTCAAACTTAATGGGTGATGTTTGTTGCACCCGTTCATGGGCCATCCTCAGGGTGCTGTGCCTTTGAAAAAAATAATGTAAATATGATAGCATATGCCAAATGCTGTAACATGTTGGCCAAAGGGAAGCAACACAAAGCTTAACAAACACAGAAGTTTGTGGTGAGCCCTTCAGCAGGTTATTGTATATTGGACTCTTTTTGCAGTCCATGGAGACTAAAGTAGTTTATAGATTAGTCATTTTTTTTTTGTTTCCCTCAATGTGGATGGGGGATTCCTCTCTGCTATCTATTGTATTCTGACAGGGGGGAGACTACACACTGATCAGTGCTGCTGGTGGCACTGATCGAGCGAGGAAAATCCGACAGAAGTTGATCAGTAGATAGACTTCTGTACAACCAGTCTGCCCATACATGGATTGAAATACAGCTCTGCTGAACCGGTTGAATTTAAATTCATGTAAGATCAGCTTAAGCCAAGGAGGGGGGGGGGGGGGTGTTGTTTAATGTATCATTAGGAGCAAAAATAAAAAGAAGAAAAATGTTCACAGGTTAAGATCCAATGCTTACATAATTAAAGTGAACCTTTCAGTCTTGTGAAACCGTTAGATCCAAGAGGCCTCTTTATGTGTGGATACTACAGGATAACGCCTATTATATTTCTTAGGTCAAAAATCCTCTTTAGTGTAGTAGGTGGCCTCATACAAGATATTATATTAAAGTGTGGACATCCTCTGATTTGGGTGCAAAGCTCTGCCCCAGACCTCAGGTTCACCCACTCATTTTCCTGTTGTCCAAATGATGGTACTCTCACTGGATAGTATGATGGCTGGTGAACGAGAACTTTTGGCCAAGCAGTGACTGGCATTCTTCCAGTGGATATAAGCATCAGTCACTGCTCTAGTGTGAACGGGCCCTTAAGATGAGGTAACAAGGATCACATAAGCTGGCCATAGATGGATATTTTTTTTTTTCCTTCAGCCTCATGTTTTACCTCTTACATTACTGCCTTATAGCCAACATTTTTAATATATCAGACACTAGTAGATCTCTTGATAACAGTTCTGTAGTGATGGCACCACAATAAAATAGAAATGTTTTCTTCTGCCCCATGGCTCTGAGTGTGCACAGGACACATAATCTGGTGACAATAGTGCCTCCCCTTTATTCTCCCTGGCGGTACTCCCGAGTGTAGCTCGGGGTAAAGTTTCAGTACCACAAGCGGTAACCCCGAGCTACACTTACCATGCGGCGCTGCTTCGGGATCCCTCGATCACTTACCTTGTCCTGCACTGCCGCGATGTCCCTCCTGCAGTGTCCCCTGTAATGTCCTCCGGCCGATGCCGGCATCTGTCATCTGGGTTCCGTCCCCTGTGAGCATCGGGACGTACGGGGGATGGAACGGCGGGAAATTTGAAAATGACAAAAAGTGACATTCACTAAAATCACGTAGTAAAACATTACTGTATCAAACCATTTCACATACATTTTGTCCCGAGTGCTTTGTCCTGTGCCCTGCCTGCATTTTTACTGTTCTTTCTGCCTGGAAACTGAGAAACGTCCATGGTGTCCAAAAAGCGTCCCTTTAGGTCAAAAACGGTTTTAGACCAGCTAGAGAACAGCGATAGTAAATTAGAACCACTTGCAGAATTGAGTGATAATGATTCGTGGGGAAATTTTGCGACTTTGCTCAGTGATGTGCGAACTTGGCACTATTTTTCAAATTTCAGTGTTTTTGGTTTGATTATATTATTGAATTAAATTTATTATTATTATATTATTATTTTGTATGATTATTTATTAAATTATAATTTATGATTTCGTGTTTCAAGTTTTATCCTACCTGGGATGTTTACTCGACTCTTGTTCCGACAGATTTCAGTTAGTTATTCCTAAAATTTACAGGTCTACCATAAAAAAAATACATATTTCCATGCAAAAAAATATACCGCTTTGAGCACAGAAATATGGACATAATCAGACCGCTAGGGAGGTTAATAAAGGCTGATGGGCAACATTGATAAACCTTCATGTGCCATGCCTACTGTAGTTTTTTCAGAGCAGTTTTCTTTCCAGTGTCATGTAATTTAAACTAGCCATTCAAGGCTAGATTTTCTCTTGTTCAGCTGGGGACTCCATGAGAAAAGATCATTTAATTTCCCCATGCACACTAAACAGCTTGGGTTGGGGAAATGTCATTTTTTCCCTATAACCTGTATTGAAGTTGTAATTTATAGTCCAGTACAGTCAATTTGGACAATCGAATTTATTGGTTGTAGATTGATTGGACTCAGGAAACACTTTCAATCCTAAGCTCGATTCCTGGTTGATCGAAAGTGGTTGAAATTGCCTGAAAGTTGTGATGTGTTTGGCCAGCTTTAGATAGATTTCCTGGTCTGATGGTTGTATGATGTCATTAATCTTTGTCAATCAGCTCTAGGAAGGGAGATTGCAACAATATACCATTTAGGTCTTATACACATGGTCATATTTTGTTTTACGTAACATTGTGTTCAGGTTGTGTGTATGCTGTACATATGTAATGTTTCTGCTTACTTGTATGCATAGTCCCTATTGGCCATCGCCACTGCCCAGGGCCGAAATGTAAATATTAACGCTGCTGACAGCACATTGGTGCTTATATCTCCTCCTGAATTAATCATTCATGTGGTGGCGGTACACTAATGGGATGATGTATGGGGAAGCTGCTATGATCACAGCTGGGGGTGGGAAAGATGATAAAAGGGAGGTTGATGGACTGGACTGTTCGACAGTAGGAGTGTGATCCCACCAGACTGCTGGGATGCACTCTCTCTATAGTGGAGCACTTCTGACCGAAGATCCAGCTCATTCTGCCCATATGTCGCCACCATATACATGACTTGTTGATAGGATGCAGGCAGTTTCTGTTGCACTGCTGTCTACATATTGTTGATATTGACATGTTGTCCATGAACATCGGCGGCAGCCAATAGAGCCCATTAACACTGTATGCATGTAAGTGTTGGCAGAAACATTTACATGTATACAGTGTAAGAATACAACCAAAGGCAGGACCATGAATTCAGATTTTCCTGTTTTGGGTTAGCGTAGTTAAGCGCCATGAACCGGTATGCATGAGCTTGTTGCACACAGTACTGCAGCATTCAGATCCCTATGTATTATGGATCTGAATGCAGAATATCGTATGCCCATGTGCAGGAGCCCTTAGATCAGTATTTTCCAACTTTTTTTCAGTTGTAACACCCTTTACATTTCCACAGAATCTTGAGGCACCCTCAGTTTCTCATTTGTGTAGTTAAGGTGATCCCAATGCTGATTAAGAGGGGTACCCAATAAGGAGTACCCAAAGTGCTCCTTATCAGCAGATGCTGTCATCACTTTTTAGGACACCAGCAGCTGGTTGTAAGGCTACACCCAATAAGGAGTACCCAAAGTGCTCCTTATCAGCGGATGCTGTGTTAGGGACCAACTGGCGGTAACCTCTAGCACCCCACAGACCAGAATTCCCCATGGCGCGGAATCTAAACTCCGACCTGCTTGTTCACCAGAGCCCCTGATGGTGGGGATGGACTTGGAGCAGGACGAAACCAGGTCGTGGCCCCTGGGTACAACCAGCTGTGGTAGAGGTACCTGCCAGTGGTACGTAGCAGGTGAGAGCCTGATGTGAAGAGTTGGAGGGAAGCGAAGTCAGCCAAGCCAGGTTGGTAACAGTGGAGGCGTAACAGTACAAAATCACCAGGCAAAGGGATAAACGGATCACAAGCCGGGTTCGGTAACAGGATGTCAAAACGTATAGGAGCAGACAGAAGAATGGTCGGACGAGCCAGTGATCAGAGCAGGAGATGGTCAACAGAATAAGGGTCAGGCAGGGTCGGCAACAAAGCAATCTAACAGGATACAACAGGAACAGCAGGAAAGACCATAAAGCAATTTGGACATTGCACTGGCCAGTTTAAATAGCCCGCCCGGATCCGACAGGTGCGTCTGGGTCCTAGTGCCCACCTGCCTGTAGGTCTTGTTGGGATCCTATGCACTTGCAGATTTGTGCGTCTAGGTAAATCGCGTGTGTGCAGACCTGCGCGCCGTGGCGAACCTCAGGATTCCTGTCATCAATTTTTAGGACACCAGCGACTGGTTGTAAGGCTACACAATAAAAACCTGCGGCTTTGTGTAGCAAAAAGGCAGGTTTGATCCATTTACTGGCTTATGGGAAATTTTGGGGCATTTGGCCAAGCCACCCCTGAATAACCCACTGGAGCCTTGGTTGAAAAAGGCAGACTTAGATTATAGGACTGTTTTTTTTTCTGCGTTGAAGGATCTGTGTTCTGTTTTTTACTTGAAATTTTAATATCGGAGCAAAAATATGTTTATTGGCACACATGGCTTTCTTTCATTCTGAGTTGGAGCACAATGCTTTTCTCAAATGTTACGGTAGAGACACCAGAATGTTTTCTGCATTAGGAAACACTGCAATGAAATCCAATTACAAGTACATTTGGAGAAGAAGTCTGCTCAGCTCTGTAGCCCACTAGTGTTATGCAACAGACTTCTGGATTCTTCGAATAGAGTCCTCCTCTGTTATAGAAGAACATTACAGAACTGCCAACACATATTCAGAGTGGAATTGGAAACCTATCTGGGAGAGTGTGGGGCTGTACTGACAGCAATAGGTCATATCAATTGTAAAGTGATCCTCGACTCACACCCTCTGCTTGGGGCAAGGGGTGTTGTCGTATGAGTGTTTGAAATACACAGAGAGACCTCTGATTTGGTATTTTGAGCTGAAAGGGGTGGGAAGCTGCGAAAATACTAACAGACAATGGTAGTGTACACCTATGTTATTAAACAGTCACTAAACCGAAAGTCAATAGCTGAACAGCAGGATGCCGTGATAGCTGGAACAAAACATAAAAGCAGGATCCAGCCATAGCTAAAACTTTAGTTGGATAAAAACGTAGGCTAACTGTGTAAAATGAGGATCGGTGGAATACAGTCACGTCTGTAGGTTGATGTAATAGGACTGGTTATCTTCTCTCCATATACTGACACACTCACATTCTAGATTTCTGCACCCAGTCCTGCTCATCATAACAATGATTCATACAGAGTATGGTCCTGACCGCAGTATATTTACATGTGGTCCAGATCTACTCACTTTTAAGTGCTATACAGTAGGAGAAGGGGCTGTAAATTTTCCCTTAGGGTCCATTCACATCAGCGGGCTGCATTATGCTGTGTGTCATGCATGACTGCTGGTAGGGATGGCATGATATTGATTATAACACATGGCTCTGCTTACATTTTTTTCTTTATAATGTCAAAAAATATAATTTTATTCAACTCTATGCATCACAGTATGTTGTGTTGTCCTGCAGTAGCCTCCAAGCTGCGAGCGGATTTGGCCTTTGCTTGCCTTTATCCAGCCCTTGGAGCACAATTCCTCCCACTGATGCAAGGCACTATTTCCCCCACTGACTTCTAGGATGAGGCGCCATATCTTCCACTGACACCAACAGTGGGGCATAATTTTCCCCACTGATATAAATTATGGAACACTGTTCCTCCCACTGTCATCAAAGATGGGGCACTATTCCTCCCACTGATACCAATGATGGGGCACTATTCCTCCAACTGGTACCAATGATGGGGTACTATTCCTCCCACTGATACCAATGATGGGGCACTATTCCTCCCAATGTCATCAAAGATGGGGCACTATTCCTCCCACTGATACCAATGAGGGGGCACTATTCCTCCCACTGATACCAATGATGGGGCACTATTCCACCCACTGTCATCAAAGATTGGGCACTAGTCCTCCCACTGTCAACAAAGATGGGTCACTAGTCCTCCCACTGATACCAATGATATCATTTTTTCTCATTTGGCCGACGTCCAAAACTTCGGTGCATCCCTAGTTATAGTTACTTGAAAGCAATTTTTATTTTAGCTTCAACATTTTTCTTGCTTGCTGTATAATATATTTTCATGCTTGTGTTCTATGTGGAGAACTGTAGATTTCATATATGATGGCACACAACACTAGCAACTCGTGTCACTTGTGTCAACTCGCCAGTAACAATATTACTCTGCTTCCTTTGTCATTGTTCCATTGCTAGAGATATAATTTTTGCAGCTTTTGTCCAGTGGGGGAGCAATGTCTGTCAGACAAAATGGCATCTGAGCCAGAGTTATGGCCTAGTACACACAGTGAGAAAATCAAGTGAAAAATACCGCTTTCAGAGTGATTGTCCGATAATCTGATCATTGGTACACAGTTTATGAGAGCCCATCATGACAATTCATGCAAAAAGTTCTGAAGGGACAAGCACGAAAACGCTTCTCGTACGATACCAAAACTAATGATTTTCGCTTAATCAGTACAATATTTGTCAAGAAAAAATAAATCAAGTGACCAGGACCACACATGCTCAGAAATGAAAGAATATATTACATTACATCACTTCAAATGTTTGTAAGTTTAGTAACCTCTTAATTTTTGATATGAGACTAGCAAGCAAAAAAAGAAAGAACGCTCACTCGTCCAATATTCTCATTGAGTGTACGAGGCTTTAGTGCCAGGGCACTTAGCTAGGGTACTTAGTTTTTTTGGTAGTGTTAAGAAAAAAGGGGTAACGTTTTAATGGTTATTTTTATGGGTTATGTTGACTTCTAGGATGATAAGGTTTGGGTCAAGGACTAGGTTAGAGATTAGGTGTTAAGTATTAGGGAAAGGTTAAGGGTTCAGGATGAGGAAGACAAAGGGTTAAGTATTAATATATTTTGTTATTAGACACTATACATGTTAAGGAAATTTAAGGGAGCTTTAGGGTTTTCACTTGTTCTCAGTATCAGTATTCCTTACTCTGAGAATCTGCTGAGCTCCTGGAAAGGAGAGCTTAAATTCCTCCTGTAGCACTATCCAGGCCATATCCGGTCTGCTTTCTTTGTATAAAAGAATATTTATAGAGCGTGTACTTTATAGTGAAACATTGTTGCCTGATCAAATCTTTTGAGCAGGAGGAAGAATACCAAAGGTGAGTGGGGGGAGGGAGCGCTAAAACGCATCTACTCTGTGTGCGTTTGGGGATGAACCATCAGCAATGGGGGTTAGTAAAAGGTCCATGTGGAGGTGGTGTCCAAGTCCAGCTGTAGTGGGGGCTTGTAGTTGTATGGACTTGTCCGAGCAGGCAGCCGGCTGTAAGAGCTTGTAGATACTCCTAATGCAGGTAGAGAAGACAGACAGCAGCGCCACTCTTAAGTGTAGATGGTTAAAATCAGGCAGATTTAATGGTAAAATTGCACTCACATAGATAGGTAACAGGTAGGCATGTCAAGTGATGGAGGCCCAGTGGGAGCATTAGGTCCTTTGGCTGCGTTCTGGGTGATTTCCCGCCACTCCAGTGGTGTCCAGGGCTCGGGGAGTAGCAGAGGGGCGCAAAGACGTTCGCAGGGATGATGTCACCGCATAGACCGGGTTTCCAATATGGCGTTGCCCCTTGAAGCTCGGAGGAAGGCGCAAGTCCCTGAAACGCGTTAGCCTATTGGAGGTCCAGTGTTCCTGTGGCGATCACCGTAACAGGCGGACCGGACATTGCTGTGTTTTATGATGAGCTTTTTTTTATTATTGTCGTTTGTGAGTATATCACCATTTGTTGCTTTTATCAATACATTTATTTAGGTAATAAAATGTTTGTTTTTTTTAATAAAAAAAGTCAAGACTAGGACTTTTAACCCAGATATTACACAGGTAATGATGTAAACAGCTCCACTTACCTGACAACGATCTCTAGGTTATTCCATTAGAACTCTTATATTTCTTTTGCAACATCCCATTAACCCCTGTTAAGATTATTTGTAATAAGGCGATCACATTCATTTTGTATGTCTAGAAGAAAATGGTAGGACCGCTCTTTCGTGTAGTCTGGTTAGGTGAACATGTACAGCCTCACCTTTCCATGTACTGTAAATGAATCTAAAATTCACTTGAGTGTAATGAATTCTGTTATGGAAAATTGGGGAAAAGTAGTTAAGAGATTTTGGCTGCTTTTGAGTAAACTCTAGCTTTGTGAATTTAAAATGATGTTTTTACTCCGTTCATTCCTCATATGACCACTTCACTAGCTGCAAATGTAACATTCATGGCTTGGACTTTCATACATATGGTTATAATAATTATAAGGCTATGATGCATAACTCATTATAGGAAAAAAATCATACTCTTTCGGAAAAGAGATCGCTGTGTGCCACATAGGAATATCTGATGTCTAATTATAATAATATTTCTTAATAGCATACGAGAGACATACGAGAAGCTATCTTTACTCTGTTAAGTCTGATAAGCAATGGATAATATTACTTTATGGATAATTTGCGTTCATCACGGTTATTTTGATCTGAGTTTTTCAGCACTGGCACATTGGTGTACTGTATGTTGGCTTCAACGTCTTCATTGTTGATATGTTTCTCCATAGATTTGTTTTTTTTTGTCATGATAGTTTTAGGGACTTGAGATGATGTTATATTTTGTGCTGTTGCATTGTTGGTGTGGTAATATTTTCAACATGATAATATCAGCACTGTGATTTTGCTGAGTTTTGGGTTTCTGGTTAGGTGTAGGTGTCACGTTGGGGTGAGGCTAGGAGTTAGGTTGAGGTTTAGGGCCAAGCTGAAGTTAAGGGTTAGGTCTAACGGTTAGGCTTAGGTTAAGGGTCTAGTGATTACACTGAGGTCAGTGGTTTTAATGGTTAGCTTAGGTCAGAACTTTGGTTTTAATACAAGAAGTAGTACTGAACATATAACGGAGTGGGTTTGGTGGGGGCACTTAGGCACCTAGTAAGGTGACAAGCTAAGGGAATCATTTAGAGGTTATGGCAGGGTTGGGGGGTTAAAGTGGAATTTCTTCCTAAATCTAATCTTAAAAATGTCCCTTTCCCCCTTCTAACCTGTCTAGCGCTGAACATGTGACCGGACCGGACTGAACGGGCTGAAAATAGGTAAGTATATACATCTGTTTTACACAGGTTAGTCAGCATAGGTTTTAGCTGGGAGGAGGGGACATTTGTAAGACTAGTTCGCTTTAAACTGCAATTCTACTTTTAAGTGTTAGGGGTTGACAAGTTTTTTTTCTGACTGTGTCTCCAAAGGGTAGATTCTTTATTTGTCCTTCTTTATTTGTTCTGGTTAGCATTATCAGTGGAGCAAAAATTGACTGGAAGTCCAATTTTATAGTCACCAGAGAAGGTGAAGGAACATCTTCTGTGTTCAGGTGATAGCAGTCTAAGAGGGGAATTTCCTTTGGTTTGGAGAAATTTCCTCTCACTTTTTGTTGAGTCTTTGGAGTAGGAAGTGAAGGGAAATCTCCTCAATGGGGAACAGCAAAAAAAGAAACTGATAGGTATTTAACCTTTCCCTATTTTGTGAAAAACAAAACAAAAAAACTCTTTTGGCTATACATACACTTTAAGGTTAGAGTAATGTTAGCAGGCTAAACAAACGTATATAAATGTACTGGGCAGCAAGCGGGTTTACCAGGATGTCGTTACTGTTATTTTAGAGCCATTGATTGGCTTTCCAGTAAAAGTGATCTGAGGGGCTTTACAGCTGTGTGAGCACTTTTAGGACCCTTGCACATGATCGGTCGGATCAGGTCTGTCTGTCCGTTTCACCTCCATTCTTCTCTATGGAGCAGTGGATGTAAACGGACTTGTATCTATTTACACACACTTACCTTCAAACCGATCCGCTAAAAACAAAAGGAAGGGGATCCATTCCCCTCCGACTGGGCAGATCGGATTGGAGAGCAGTGAATGTAAAGAGATACCTACCTCCACACCGATCCACTAAAAAAACAAAAGGAAGGGGATCCATTCCCCCCCAACTGGGCAGATTGGATTGGAGAACGGTGGTTGTAAACGGACACCTACCTCCAAACCGATCCGCTAAAAACAAATGGAAGGGGATCTATTCCCCTCCGACTGGGCAGATCGGATTGGAGGGTAGTCGGGTGTAAACAGACAGCTGGTCCGTTTACACCCAACCGCCCATAGAGCAGAGGGGAGCAGACGCGGACCTTTCATCTTCCCATATTGCTCTGATCAGTGGGGGATCAGCGGACAGATCCCCCACTAAACAAGTGGATTCAGCACCTGGAAGAGGTCCACCCCCCTCCCACGTTTGCCTCCGTAAGCTGTCAGGTTGGCTGCACACAGAGGAGATGAAGGAACATCCGTGGAATCTCCTTACATTTAGGTGGAACTAGTTCTGGCTTAGGAGGATACATGGCTTCCAGTCACTTCCTACTTCCTGAGTGCCGGATGGAAGGACCTGCTGTTGTACTTGCATTACCAGTCCCTGTACTGTAATTAGTACATAACTGGTATGAAAAACAGTGAGGCGATCACACAAGCAGGAAATGACATTGCTGAGGGCGTTCTGTACACCAAACATTTTACTGAATGGCTTATGTACCAATCGTATTTGTTATAAGACTGGTACTCCTGAAGTTGTCTGACTTTCTCCTGGCTGGTGATAGAGTCCTTGCTTTGTCTGACAGAAGGAAAACATATCCGGCATAGGCCATGGAAACCGTTTCCTCAGAGGAAACAATGCAATGAGGGGCTCTGGCAGATTTAGAAAGCTCAGTTGGTGATCTACGGCTGAGGCGTTCAGGAGACGCTAAAGCTTCCCTTCTGGTGTTGTATGTATACCAAGTAGATTTATAGAGCCCCATTGCTGTATTGTGTACCGGGTTGTTGAACAAACCATTCCTCTAACAGAGATTTCTCAAATAATACCCCAAAGGTACCCAGAGACATGAGATACTGCCATCCAGCCGCTGTGACTGACAGGATTTATCAGGGCCTTATTTCTTCCTGTGCCGGGCACTCAGGAACGATTTTGGCTTTTCATAGACGTCACTTTTTCCTCCCTCACTTCACAACAACAACTAAAGTAAATAAGTGCTGCCGAGAACCTAATACCACATGTTCTGACTGGCCTGTTTATTTTATTATGGCTCCATTCACACAATTTATTTGCTGTAATGTACAAAACACAGCGTGCTTCGTTGTGTCGTCATCCATTTTCTAAGCCACCTAACGCACCTATGCAGCTTATGATGCACTGATGTAATCTATCTGCGCGTTATGGTGTGCTGTGCTGCAAAATGCTGCATATCCATTAAAATGTGTGTTGTGGTGTGTTGGTGACACATTTAAAAGAATGAACTAGTGGTGCACCGAAATGAAAATTCTGGTACTGAAACCAAAAATTCAAAATGCACCTAGACAAAATCTAAACCAAAATGCGCAGTTTTTAAAGATTAATATATATTTTTTGGAAAAAAATACACTTTAATTGAAAAAAAAAAACTATATACCCCAATTTTTTTTTGTAAAATATGAAGGAGGATGTTACGGTGAGTAAATAGATACCCAACATGTCACGCTTTAAAGTTGCGCACGCTTGTGGAATGGCTTGAAACTGCGGTACTTAAAAATCTCCATGGTGATGCTTTAAAAATTTCTACAGGTTAGCAGGGAAAAGTTACAGAGGAGGTCTAGTGCGAGAATTATTGCTCTTGCTCCGACGTTTGTGGCAATACCTCACGTGTGTGGTTTGAACAACATTTACATATGTGGGCATGGCCTACGTATGCGTTCACTACTGCATGCGAGCATGGGGGGGACTTTAAACTTTTTTAAATGTATGTAATTTTTTTTTTTTTGCACTGTCCCTTTAAAAAATGTTTTAATCAATTTTATTCCTATCACAAGAAATGTATGCATCCCTTGTGATAGAAATAATTAGTGACAGGTGCTCTTTATGGAGAGATATGGGGTCAATAAGACCCCACATCTCTCCTCTGTAATGTAAAGCATGGGATCAAAAAAAAAAAAGAATTGATCTAGTGCTTTAAAAAAAAAAAAAAAAAAATGGCCGGAAACCAGAAGTGACATCGCTCCAGTCCTCCAAGGGTATAGAGATGAGTGGAGGCCATCTTTCCTTCACTCATCTCTATGCTCAGTGCCAGGATCATTGAATTTTTTCTTAGGTAAGGCTGAGAACTACTGAGTGGCGGCAAGGGGCGGGGTTTTTTCATCACCTGTATCAGTGATTTTTTTCATATCAGCCGACAGCCTCAGAAATTTCGGTGCATCCCTAGAATGAACTGAACACAGTGCGTTTAAATCGGCACTTGTGGAAAGGAGAGGTCTCCGTAGTAAGCAATGTTACGGAGTCCTGACAGGGGGACTGCCCTCTGCCAGAGTACACAGATCAGAACTTGCGGCCATTGGCTGCCAGTGCTAATCAGATGCTGGTTTTCCATCATGCCCGTTCGATAAAAGCCAATCGTTAGACCGACTTCTGTCAGACAAGCTGCTGTACACATGGTCCGAATGTCAGCCGTTTTCTGTTGAACCAGCCAATATTCGGTGTGTGTGTACCAACCTTTAAGTGCAAAATCCAGCCTTAGGAAAAGGTTCACATGAAGCATCATGGTCATGGCAAATTTAGCGCGACATAGTGGAGCTACCTGTCAAACTTGGCCCTTCAAGTCAATGGGGCTTGGCCACAACCACGAGCGGAGAATTCGTCTGTGGCTGCTTTGCATTAACCCTGTTATGAATGGCCATTTGGCAACAGAAAGTGAAAAGGTGATTCAGAAAGTGGCAGGATTGCCTCCAGAACGCCCCGCAGCAATTGCTTAATCGCATTCTGATATTCAGTTCACCCTGGATCACTTTTTAGATCATTGTCTAGTGTGAATCTGGTCTTTGTGTATTCTGACAGCGAACGGAATACAAAAGCTGACAGGGGAGATTCCTCCATTCACTCTGTATAGCTTGGATTTTGGGATTGATTTATCTCATTCATACAGCTAAAGCACCCCACAATGCACAGGTGTGCACACCCTTATGTGTTCTGTTTATAAAAAAAAGGGGGTGTAAACGCACTGCAGTAGTTTGAATGGGCCATTATAGTCCACTCACACTAAAGTGCTCAGTTGTGGTGTGTTAAAGTGCTTGTAAACCCTTACATATAACCAGTGAAGTGACTGGCCTCAGGTGATACACAGAGATGAAGCAAATCCTCCTACATAAATTTTACCTATTTATCTGCTGTCTTCTTTTCCCTGCATTCGTTCAAAGTCCAGAATTTATAAAGCTTGTCTGAGAGTTCAGAAAACAGGGTCGGAGAGCAGAAAGAGCTCGGTGAGGAGATTTCTGAGAGCTGATTGGAGGGAAGGGACACACCCTCCTCCACAGAGCACACAGGAACAGACCTGAGGCTGTCAATCTGCTGGAGGTCCCTCCCCTGTCACCATTTTCCTCTTGGCATCAGGAAAACTTGTCAGAAGTGACTCATGCTGATAGCAGACAGAAATTACAATTAGTGCTCTTAATTGAGACAAGTACACACTATAGAGGGATATGCTTTGTTCATATTTCATATCTCTGGTTTACAACCACTTTAATACACATATGTTAAACACGTTATGGTTAGTATTAATGTGCACTGTATTATGGCAGCCCTTTCATTAAGATAGGGCTGCTGATGTAGCATAGCAAATTTCAAAAAAATAAAAATACTAATTGAAAATAAATAAATTATATATATATATATATATATATATATATATATATATATATATATATATATATATATATATATAAAAAATATATATATATATATATACACATTTCTTTTGAATTTTTTGTTGCTATTCTGTCTCTCAGTGTTACAATACACCTACCATTCGATTTTTAGACTGATCATTTCTTTGTGAGTGGGCAAACATTCAAAATCAGCAGGGGATCAAATACTTATTTCCTTCACTGTGTGTATATATATATATATATATATATATATATAATCATGTGTTGTGTTGTGGTGCATCCTGCAATGCACTCTACTGTGCAGTGCTTTGGGGTGCTATTTACAGTGATCAGCCCGACGCATAGAGCAGGTCTGCTGCCATGCAATAGCGCATGAGTATTTGCGCTCGCCGTCACAATGCCCAGATGTGAATGGGTCCTCAAAGTGAATCAGTAGCAGGTTTCTTGATAGAAAGCAGGGTGGATAAAAATCAATGATTTTTAAAAAAAAAAAATCAAAAAAATCGGATTTTTTTTATTTAAATCGGATTTTTTTGAATAAAATGCTTTTTGAGGAAAATATATTACCATCCAAAGGTTATTCCATCATGAAATAAAGATTCGTTTTTTAATTATGTAGAATAAGGCTGTATAGGTTTAATTTTTTTGGTAAATAAATTCCATGAATCCATTCACAATGTCATGCTCTTCCAGAGGTTTTTGTAAGATTATTGGGCAGTTTCTCTGCCTACAAGATATTATCACAGATGTTTGGTTTACTTTTGCAGTTCTCAAAACTGAATTTGACTCAGCGGAGATCACATGCCTCTTCTTCACAGCAAAAATGTTATAACATGAACAATGAGTTAATAAAAAGACCTTAATCCTAACTTCTACAAACCTATGAATACAGAATCAACCCCTTCAGTGCTAAGTTTCAAGAAGTTCAGTGAATAGAATAGAAACAATATTTTTCTGATTGTTTGGAGTGGAATAGATCTGCACAAGAAGAAAGTGAAACTAAGTGTGAGGAGGAAGGGGCTGACAGTCTAAGTTTCTTCAAATATATATATTTTGTTTAGCCAAATTAGTTAACAAACATGGATGTTTAAGCAAATAACATATGCTGGAATGTTATTGTTTCAGTTGAATAAATCTATTTAAATTGTTATTATTAAGGTAATGATTATTTTTCTCCTTCCTAAGTACAACAGAAAAGTTGTCCAAATATGAATGATTAACCTATTAAACTGGGGATAAAAAAACTAATATGAAAAGTTATTCTAAAAATCTTCATCTACTTGCATATTAAAGTTATACCAGCAAGAATTAGTCTATGTAGAAAAATATGATTTAAATCAAGCCTTACTGACTAGTGATTTAAATCAGTTTGATTTAAATCAAATCCACCCTGATAGAAGGCTCAACAAAAAGTGTAAACTTGTGCTTCTCTCAACCCCCCACCACTGGTATCCACTGCTGCAAGAGGGATTCCCCTGTTGAAAACTTTTGTTTTGCTTTTTATGTGTCAGTACTATACAATAAATAACACACATTTTCTGTATTCAAAAAGCCGTGATATTCTTTTTTTTTAACAGTTTAAAAGTGTGCATTGTACATCAATGTCCTTACAGTACATCTGTTGAATTTATGGGCATCGCAGGTGAAGGCTACCCATGCATACTGTCTGTACAAGGGCATGTGCCTTTGATATACTATTTGTATGTTCTCTGTCTTTTCACAGCTGCCTTGTTCTTGCTGTGATTGGGTTTACAATTCACAGAGCAGTAGCCTGCTGTACCTGAGATTCTGCTAGACTGCATCACATACTAATTACTGTTATTTCAAAGACTCCTTTATATACCTGAAGACACAAGCATTCTTCTCTGACATCAAGGGATGTCAGTGCGTCCTTTGTAAAGCCTTGTAATTAACCAAAGCGAGGTTGTTGTACTGAGTAGTATGTTTTTTATAGCAGGTAATTAAATGGGTTCTTATGAAGATTACTTGACCTTAAAATGTCCATATTGCTTATTAATTGTTTGTCAGGGCCGGTCTTTGTGTTGGCAAAGGTAATGCAATGTTAAAACCCACAAATGTAGCAGGAGCAGCGATGGGCTCAGGCATTACTGCTAGATGGGGGAGAGCGCATTGATCATGTGCTGGATTTGAATGAGGGAAAGTGACGCTAGGGGTGAGCGTTTAACGTAAGGTCCTACCTTCTAGGCAAGACGGGGCTGATCACTGTCAATGGGAGTTTATCAACCAGGGTTTTGGGAGTGACACTCGTGGCTTACAAGTATGGCATTTAAAGTGGTTGTAAACCCTTACATATACCCAGTGAAGTGACTGGCCTCAGGTAATACACAGAGATGAAATGAATCCTCCTACATAAGCTGTACCTGTTTATCTGCAGTCTTCTCTTCTTTACAGCCGTTCAAAGTGCTGAATTTATAAGCTTGTCTGAAATTTAAAAAAAAAAAAAAAAAAGAGGACGGAGAGCTGAAATTACACACTGCAGAGCTAAGTGAGGAGAGGTCTGGGAGCTGATAGGAGAAAAGGGAGAAATGGACACACCCCCCCTTCACACAGCTCACAGGAACAGAACTGAGGATGTCAATCTGCTGGAGGTCCCTCCCCTGTCACCATTTTTCTCTTGGTGTCAGGAAAACTTGTCAGAAGCGATTCATGCTGATAGCAGAGAAAGGAAGCAGCAAACAGAAATGACACGTCGTGCTCTAGATTGAGACACACTAGTACACACTATAGTGGGATATGCTTTGTTTGTATTTCATGTCTGAGGTTTACAACCACTTTAAACTAAGCACTTTCACACAGTGTTTTAACCTACTAGGGCCCCTTAACTGCATAATCCATTTAATTGAAAAGGTGAACTTAGCCTTTAAATCGCACAGCAGTGTTGTCTTGGATGTCTTTGATGGACATGTAGTTTCAAAAAAGACTTTAAAGTGTAACTCTACTTTTTGTTGAGAAAAAAAAAAATCCCGCTGGGTGGTACATTGAAAAGATTATAATAAACATTGCTGCAGATTCCGACCTTTTTCTGCTTTAAAGAAAAAGCAATGGGTGTCACCATGTCCTTTGTAGACTGAATCTGCAAAGGGACTGGTTTGTTATAATCACCAAGTGCACTCTGGAAAGCTGCAGTGTTTGCATCCCTTTAGCTATATTTAACCCTTGGGAAGTATCTCACCAAAACTAAAATGCCTGTTGTGGGGGATGCCTAATATCTGACATGTATCTTAGTGCAGACTTCTGGGACAATCAGTGAGCCAAGCAGGAAATGACATTTCTGGGGGGCATTCTTTAATCCATCTATGTACAGGAGTCCTGGAGTGCCTCAAGGTTGCCACATTGCATTGCATTTTAAAGAAAATGATAGTGCTGCAGATTGAAAAGGAAAGTGAGCCAATCACTCCATCAGGAAGTTACATTTCTTGGAGCGTTCGTTCTGTATTCAGGTAGTGTACAGAACACCTCCAGGTTGCCAAATTGAATTGAACTGTTGCCTATGCTTTTCAAAGGTATATGGGTAAATGCTTGTTTTTTTTCTAGGGGTATTGGAAGAGGTTACTTTAAAGCGGAGTTCCACCCTAAAGAGGAAGTTCCACTTTAATGGTTTGTCCCCCTGCTCCCCATTAAGGACTGGCACCTTTGGGGAGCAGGGTACCCAAATTTGACAGGTACCCTCTCCCCCTTCCGTTGCGATCTTCTAGGTGATCGGAAGCGGAAGTTGTCCTCCCTCCCCATAGATTTTTGGGTCATGTGACAGGTCCCAGAAGACTACGGGGCCATTCACAAAGCGCAGCACTTCTCGCGCATGCGCAGTGGGTACCCGGCTGTGAAGCCGTAAGCTGGAGATGCCGGCGCCAGGGAGAGAAGATGACCGGTGAAACCAGCAGTGGTGAGGACACTGCTGGACCGAGGGATAGGTAAGTGGCTGTATTTTAAAAGTCAGCAGATACAGTTTTTGTAGTTGCTTACTTTTTTTTTTTTTTTTTTAGCTGGAACTCCGGTTCAAGTGATTGTAAAAGTTCAACATTTTTTTTTTTTTTAAATAACACAGACAAGGTAAGTATAACATGTTTGTACACAGTGGTGTACAGATTCTGCACCTGCGGCAAGAATTATACCCTCTGTTGGGTGTCACTACCTACCAATCATGACCCATTTGAATGAGTGGTTGTGGCACACTAGTGCAGGGTCCAAGGGGTTAAAGCGCCTGTACGCCTGGGAAGGTTGTACAGTTCCCTCTTTACCCTATGCCAAACACCTTTGAAAGTGATCCGAGTATAGATTGCTTTTCAGAGGATGTGGATGAGCCCTAACAGCTAGCAATTTCATAGGGAGGTCAGCAGTGGCAGCTTCCGGCATATCTCTTGTGACAGGTTTACTTTAAGCATATTTGTACCGATTTAAAAATAACCGTTGCTGTGCTTTTTGATTTGGTGGTCGCCGTGGTGAACACGCATGTTTTGCGGCTCTCCAGCCATCGAGAGATGCTGACGGATGTAATTATGATGCATGTTCAATTCCAGGTAGAGGAGAAATCCGTCACCTTGTGAACCGCATCTCCGCGCATGCAGCAGCAGCAAATCTTCCATTTCTTCCTATTTCCAGAGAGGTTCTACCAGAGCAAGGCCCATTAGCATAATGCGAGGCCTCCCAATCTTATAGATTTTCACTGGCGGCTCGGAGATGTCGATGATAATGAGATGACTACACATTTGCTCAGGACCACGCCGATTATTACTGTGGGTTTTGTTTTCTTCTTGCCGAGCGGATCTATTTGTACACAAATAAGTCTTATTAAGAGCATGGTTAGGGACATGTAAATGAATGTATGGACTCATCCTTTGTGTGTATTACAATTTTCACAATCTCATCTGCCACAACTGACCCTGCTCTGATTGAATTGACAGACTATTAACTTGTTCAGTGGGGGAGTGAGCACAGCGTGCGGCTCACCTGCGTTATTAGCACTGTGAATGTCACACAAGGTTCTCCATCGGGAAGCGTGCAGTACGAAGAACATTGTACAAGCCTGCTTTACAGGACAGCATCTTACATTGTTTATATTCAGATGGAAATCTCAAGTGTCTTTAAGATTTTTGGACTACGGCGAGAAAGAAATCCATCTTTTATTCTGCAGGTCATGAAAAAAAAAAAGCATTTGCTGGAATTGTCATGACATGTAACACCTAAGAAATGCACGACCTTGCCCATCATGGCAAATTTGTTAGTTTTCAATGTGCATGGCAAACTGCCTATACACTTGTAGAATTGTGCTCAAAAATTTTACTTTTTTGGAATGTTGGTTTGATTTTCAAATGTTAGTGCAGAGGTTTTAAACCACTGGGCCATAACCTACTGCCACTGTACTAATGACACTGACTAGGAAGGGGTTAACATCTAGGGGCAATCAAAGGGTTAATGGTGTGCCTAAGGCTCCATATACACTGGCCTGCCTCGCCGCTGGCTATCTCCGCTTCAGTCGATCCTGAATACGGCTGCCAGACTCATTCACCTTTCCAACCGCTCCATCTCCACCACCCCCCTCTGCCAATCCCTCCACTGGCTTCCGATTGCGCAACGGATCAAATTGAAAATCCTAACACTGACGTACAAAGCTGTCCACCATACTGCCCCGAACTACATCACTGACCTAATATCCAAGTACCACCCAGCACGCACACTTCGCTCCTCACAAGACCTCCTTCTCTCTAGTTCCCTGGTCTCCTCCTCCCATGCCCACCTCCAGGACTTCTCCAGGGTGTCACCCATCCTCTGGAACTCCCTGCCCCAACCCATCAGATTATCACCTACTCTCCTCTCCTTTAGGCGCACCCTGAAAACCCTCCTCTTTAGGGAAGCCTACCCCACTCCCTGCTAACTTGCCGACCTCCTCCACTCTTCCTACCACTCCATCCCCCACAGCTATCTCCTCCTGTACCACTATCCCCTCCCTCCTAGATTGTAAGCTCGAAAGAGCAGGGCCCTCGGTCCCCTCATGTTTTGCATTGTATCGTTATTGTTCTGTCACATGTTCTGTCCCCCTTTGTAATGTACAGCGCTGAGCGAACCATTGGTGCTTTATAAATACTGTATAATAATAATAATAAATAATAATATACACTGCAGCTGATAAACTCACATTTAGGAGCTTTTCTGCATTTTTTTTCAGCAGCCCCTGAACTCTCCGTAATGTTTTCCCATGTGTCCATGTACACTATGTCGTTTACAGTCAGTTGAATTTACAGTCGTTTTGTTGAACGCACCAAACTTAGATTTTATCTCAGAAGAAGTGCGTGCGCACGAAACGCGTCAGTAGGAGCCTGTGGACGTCGTTGACACTACGCCGCCGGTGCCATGTGGAGGCCCGGCGGCCACCAATAATTTTAAGAGGGTCAGTGGGTCACTTTCACTTGCCACCTGATTATATGTTTTACTTGTTTTTTTAAATAAATTGAAGTAATATACTACACTATGAGTATCTCTCTGTGTCGTCTGTGAGGGGTCTCTCTCCCAACTTCACAGCCACAGAGTGATTTCAATCCCAGCCCTGGTTCCATTGAAGAGGAATATCCTATCCTGGGAGCTTCCTAACCTGCAGGATTTCGTTTTCCTACAAGAGGGCGTCGTCGTCATCCATTTCAGCACATATCCATTTTCTGACCAGAGGGAGAGAGGGGAATCTCCAGGATTTCTTACACACATGCGTATTTTAAATGTGTTTCTGGTTAGTTTGCATTCTTTCCATTGGCACTGGGAATTATTGAGCACCTTTTCAGGACTATTATTGTGTTGATTTGCATGATTTGATCATTTACAGCGCTGCATTTTTATATATATAGATTTTATCAGCGTTTCAAACGCCAAACGCGTGTAAACGCGGCCAACCGCATTTATAAGCGTTTGCGTTTGGAATTTTTTTTTAGCTCTTCCATTTCAAGATGCTGTCCAGAGTCTTTTTTCATCATGAAAAATGCATGCAAAGCGTTTTCCCAGTACTCAAATTGACCTGGTACACCATACTTTCGGGTTTCGCATGAAAGAAAATATGTTAGACACTGCTGCAATCATTTCTGCACAGAAATGAGCTGGAACACATCCAAACACCACAAAAAAAAAAAAAAAGACAGCTAATCACAACAAATACTGCTCTCTCTTCTTCTGCTCTCTCTATTTCTCTCAAAATGTCTGAAATAGTTAATTTTTTACTGTTTTTCAGTGCATTCTGGGCATTTTGGAAGGTCTCCTGAGGTTATCTTTAAATAAAGCTTCTAAACGTATACACACATAAATACGCATAAACGTGGTATGCAAACGCGGCTAAACAGATGTTTTTTAACCTACGTTTTCCAGCAGTCAGTTTCCATCGTTCAAAAGTGTTCTCCAAATGCCACGTGTACATGGAGCCTAACAATGTGTAATATGTGCTGCTTTTACTAATAGATGTGGCTGTTTTTTTCTCACTGTAAAGGATGGATCCCATAAGCCCAGGCTTAGACTGCTATTCATTCCAATACCAGCGGGTCTGCATAGACGTGTGGCTTCATGGGATCCATCCTTTGCTTAACAGGTGCTTGGAGCTGAGATGAGCGCCTTCTCTTGCCTGCACTCATAGTGGTAGACACCGGATTGCTTTCCCCTGTAGCCTGAGCGGCACAAACTTTCCATTGCCTGTTTTTTCTCCCTGCTTTGCAGGCTGAAGAAACAGCCAGATTTCTGCTCTGGGTACAGATCCATGTGTTGTTTGTAAACACAGTGTTTTATGCTGTGATTGGACACAGCCAATCAGCAGGTCTTGGACATAAATCATTGGCTGGGACCTGCTGCCAAACTTGTGTTGTGTAACAAATCACAGCATGGATGGGGTGCGCCCAATACCCAGAAGAGCTGGATCATGTACATGTGTGTGTTCCAGCCCAACCGTGGCGCACTCCCACAGTAAATGTACTGCGGGTGGTTAACAAGCGGTTAATCTCCCACAGTGCCTTTCAGCTCCTACGGTGCCCCCACCAGCCTCCCTTAGAAACCCACAGTTCCTACAAACCTCCTGAGAACCTTCAGCCTCCACAGTGCCTCATAAGCCTACTGCAGAGCCTCCAGCCTTCCATAATGCCCACAACGTCCAACAGTGTTGGCCTCTTTTTGGGTACCCAAGTCTTGTGCAGAGTCCTCTAACCCGCTCCACAACCTCCATTCCCATACTTTTATTGCGTGAGTATCTTTACTGTTGGGGCATGGAAGTTTTAGGTCTGCTAGCCTCTGATCTCAAAAAAGGTTTTAGATTTAGACTGGGTAAGTGGGATCAAATGGATGATCATGCTTGATGATAATGACAAGGAAAATTGAAGGAGCAGGATGGGAAGTTTTTCTTGAATGAACAAAATTCTAACTGGGGAGCAGGTACCTTTTTTTGGTGGTGCTCACTTTCTCTTTATTTGCCTAGACACAGATGATATAGCCCTTGTCTCACCCGTAGCCTCCTGAGACACACATCATATATCCTGGGAGGTTTCAGGACAGTCCCCCCCAAGTGTGTTGGCCTCACGCACATTGGTGCTTAGGCAGGGAACCGGTGTGATGCAAAAAAAAAGCTGGCAAGATTTATAGGGTGCTAAGAAGACAGCACTGGACTTCATGAGCTGCTGAGTATGTTATTCTAAAAGTCTAGAGTACCTAGAGCTGCTGAATTTTATTTTCTGACTGACAGGTGGAGTCTCTCTTTAAAATGCATTTAAATCCTTACAGTGAACTCTTATTTGCTCCCTTTTAGTCTGTTTTGTTATATTTGTTTAAAAAATACCTGTTGATCCTACCAGAAATATTTTGAGTTGGAACACTCCTGTGCTGCGCTCTTATCAGTTTGTAATGTTTCCTACTATGTTATTGGACTACAGGACGTGTTATGCAGAAGAGGAGGGGGAGATGTTATGTAGTCCTATCCTAGAGTGACAACCTTCTTTTCCATTGATACAGTACTGTATGGTCACCCGTGGATAGGAAGTCTGTTATTTGCAGGATCACCAGGGAAAGAAGACCAAAAACTAAGGCAGCCACCACTTTTAGGCTGGGTTCACACTTTTTTGTGTGTGTGTTGTCTTGCATTTTCATGCCTTTTGTGAATTGTTGCATATATTGAGTTTGTTTAGGAAGGGACTGGTTACAATTTGCTGAAAATGCATCAAAACACATGTTACATGCATTTTCATGTGCTGCCTTTGTCATCAATAGGACCTACAATGCTATCGCAGGCAATTGTTGGCTGTGCCTGTGACGTACGAGTAGCTGGTGGCTGCTCCTACCCACTGGCAACCGCTGACAGCTGCATAAGGAACTACTGCTACAATATGCACAGGCCGTGTATTTCTGCCACTGGTTGATAGAGGGGAGTCCATACGTTGTGCTGTTTGATATCGCTTCAGCCACCTGGAATTTGGACCGCTGGAAAGGGGATTTCTGGGAAGCATGTAATGTAGGAATTCCCTTCCAGGACCGTGAGGCCAATGATGCCTTATTATTAGGGTCCCTGGTGACGTGGTTATTGAAAGAGCTGATGGATCAGTTCCAGGACAAACCCAACATCATTGCTCATTTCCTTGAGTGGCAGGCTGGAGCCTGATTAGTTCTTTGTAGGTATCGGAAGCTTCCTGTTGCCACGATCTTTACCACCCACGCCACCCTGCTGGGCAGATACCTTTGTTCTGCCAATGTGGACTTCTATAACAAACTGGACCAGAAGGACCACCTACCCCCAGGCTGTACCTCGGACCACCCTAAGAAGGGATCCCTGACAGACCACCTTTATATTCTACAACGCGCTATTTATATGCGCATCTGGTGAGTGCGCATTTTATCTATCTACCTGCACACCCACCTGAGTATTACAAGCATACTGGGAATAATTATGTCACCAGGTGATTACCTTGATGAACTTTGCTGACAGTCTTCTGAATTTACATCACCAACCTCATCCACAGATACCGCCCAAAACGCCCACTCCGCTCCTCCCATGATATCCTCCTCTCTAGCTCTCTCATCACCTCCTCCCACGCTCGCCTCGAGGACTTCTCCAGAGCCTTTCCCATCCTCTGGAACTCCCTACCACAGCAGGTCCGGTCAGCCCCCACCCTGTCTGCCTTTAGGCGATCTTTGAAAACACACTTCTTCAGGGAAGCCTACGCCACCTCCACCTAAGAACTGTACTTGAATCACCTCCACCAGACCATCCCCCGCAGCAATCACCTTTTGTATCACCTCCCCCTTCCTTTAGATTGTAAGCTCCATGAGCAGGGCCCTCCTATTCCTTCTGTACTGAAATGTATTGTAATTGTACTGTCTCCCTTATATTGTAAATCGCTGCGCAAACTGTTGGCGCTATATAAATCCTGTATAATAATAATAATAATTTATTAAGCATTTTTGGAATTTTATGACATAAACGCATCCTTAGCCACTGTGTGTTTTCTTGGAGATATTTTATTTCTTGTGATATTTATTTCTTGTGAACATTTTTGTTTCTGGTGAATTTATCAAGTATCTTAGATATTTATGGTTTAAACGCACATATAGTCCTTGTGCGTTTCTCATAGGAGTTATTTGTTTTATCACCTCTAGCGCTTTACTATTTTTATATAGAACCACAAGACTAGCTTAACTGAATTACAGATCCTTAGGTAGATGAAACAGCTCACATATTTCAACTGTGTATTTAGCTTTCTGCCCAGAGATTTTATAGTAATAATCCTAATTATGCTGGTTCTTTATGTCGCTAGTTCCGTGGAAGATAAGGCTTATTGAGGAAGTGAAAGTGTACATTTATTCTGGGAATTATCTCCGAACATTTGCTTGTTTTAGCTTGCACTCCTTTTACTGTCCAGAATAGCAAATATTTGCTCAGAGCACTAGAGGTAGAATTTGTACAGATCTTTTTTTTTTTTTTATGCTGGTTAAATATGATCATCATCATCATCATAGCTGATTACTGCATTATATAGCTGTCATCTTTTTTTTTTTCTTTTTTATACATCACCTTTTATTTACACTAGAATTTCTACTAATGGTCCATCAAAGGCCTCCATTTCTTTGAGGCCTACTTGAACTTTTAAGGGACTATACAATATTTTTCAATAAACATCCTAAATATGTCCACTTGCTGTATTCAGTCAATATATGTTAGTGTTTTTAAAACCTTGTGTCCATTTGTAGTTGTACATGTCCATGAAGGCTGAAGCTGAGGGTAAAGGTGATGGACTGGCCAGGCATATCTCCAGACCTAAACCCTATTGAGCATCTGTGGGGCATCCTCAAACAGAAGGTGGAGGAGCGCGAGGTCTCTAACATCCACCAGCTCTGTGATGTTATCATGGAGGAGTGGAAGAGGACTCCAGTGGCAACCTGTGAAGGTCTGGTGAACTCCATGCCCAGGAGGGTTAAGGCAGTGCTGGAAAATAATGGTGGCCACACAAAATATTGACACTTTGGGCCCAAATTGGACATTTTCACTTATGGGTGTACTCACTTTTGTTGCCATCGGTTTAGACATTAATGGCTGTATGTTGAGTTATTTTGAGGGGATAGCAAATTTACACTGTTATACAAGCTGTACACTCACTACTTAACATTGTAGCAAAGTATCTTTCCTTCAGTGTTGTCACATGAAAAGATAGAATACAATATTTACAAAAATGTGAAGGGTGTACTCACTTCTGTGAGATACTGTATGTAGGCCCTGCTATAGGCTTTGCAGGTCTACTTAGTGGTTGCGCTTCACTGCTTCTCTTTGCAATGCAAGTCTATGAATTGGCTGACTCCTTGGGAAAAAATGCTGATCTCTCAACTGTTTATAAGCAGACCGAGTGATTTGCAAATGAAGTATTTGCCCTCTGTTTCTGCTGTACGAGTTGTTATGTTTTATACAATAAAAGCAGAATGGAAATGCAAACATATAAAATATGCAGGTCACAAAAAACAAAAAAAAAACCCAACATAAAGCGATCGTGTGCTTTACCACCTTCTCCCCTTCCCATATAATTACCTTCCCTTCAGTCCTCCAATGTTCCATTTGGCTGCATGGAGCAGAGGGAAATACCTAGTACTTCAAGGTACATGCAAGCATGTAACCCACTCCCCTTCCTCCCATTGTGTAGTGTTGGGTACTAGAGCCACCAATTGACTGGCACCAGCGCTGTCACATGGGGCCAGGAAAGGAGTCCATATGATTTGTAGACTTTGACTTGGTAAGTGGCGTGCACAGGGCTTCTTCTCTTTTCTCCTACCATCAAAGAAATTGAGGGAGAAGGTATTTATAGTTGATGCTGTAAATGCTACAGAATCATCAGCACACATATTTGTAGTGGTACACTGAAATGAAAATTCTGGTGCCGAAACCGATACTGAAAATTCAGAATGCATGTGGCCGAAAACCAAAACCAAAATTTCTACGTATGTGGGGAGGCTCAAAATTTTTTTTGTATTTTTTTTAACTTTAATGTGTATTTTTAATAATTTTTTTAACTTATGATTTTATTGATGTTATTGCTATCATCCAATAGTCCCCAATGTGATAGCATATGAGTGACAGGTCGTCTTTGTAGGGAGTGGGGGGGGGGGGGCAGTGTGTGCAAGGAGGGGGCAGGAGTGGAACAGTGTATACACTGAGACTTCCTCACTGGCTGCCCCGATATGTCACTGCCAGTTTTTAAATGTAATTATCGTCTTTTTTTCCCTTCACTACATCTCCAAGAATGAGCTGTCCTTCTCTCCTCCGCTAAAGGAAAGGGGCGGGGTCACCCATTACCCATGACATTACCTAGTGACCCCGCCTCTTAGTTTCCTTTAGCGGAAGGGAGAATGACAGCTCATTCTCGGAGCTATAGTGAAGGGAAAAAATCCGGTAATTACATTTAAAACCAAACCCGGCAGTGACATTTAGCGGTATCTCACTGTATACACTGCTCCTCTCCTGCCTTTCTACACCCCCCCCCCCCATATGTAGTACACACAGCCCCCTATCGGCACCTGTATCAGCTAAAATGTTCCTATCGGCAATATGCTGATAAAGTTATTTTCAGCCGATATGTTTCGGGCGCCAAAATTTTGGTGCATCCCTACATATTTGCTTTTTTTTTTTCTTAGTGCTGTCGCTGTTTATTCAATTCCAGGGCTTTTTTTCAGTGGGAATCTGAGGGAGCGCAGTTCCCCATCACCTCCAGTACTGAATATATGTAATGGAAAGGGGTGCTGGGGTGTGCTGGAAGGACTATTGATGCTGGCTACTGGGGATCTATTTTTGCTTAGGGGGGAGTTAAGCGATCTTATGTTGCTGGGGGGGTTCACTTGTTGCTGGGAGGCATCTACTATTAAGGGAGGGATCTGTTGATGCTGGTTGCTGGCATGGATCTATTGCTGCAGGGTATTTTGTTGTGGGGGGTTCTATTGTATCTAGGGGGTCTATTGTTGCTGAATACAGAGGATCTGTTGTACTGCTTTTCTTGTTATCACTAACAAATTCCATGCAAATAACTTAGCACCACAAAATTATACTTGGCTCTATATTCTCTTAAAGGGGCAGTACTGGAAGATGGGTAGGGGGTGAAACCAAAGGACATGCTCGGAGGTGGGTAGGGGTGGAGACCAGGGTGACTTGGAAGGGGGGAGTACCTGCACCTAATCTCTGATAGAAAAAAAACACGTCGACCAAACAAAATACCCCAAAAATATGTCCCTGTACAAGGATAATAAATACCTTTCCAGCTGCCAGCACCACTGAACAATGCTCCACTGATGAGAAATCGTCTTCTGTCTGTACAGAAACCAACACTTCCAGGAGTGTTAATTTCCTGGGTTCCTCTGCAGTGCTCACTGGTCCCTCCTGCCAACCTCCACAACCTGCAATGATGTGGAAGTCAGTGGAAGGAACCATTGAGTACAGCAAGGGGCACAGGAGATTGACACACCTGGAAGCGTCAGTTTTTGCACAGAGAGCAGATGATTTCTCATCAGTGGAGCAGTGATCAGTGGTGCAGGCAGCAGGAAAGGTAAGTATTTGCTATCTACAGAGAAGCCCAAATCTTGGTAGGAGACACTCTGGATGGACACTCTGGAAGACACACTGGACTGGAGTGTCTTGTTTTGAGGATTAGGGTGCTAATCTTTTCCCAGGAATTTCAATGGATGGATAATAACATCGTGCCCAGAAATGCGGAATACAGAAGTGATTTAAGTATAGAATCAATTTCTTTCCATACAGGTACACTTCTGTGTAAGGTACGGTGCCACTGTCAGAGTACAGCTGAGATTCCACTCCATCTACCTTGTTTGTGTAGATGGAGGAATCTGTTAGGTTGTTTTTTGTTCAGCTTGCTGGTTGGACTACAAAAAAAAAAATTACTTAAAGTGTTACTAAATCGGGGCTGCTCTGTGCAAGACCACTGCACACAGCAGGTACGTTTAACAGGTTTTTTATTTTTAGAAAAAATATTTAAGCCTTTAGAATCGCTTTAAGGATCCAAGTTGAGCCAGTCTCAGGATGCATACAAAAAACTCTTTGTCCTAAGAACTTCCAGGTAAAATCTTTGAGTCACAATTTGACCAGTAGGTATGAATTCCTTATAGACAATTCCACGTGAATAAAAAAAAACAATCACCATTGATTTGACTTTTGATTTGTTCATTTGAGCATTCTTGGGGTGAGATGACATGGGTGTGTGCCATTCTGAACTTTGTTTCTTAGTTACGGGATAGTACTCAAGCACCCAGGATTCATCTCCTGTGATCACTTGACTCAAAAAATCAAACTCTCTTTCCAAGCGGGCCAACAGGTCTTGGCAAACAAGTTGACGGTGTTCCTTCTGATCAGGTGACAAGTTCTTTGGTACGCGTTTTTCACACACTTTTCTCCTGAGTCATGATTTCATGGACAATTGACTTGGCAATTTCCTTTTCCTCTGCAATCATTTTGATAGTGAGCCATTGGTCACGGTTGAGAACAGACCTCACTGCTTCCACATTCTGTTCCATTTATGACTAAGAGGGGCGTCCTGATCATTGTTCGTCTTCAACACCTTCTCGTACTTCTTTGAAGGCCTCGTGCCATCGGTACGCTTGTGCAGGTGATAGAGCAGCTTCTCCATAAGCCTTCCTCAACATTTCCAAAGTTTCTGATTCATTTTTACCCAATTTTACACAAAATTTTATTGCATACCGCTGTTCCAAACTCGCTTGCATTTTTCTTAATATGAGGCACTTGGACAGGGTGCCACAAAAAAGAATGTCCCAACTCTGCCAGGGCTGGAATGCATCTGATCAGTGTTCTAACGTATACCTGGCACCCCCACCCCAAGTGACCTTGGCCAGCTTCTAGATACTTCATACTGTTCAGCCTGAATAAAGAGGACTGATGTGCTTATTGGTAAATGAAGAATTTCCAGATCCAATTTATATTAAGTATTTGGCGCCCCATCCATGTACTCTGAGCTGCATGCTTCATTAATAGCGCGCTCCTCCAATTCTCTGGCTGTTGAGGTTGACGTGAGAGGCAGGTCATGCTTATCTATAAAATATCACAGAGGGGATATAAAACTTCAAGCTCCACTTTATATAGTGATACCGAGATGTCACAATCTCTTACGTTTTCAGACTGTCCAAAAACTCCCAATATTTCCTATCAGGTGAGGCACAACCATTCATCTCTCATTGTTCTTCATTTCATGAAGTGTAATTTCACGCTTCACGCTCTGCGCAATGAGGAGAACGCTGTTCAGCAGTTTTGGTAGTGAGCGCTCACACTTTTACTGCCTAATGGCAAGCCTGTTTAAACCTCTCTATAAATTTTCTCTGTCTCAAAAGTTTGTTATTGAACTGTTACACAAACGGATCGTTTTCTTTGTATATAGAATTTTGGAGAAAATCCTCGCTATGGATGCTAGCAAGCAGCATCTGAACTCATCATTATTTATTTATTTATTTCAGGTACTTATATAGCGCCATAAATTTATGCAGCGCTTTACACATATATATTGTACATTCATATCAGTCCCTAACCCTCAAGGGGCGTACAATCTAAGGTCCCTAACTCACATTCATACATACACATATTAGGACCAATTTAGACAGGATCCAATTAACCTGCCAGCATGTCTTTGGAGTGTGGGAGGAAACCGGAGTACCCGGAGGAATCCCACGCAGGCAGAGGGAGAACATGCAAACTCCAGGCAGGTGGTGCCGTGGCTGGGATTCGAACCAATGACTCTAGTACTGCCAGGCGGAAGTGCTAACCATTTGGCCACTGTGCTGCCCATTGTACCCGGCTGCAGGTTGTAAGGGGAAAGTGATTTTTTTTTTTATTATTAAAATGAAATTACAAATTGGCTAGTTTGGCAGTTATGTGTTATGGTCAGCCCTTAGCAAAGGTAGGGTTCTTCTTTAAAGTATAACTCCACTTTTGTTGATCACCTCTGGGTAATCCATGTACATTGCTGGGATTGTAACAAACGTTGTTGCAGATTCCTACCTTTTATTATTCTGAAGAAAGAGCTGTTTGTTTGTCCATGTACAAAATGAAAGTGAATGAGTGATTTCTTAATTATCAGACAGCTGCTGCACCTGCAGGGTTCTAATGAGGAAAGTGGCAGGGCCGGCATCCCTTTGGACATGATTTCCCTTAATTACCAGTCACACCACTGCGATTTCTGTACAATTTCAGCACAATTTCAGGTGTGATTTCTGAAGACTTTATTACTACTTGTGAAGATTTTCAATGATTTCTTTCAATTTGCAGTGCGATTTCCATTATAATCTATGTATGTGAAATCTCAACAAAACTGCAGAAAAAGTAATGCAAGAACTACTTTAGAAATCACGCTGCAGCAAATCGCAAATGTTAAGACGCTGACATTCACATTCATTAGATGCGATTTGAGGTTCAATTTCCAAATCACACCTGTAATGGCACCGGTATGACAAAAGTGAAATTTTTGTTGCAGAGGATGACCAAAATCTGACTTGTAGTGCAGACTTCTGTGAAAATCAGTGAGTCAATCAAACAAGCAGGAAATGAAATTTCTGGGGGGGTTCTGTACCCCATCTGTGTACAGAATGCCTCCATGTTGCTGTATTGCATAGAATTTACAGAAAATTATAGAGCTGCAGATTGAAAAGGAAAGATACATTTTACTAACATTCAAATACAAGATGATTCGTGTCACAGTTGTATATTCTGTATTGTTTTCCCCACAAAAGTGGGGTTACCCTTTAGGGCTAAGTTTAGACTTGCATCTAAACCACTGTGCCTCTAAAAAGCAATACACATGCAGATTGTTTTTCAAAGATTCTTGACAGGTAGAAGACAATGTGATGCCTCTTCACTTCTGTTTTAACCCTGTAATTGCCGCGCCAAAGTGCTGCAACAGCGTTTATTGCAGGTGGGTGCCGTACTTCCACATACTCTTAAATGGGTTGCATTCGGTGGGCATGCTGCCCTCCGAATGCGACAGAAGTGATAGTGTTTGCCACAGGTGCTAAGCAAAGCATCATAATGGTAGTATGTTAACACTCCAAAGTGACTCAGCCACATGTTTTTAACCCCCCCCCCCCCAACTGCCAGCCTAAATGAGCCCTAAAGGTGGCCATAGGTGGATTGAATCTCGGGCGGTTTAGCAGGGACCAGCTGAGATTTGATCCATCTATGGGCAGGCTGGTTGTACTGATATTGATCCATCGGTCGACTTCAATACCACCAACCTGTTGGATTTTTTTTGCATGTGATCACTGATAGTGGCTATAGCCGCTAGCAGTGATCATTGTGTTCTTCTGGCACCGAAGGTTCCCTGCTGGCAAAACACAAAAGCGCTGTGGGAGAGATTCCCCCATCAACACTGACTGTGTTAATGGGGGAATTGAGTCATTTTCTTTCCTTTCACATGTGGTGGTAGCAAAGAAAATGTCATATTCAATGGATTGCATAGGTTTAGTTAAACATTTTTTGAAAAACTCATTACTACGGACAGTAATTACATTGATTGAAATGCATCCTTTGTGCTGGTGGGTGCCATGTTTAACAAAATCTTCTTTTTTCTGCCCCCTGGATACTCCCACAGCTGTGATGTTCCACTGCTGTGGGGGGTTATTACAAGCTGCTGGACTTATCACAGGCAGTCGTCAAAAGTGTTGTGACCTTTCGGCCCCCCTGCTCCAATCATTAAAGTCATACTGTCACTTTCAGCAATGAAAAGTGCTCTATGAATGGAGGACAGGCAGACGAATGGAAGGTCCGCCACCTCCATTCATAGATCATAGTACAGTTTCTATGAATGGAAAAGGGGGGCATAGTCAGGATTTGTGACAGGTCCAGCGGCTGGTATTAACCCCCACAGTCTGGAAGATCACAACCGCTGGGGTGTTAGGGGGCAAAAGAAAGAAGATTTCAACTCCTAGATTGTAAGCCCCGAGGAGCAGGGCCCTCCTTTTCCTCTTGTATTGAATTAGATTGTACGCCCCTTGAGGGTTAGGGACTGATGTGAATGTACAATATATATGTAAAGCGCTGCGTAAATTGATGGCGCTATATAAGTACCTGAAATAAAATAAAATAATTGTATTGTTGCAGTATTGTCTCTCGTTATATTGTAAAGTGCTGAGCAAACTGTTGGCGCTATGTAAATCCTGTATAATAATAATAATAATTTACACCACCCGCACCGGAAAATGCACTAATGGCACACCACCCGCACCAGAAAATGCACTAATGGCACACCACCCGCACCAGAAAATGCAACTGTACTGGGAACCGAGGTTCCTGTGAGGGCTGCGTTTTTGGAAAAAGTGCAGGGACTTCTTCTTTGCGTGTCACGGGCGTCCATTCAAATGAATGGGCTCTCGTGCCCCTGCAAAGCACAGCCCACAAGGCCGCATAGATGTGAACCTCCTAGATTGTAATCTCCGAGGAGCAGGGCCCTCCTATCCCTCGTGTATTGAACTGTATTGTTGCTGTATTGTCTCCCGTTATATTATAAAGCACTGAGCAAACTGTTGGCGCTATATAAATCCTGTATATTAATAATAATACACACCACCCGCACTGGAAAATGCACTAATGGCACACCATCCGCACCGGAAAATGCAACTGTACTGGGAACCGAGGTTCCTGTGAGGGCTGCGTTTTTGGAAAAAGTGCAGGGACTTCTTCTTTGCGTGTCACGGGCGTCCATTCAAATGAATGGGCTCTCGTGCCCCTGCAAAGCGCAGCCCGCAAGACCGCATAGATGTGAACTTCCTAGATTGTAAGTTCCAAGGGGCAGGGCCCTCCTATCCCTCTTGTATTGAACTGTATTGTTGCTGTATTGTCTCCCGTTATATTGTAAAGTGCTGAGCAAACTGTTGGTGCTATATAAATCCTGTATAATAATAATAATACACACCACCCGCACCGGAAAATGCAACTGTACTGGGAACCGAGGTTCCTGTGAGGGCTGCGTTTTTGGAAGAAGTGCAGGGACTTCTTCTTTGCGTGTCACGGGCGTCCATTCAAATGAATGGGCTCTCGTGCCCCTGCAAAGCACAGCCCGCAAGGCCGCATAGATGTGAACCTCCTAGATTGTAAGCTCCAAGGAGCAGGGCCCTCCTATCCCTCTTGTATTGAACTGTATTGTTCCTGTATAATAATAATAATAATAATAATAAACATAGCAGTCAGCAACACAAGGGACACTTTTCATGCAATGTAAGTACCATCCCTGGTGCCGAAGTGAAAAAAAAAAAAATCCCTAAACTCCTCTAAGTTTTAGGCAGATAAGAGTGGCTGTGGATTGAAAAACATGGGGCAAAGCAGAAGGACATAAAACCCATTGCTGATTGTTCTGGGGCCTGTAGCCGTATGATAAATGACACCTGCTCCACGCTTCATGCTATCGTGTTTGACAAACATCATTATTCCCTGTCCAGAGAACAGAGAAGATTTTCTAAAATTAGAAATAACAAACGGAAAGTTCCTTTATTTATGTGAGGTTGATTTCCGGATTGTACTTCTGTAACAGGTTTCAAAATACGTCCTCTTCCTTAATCTAAAGGACCGATGTTTGATGAAAGAACAGCTGCAGATACGCTCATAGACTTTGGGTTTGTCTCTTTTTACTTTCAGGCTATTGTTTATTATAGTTTGCTTTTCTACGTATTACACACTCGTCATCCTCTAGGTATCAGCTGACGGTTTTGGACAGTGGGGGGAAATGCAAAGAGAGAAACAAAATGCCCAGATGGGGAGACTGACACGTCATGTCTACAATATTTCATAAGAGCTGGGAGTCGGGGGTGGAGTTGAGATCTCAGAGAAATAATATGTGATATAGAAAATGTAATTTAACCAAAGAGATTGAAATTGCGGCCCCCCCCCCCATCCACAAACGTCATTGTATGTCTTTTCTGCACTAAAGAGTGTGCATGCTTGCAGTTTTTAAAAGCTGGACTTTAGTTCCACTTATGTCTGGTACATGGAAATGCAATTATTTTAGTAAATATAAACTGCTAAGTACCTTTTCTCATCAGCAGTTAGAGCAGTCTTGTGCCTTCTATCAGTGTTCAGCTGAGCACTGGTTAAAACTTGTAGGAGGAGTTTTCATTCCGCTCTGACTATCCTATGAGGCTGCATAAACCCTGACTCTGGGCATGGACAGTGCTGATTGGCCCTGTGCTGATCACATGCACGCTCCCCCCCCCCCAAAAAAAGAAAAAAAAACAAACAAAAAACCTCACCAAACATGTGCAGAGTGACTCCGTTAGCTCTGTACTATCAGCAGATGGATTAGGGACAGTAGAAGAAGGGGGGGATCAGAGAAGGCAGGATCAAACAGCCATTTTACACAATGTAGAGGATTAACGTAAAGCGAATGTGTAGGGTGGAAGGTGTCCGGTCAAGGCTGATCATTGGAGGAGAGAAGGCTGAGTTTTTAGCACAGCTGGAGAACTGACCATGCTGCACTCTCATGCCTAGTGTGGTCAGTTTGTATAGGGAAGCAGAGGGACTAGCAGGAACACCAGGGATTTCACACAAAGGAAGCAATACAAAGAGAACAGGATACTTTTTCATACAAGTACATAGTACAGCAGGTACATACCAGGAATATGAAATGTTGGGTTTATATGTTCTTTAACATCAGCCTCCTATAATGTAGAGTGACTAGGAGCAGCTGCAGGATCCGAAGCCAGGTCTTTACTGTTAGGAAGAACCTACAGATAGTCCAAGCATGACTGGTTCTCTTTACAAATGCTGCAGTCATCACAGCTATGACTTACTACAGGAATCCTATACTCACTGCATCCTTTATTTTCTACTATCTTCAAGCTTCTAGAGATCAGGAATCTCTTTTTTCTGTCAAATCTTAACATTTCTTGACCTTCCCAGCAGCTTGAAATATCTAGAGTTATATTTAACTACAATGGGAGTACTTAGATTGTAAAAGCTGTTATTTATATACTGCTATGGAGACTGTTATCTTGATTATTTAGGACTTGGGGGGTTTTACCACCAAGCCATATCCCTTTTTTTTTTCTTTTTATCTTGAAACAGATGAGAACTATCTACAGTTATATTAAATTCTTGGCTGTTTTGTGTCTCTCTGCCTAAAGAGCAACTATGGGCAAAATGTAAAATCAGATACATAATTAAAGCAGTATTAAACCCAAAATATATTATATTGCAGTTCTTCAATGTGGTGGCTGCATTAGTTTTTTTTTTAGTTTATTTTTCCCTAAAGGTTCAATTTTTTTTTTTTAAATAAACATGTCTATACTTACCTGCTGTGTGCAGTGGTTTTACAGAGAGCAGTCTGGATCCTCCACTTCTTGGGTCCCCCGCAGGCTCTCCTGGCCCCTCTTATCTGTCGGGTGCCCCCACAGCAAGCAGCTTGCTATGGGGGCACCCACTGCTCCGTGTCTCCATTCACACACGGAGCTGCAGCTTGGCCCCACCCTCATTCCTCATTGGCTTACTGGTTTTGATTGACAGCAGCGGAAGCCAGTGGCTCACATTTGCTGTCTCCGCCAATGAGGAGGCAGAAACCCAGGACAGCCGAGGCTGTCATTCACATCGCTGGATCACTCAGGTAAGTATTGAGGGGGCTGCGGGCACTGCTGCACACAGAAGGTTTTTTACCGTCATGCATAGAATGCATAAAGGTAAAAAACCTTCAGCCTTTACAACCACTTTAATTTCACTTGCTGATCTGGCCAGTAAGTCTGTTCTTTTTCAACAGGCCAGGCTGTCCTGCAGATGTAGCAGTTAGAGGGTGCTTACAATGATCACCTTTCAGAGTGCATGTGCTGGTAACGTCACCAGCTGCTGCTCACTGGAATATCTCCTAAACGGTGTATGTTTAGGAGATGTTCATTGTACCTACAGGTAAGCAACATCTCCAAGATACGCCCGTTCCTAACCTCGGAAACCACTAAGCAACTTATTCACTCCCTTGTTATCTCTCGCCTTGACTATTGTAACTCCCCCCTCATTGGCCTACCTCATCGCAGGCTATCCCCTCTTCAGTCTATCATGAATGCTGCTGCCAGACTCATCCACCTCACTAACCGTTCTGTATCTGCCATCCCTCTCTGCCAATCCCTCCACTGGCTTCCCATTGTCCAACGGATAAAATTCAAAACATTAACAATAACGTATAAAGCCATTTATAACTCTGCCCCAAATTACATCTCCAATCTTGTCTTCACATATCACTCTCCACTCCTCGCAAGACCTCCTACTCTCTAGCTCTCTTGTCTCCTCCTCCCATGCTCATCTCCAGGACTTCTCCAGAGTTTCCCCCATCCTCTGGAACTCTCTACCCCAATTTATCAGACTATCGCCTACTCTGCTCACTTTTAGGCGATCTCTGAAAACCTATCTCTTCAGGGAAGCCTATCCTGCCCTAAGCTAATACTGGAATCTTCTACTCCTCCTACCAGTCCATCCCCCACAGTTACTACCTTTTGTACCACTAGCCCCTCCCTTCTAGATTGTAAGCTCCAAGGAGCAGGGCCCTCCTATCCCTCTTGTATTGAACTGTATTGTTGCTGTATTGTCTCCCTTTATATTGTAAAGCGCTGAGCAAACTGTTGGCGCTATATAAATCCTGTATAATAATAATAATTTTACCTATAAATGTTAGTATCCAGTTATATTCTGTGTATCTAGGAAAGAATCCAGGCCTTTTTTAAAGCAATCCACTGAGAGCTGGTCAGAACCAACTCTTGAGGGAGTCTATTCCACATTCTCACAGCTCTTACTGTGAAGAAACCTTTCCGTGTTTGGAGATTGCATTTCTTTTCCTCCAGACATAAAGAGTGCCCCCTTGTCCTCTGTGATGACCTCAGGGTGAATAACTCTACACCGAGTTCACTATATGAACCACTGATGTATTTATACATGTTGATCATATCCCCCCTTAATCTCTTCTTCATCTTTCATTCATACAGCCGTAAAAAAAAACAAAACAAAAAAAAACCAACACTGTGCATACATGCTTTTTAATTATGAAATTGAACACAGCTGCATTGTTTTCAATGGAGCCATTCACACAAGTGTGCAAACATGCACTGCATTCAGATCCATAACACAAAGTCCAAAAATCTGCATCTGAGAACATGCGCTTTACACTCTTACATATATAAACACATGTATACATGTTTCTAAGCATGTAAAAAAGTCTAAACAAGGGGGAGAATAAATGATCATTATGTATGCACACACATCTTTATGTGCATTTAAACTCATCTATATGCAAGTATTTTACTGATCATTACGCAGGAACTTTCCTCCTAGAAAACACGTGTAATAACATCAATAAACATTTACAGCCGTGCGAATGAAGCCTAATAATAATGACAGACTAACTCCAGCTAACATTATTTAGTTACAGCTAATAAACCATCTGGATGAAAACAAACTATTGTAAGCATACCTGTCAGTGTTATATGGCCCCTGCCACCCTATGTAAGCCCGGTTTACACTGATGCGGTGCTGGAAATGCATAGCAATGCCGCTGTGCTCATGCGATCTGCTGCAGATGTCAGTGTTAAGTTGATGACACCCCAAAAGCAGGTCGCAAAACACAGTGCGCTTGCCTGCATCTGATCGCATACGTATGAACACCCATGAGATCCGATTCCATTGTGACCAAAAAAAAAAAGAAGTGCCTGCACCTTTTTCGTGCCGGTGTGGTGCGATTTTAGTCATACTAACTGAATGGGCTCAAATGTACAGAATTGCATGTGATTTGTGCAGGAATGCGGTGCGATTCCTGTGCGAATCACATGCAGTTCCACATTGTGAACCTATTACTTTCGTTGGACAGCAAATGCAAGAGTCATGTATTTTTACTTGAATCTTGGTGTGCTTTGTGTAGTTTTTCCAAGTCTGTACAGTAATCCAGTGTGAAACTTTACTTCTGTGTAGGAACCTCCTGTCCTAAAGACCAATCACTGTTGCAGGATGACTGGTCTTGTATCCGCCTCCTTATGTAGTTTTCTGCAGGCAGCCTATAGTGGGAGGACTTGTTAAATCAGATTTCCACTCATTCTGTAAAAAAATGAAAAAAACTGTAGCTGCTGACTTTTAAAAAACAGCCACTCACCTGTTCCTCGATCCCGCGTTGCCCCCGCTGCAGCTCGTTTCACCGGCTGTCCTGTATTCCAGGAGGCCGGCATCTTCAGTGTGGGCACCCGGCTGTGACAGCTTGCGGCTTCACAGCCGGGTGCCCACTGCGCATGCCCGAGTAGCGCTGTGCTTTGTGAATGGCCCGTAGTCTTCTTGGCTCCCCAAAGGTGCCAATCCTTAATGGGAAGTGGGGGACAAACCATTAAAGCAGAACTTCCCCTTTTGGGTGGAACTCCGCTTTCCTGAATGGCCCCGTCGTCTTCTGTGACCTGTCACGTGTCCCACAAGACTTCAGGGAGGGAGGGTAGGAGGACAAGTTCCGTTTCCAATCGCCTAGGCGATCGCAGTGGAAGTTGTAGCGGGTACCTGACAATTTCGGGTACTCGCTCCCCAAAGATGGCAATCCTTAATGGGGAGTGAGAGACCAAACTTTAAAGTGGAACTTCCCCTTTTGGGTGGAACTCCGCTTTAAGTCTCTCTCATAGCTCCAATTTTTGCATAGACTATTGGCAGGACAGTATTGACGGCACTGCTTTTTTTTTACAAGGTAATAGCCGGGTTTTCAAAGGCATTGTGCACAAAGTGGATTTATAACCTTTGAGGCTTTGTGCCTGGAATTCGGCAATATCACAAAAGTGTAATTATCCTATAAATAAAAACAAATAGTTGAATTCCCTACCGCTAACAAATGATAAAAACCATCTTTGGAAGTACTTATTCGGAGTGACTTGTTTAAAAACATTTTGCTTCCTTGAGTATACTTAGCGGTGGAACTTGTTGTCTAATGCTTCCCACTTTGCATGTTTCATTACAGTTTGAACAAGGATTATTGTTTAGCAATTTCTCAAGGAAGTCGTAGGAAACGTTTACTCCTGATTCCCAATTAAATGAATCGCAGTTAAAGAAACGTTCGGCAGCCGCCACTAAATTCTCGCACACTGACGGTTATGAGACATTGTAAAGATATTTCATCTTAAAGATCACCGCAGGCCTGTAAAAATACAGTTCATTCAGAGCGCAATTACTTTACCTTTCCTCTAAGACAGGGGTCTCCAAACTTTTCAAACAAAGGGCCGGTTTATGGTCCTTCAGACTTTAAGAGGGCAGGAATGTGGCCAGTCGGGGTAGAAAATGTTACAGGCCCAGCGTCAGTCAAAATAAATATGGCATCAAGGATGGTGGTCAGTAGGAGGAAGAGTAGTGCCCATCATTGCTATTAATGGGAGGAATAGTACCACATAAGTGTTATCAATAGTTCCCCAATGTTGGTGTCAGTGGGAGGATTACTGCTTCATATCATTGGGAGGAATAGTGCCCCAAGGGCCAGATAAAGGCTGGCAAAGGGCCACATCTAGCCCTCGGGCCACAGTTTGGAGAGATTAGTATGTTTGCTTCCACTAGAGACACTGATTTTGTGTCACAAGTCAAGGTTCGGTTTTCATATAGAGTGGCCACCAAGCCAAGTCTGTCAACCATTTGAAGTACAATTCCTGCCGAAAAATAGGCACCATACTCCTTCCCCCACAGTCTTCTGGAACACTTCACAGGTCCCAGAAGACTGCGGGACCATTCAAAAAGCGCAGCGTGCTTTGCGCATGCGCAATAGGACACCAGCTGTGAAGCTCAAAGGCTGCACTTTCGGTTTCCCTTTCTTAAGATGGTGGCGCCTGCACCCGAAGCTAATTGAAGAATCTGCTCGGGTGAGGACATCGATGGATTCTTGGACAGGTAAGTGTCCTCATTCTTATATTAAAAGTCAGCAGCTACAGTATTTGTAGGGGGGATCCTGAAGCTCCGCTTTAAGTTGCATCGATTAGAACAGGTGCCATTAAAAAAGAATGGGTTGCAACTTGTCATGTGACTTTGATGTCCAAAGTTGCATAACAAGTCACACAGGTGTGAATGAAGCCTTGGTTGGGTCAGTGGTGTATTTAGGTTTCGTGCTGCCCTAGGCAACACAAAAAATGGCTCCCCCCCTTCCCCCATACGGACATTGACCAACAACATCCCAGCCCCCCCCCCCACCTGAAAGAGCCTTCCACTACCACTGGGCAACCCCCCACCCCACCCTGGCAAGAGACACTCACCTTCACAGCTCCGGACATCTCCAGGAACAAGAGTCAGGCTCTGCATACACCATCAAGCAGCCTGCAGCCTCTCTCAGATCCCACCTGGTCCCTGTGCTGTGTGTGTCCCTTCTTCCATTCCTTCTGTCAGAGGACAGCGCTGCCCCCCTGAAAAATGCTGTTGCCCGCCTGAAAAATGCCGCCCTAGGCAAATGTCTTGTTTGCCTTGTGGTAAATACACCTCTGGGTTGGCTGTGTCGGGTGCTTGTGTTTCCTGCTGCTGCTTGCTGTGGGTATGTCCATAGGCCGCTACATTATTGGTAGATGGATACACAGCATGCAGAATGGGGCCATGCATCTGACACCTAGAAGTGCCATAGTTTGGCCGCCTTAGTTCTTCAAAAATGGTAAGTTTGGAGTAACTGCCCATCAGACTGGTAAGTTACTCATCATTAGGGATCATCATAAAAAAAATGTAGAAGAAAAGACGCAGCCTGCAAAAGATGATCAGTAGGGATGAACTCAGGCGTGTTTGTATCCTAATCCGAACCCCCCTAAAAGAGCCCACCAAGATGCTGCCACCTGTACTGGGCCAATCATTTCCAGCCATGGCACTCCTCACCCCACAGAGGCATGTATACAAGGGGCATGTATAAGTGCGACTACAAGCTGGGAATGCCTTGGTTGCTTATGATTGGTCCAGTACAGTGACAGCTTTTTGGTGGGCTTGTGCAGGTGGGTTCGGATTAGGATCTGAACATGCCTGAGCTCATCCCTACTCATCGTCTTTAGCAGGCTGCTTCTTTTTTGCTCTAAATTTTCTTTAATGATGACAGAGACACTTAATTTGGGGCTAAGCCGTGTCCAACAAGGAAAAAAAGAAACTCTCTAAGACTCTTTTTTTTCATATACATTGCAAATTTATCTTCATTTGCTAGAAATAGCAGCTTCATGGCAAATCCAGTGCAGTGTTTACAGCTGCGTAGTAACTATTTAAGGCTTGTCATAAAACGTGACACAGTTCTTATAATTTACATCAGAGCCACGTATTCCCGGAGTGTTTCTATGCTCCGATTCACATTGATTCATATTCATTAATAAAATATGGTATTAATATTTCATATCACGTCATAGAAATACTCATTATTACTGGTTACAAAGTGGGATTAAATTGACATGGGAGATTCCCTTTACTCTGCGCTCTGTCCTCTCCAGCAGTTCATAAATGGCATCTTCAATAAATGTTAGTTTTTAATGTTTTGCCCTTGCGGTAATTAGAATTATGGATATATTGATATACGATGCAAATCACGAGTCACGGCTTGTGTACTACTGATTGAAATGTGTTTGTATGGCAGCACGGTGAATTGTCTGTGGTGTTTGTAGACTTTAAAACAAGAATCTAAGGCAAATGTAAAACATTCTTTTAAGTCAACTTGATAAAATATACTGTACAATGGTTATAGTACCTAGAGTCTCTTATTAAATCTTCAGTCCACAAAACCTTGGAAATCAGAGGTTGGAGACAGAGAAGCTCGAAAAGTGTTGAAACATAAGACAACTAGGCAAGTAATGTTTTAAAAGTTTGTCAACAATGGCAGCCTACTTCTTTCTGTCAGTACAGGTTTCCTTTAAAGGTATAGTCTACTCTTTGTGAAATTTTAATAAATACACCCATATTGATAAATATAAAAATATGCATTTAGTATTATTATTATTATTTATGCATTGAAGCCTGCACAGCATTGCAAGGGCAATCAGTGTGTTGTTGATGCAATACATTGGCTTCTACATTGTTTACATTCCAGCCCCAGGTCCTTACAGGGGTATTAACATTCAAATTATAGGGCTGAAGCAGAGGTTTCCAAACTTATTGAACAAAGGGTCAGTTTTCTGCTCTTCAGACTTTAGGAGGGACGGATTGTGACCAGTGGGAGTGGAAAAATGCTGCAGAAATAGTACCCCATCTTGGAAGGAATAGTTCCCTATTGTTGGTATCAAAGGGAGGAATAGTGCCCCAACATTGGTGTCAGTGGAAGGAATGGTTCACCAACGTTGGTGTTAATTAAAGAAAATTTTCTCCAGTATTGGTGTCAATGGAAAGATTGGTGACGAAACGTTGGTGTTAGTTAAAGAAAATGCGCCCCAGTATTGGTGTCGGTGGAAGGATTGGTGACCCAACATTGGTGTTACATAATCCCTTGGTCATGGGCACCCCCCGACCCTTTAATAGGTTTGTGATGGTGGAGCACGGTTTAGGGTCTTGTGACCACTGTGATTGACTGTCATGGTGGTCCTTTCTGTGAGGCATGGGTAAATGTGCTGGGAGCACGCAGGTTGCACGTTCTTGGCACTTCCTTTATTTGAATTGGGTACACAAATATGCGGCTCCTCAGCGCCAAGGCCCAACCCCCGAGAGGCTTATATTTGCATGCGCTTGGCGCCAAGGAGTTAAAGAAAATGTGCCCCAGTATTGGTGTCAGTGGGAGGATTGGTGACCCAACATTGGTGTTAGTTAAAGAAAATGTGCCCCAGCATTGGTGTTAGTGGGAGGATTGGTGACCTAACATTGGTGTTAGTTAAAGAAAATGTGCCCCAGCATTGGTTTCAGTGGAAGGATTGGTGACCCAACATTGGTGTTACTTAACCTTTTGGTCGCTGGCACCTCCCAGCCCTTTAAGAGGTTTGTGATGGTGGGGCGCGGTTTAGGGTCTTGTGATCACCGTGATCGGCTGTAGCGATCGAGACCTTTCCGTGAGGGGCGAGTAAATGTGTCAGGAGCACGCAGGGCGCATGTTCTTGGCACTTCCTTTGTTTACATTGGGTATACAAATATGCGGCCCCTCAGTGCCAAAGCCAAGCCCACCAAGAGGTGCATATTTGCGTGCACTTGGCGCTAAGGAGTTAAAGAAAATATGCCCCAGTATTGGTGTCAGGGGAAGGATTGGCGACCCAACATTGGTGTGAGTGGCAGGAATAGTGCCCCATCGATGGTATCAGTGGGATGAAAAGTGCCCCATCTTTAGCGTTAGTGGTATTAATAGTGTTCTTTAGTTTATAACCATGGAAGGAGTTATGCCCCAATGTTGGTGTTAGTGGGAGGAATGGTGCCTCATTTTTGGTGTCAATGGGAGAAATAGTGCCCCAAAGTCCGGTTAAAGGCAAGCAAAGTGCTGCAGTTTGGAGACCACTGGACTAGAGGAAGAGAACATTGTAAGTGCAGTGACGTCACCACGCTTGTGTTGGCGCAATTAGTGAATCCCTGAAGTGGCAGTTGACCACAGTGGAGCTATGCATAGCTGCTCTAATTTCCAAGCAGCAGGGAACTCCAGGAAGAAGCACCCCAACCCAAGAGGGGGCCATGTAAAGGTGAAGGTTGGGGAACAATCATAGTCCATGTTTTGCGTTGCATAATCCGGAAGCTGTTGGGAAAAGGAGTTGCCTCTTAAAGCCAAGCCAAGAATAAGATCTTGCCCCTAGGGTTTAGTTATATGTTAGAGACCTAGTCCACTTTTGTGACCATATTTCATGTTACACCCATGTTTAGGGACTGAGACAAGTACACACTATAGAGGGATATGCTTTGTTCACATTTCATGTCTGAGGTTTACAACCGCTATAAGCAGCTGTCACAAGAAGAGGTGTCCCCATTGGAAGGTCATCCCTCATACCCTGTTCCTGTGGCAACTGTCAAACTTTGGAAAAAGGACAAATAGAGATGTGATCTCCCTTGGAGTGAATAGAGACAACATTAGAAATCTGACAGATGATTTAATTCTTTCATAGTCAAAAAAACAAACAAAACAAAATAGATGCACTTTAATTTCCAGTAGAATAAGTCAATCTGTTATTCTTTAAAAAAAAAAAAAAAAAGAAAAGGTTAAAAGTGTTTCTTGGATGTGAATAAACACCTTACCTTTCTTTTGATTCGGTGTACAAAAATATATTTTTCTTTTTTTGATCTTTGAAAAGACCCAGCGTTTCTTAAAGTAGAATAAATAACGTAAATAAGTAATGACAGTCAGTGGGGAATATGCGTTCAGCGATCGGTTGCTAAGCAGGGATATTCCACAGGAAACAATGATAGGACTGCACTGCATCGTAATGGGTACCATTGCAATACCAGCTAAAGCCAGCTAACTCTGCTGCTGAGAATGTGTTACATAGGATGGAAATAATCTGCTATGTGAAGCATATCATATACCAGCACACTGGAAGTCTGCTGTGTTCTGACAGAAACCAAATCACAGTGCACTGCGCCAGACTGCGGGAATCGGTTAGAAGAACACGGACATATACCAACCAGTCAGATCTCAGATTACCGTTTTCTGTTGCCGCTTAGAATGGAAAAGCTTTCATTTGATTGGTTACCTTCAGTTTCTCCTCCACTATTAAATCAGTATTATACTCAAAAACAAAAATGTAATATATTACAACTTACCAGTGGTGGCTGCATTCGTTTTTTTTCTTTATTTTCATCTGGTAATCTGGCCAGTAACTTCCTGTTTTATGGTGTCTCCACTCTGGATGAAGGAGCAACGGAGACACCCTAAGGGTAGTGTTAGATATGCTAGCAGATTTAAATGGACTTCCCTAACAAATAAAGCTGAACTCTCTCAGCTAATACTGTTAACCTCCTTAGCGGTAATCCCGAGTGTAGCTCGGGGTAAAATTTCTATACCAAGGGTGGTGACCCCGAGCTACACTCGGGCTTACCATACGGCGCTGCTCTGGGGGTCCCTGCAGCACTTAGCTTGTCCTTCGCTCCCGCGATGTGTCCCCTGCAGCGTCCCTGGCCATCTCCTCCGGCCGATGCCGGCATCCGGCTTCTGTGTTCCGGTGCCTGTGACGTCGGGACGCACGGGCGCCGGAACCGGCGGGAAATTTGAATTTTTTTAAAAATGTAATTTTTGCTGTCATTGCTGTTTCAATGCATTTCACATATATTTTGTCCCGAGTGCTTTGTCCTGTGCCCTGCCTGCATTTTGAATGTTCTTTCTGCCTGGAAACTTAGAAAAGTCCATGGCGTCCAAAAAGCGTCCTTTTACGTCAAAAGCGGTTTTAGAACAGCGATAGTAAATCAGAACCACTTGCAGAATTGAGTGATAATGATTCGTGGGGGAAATTCGTTATCAGACACTGAAAACGATTTTGCGACTTTGCCTCTGTAATTCAAATTTCAGTGTTTTTGGTTTGATTATATTATTGAATTAAATTTATTATTATATTATTATTTTTTATGATTATTTATTAAATTATAATTTATGATTTCGTGTTTCAAATTTTATCATATCCGGAATGTTTCATAGACTCTTGTTCGGACAGATTTCAGTGAGTTATTCCTAAAAATTACAGCCTACAATAAAAAACTACATATTTCCATGCAAAAAAATGGTACCGCTTTCAGCACAAAAAATCGGAAAGAATCATACTGCCAAGGAGGTTAATGCCCCTTTTCCCACAGGGTGGACTCTGTCGGACTTGTCCACTGATCCCCTGCTGATTGAAGCAGAGCAGTCAGATGACACATCCATGTCCTCTCGGTATCTGCAGAGCGGACACAGACAGCCCACTCTGCTTTAGGGGCATCCAGGAATTAGTGATTAATAATGTCACTCCCATTCAGATTCACTTCACACATCAACATAATCAAACAGCTTTTTCTTCAAAGTAGAAACAGGTAGGGATCTGCTACAAAGTTTGTTAAAATCCCTGCAGTGCATATTAAACACTCGGGAGATTTTTTTCAGAAGAAAAGTGGAGTTACTCTTTTAGGCCCCATTCACACTTTGCAATTTTGATTCCAAATTGCACTGCAATTGTGTGAAAATGCAGCACACATGGTTGGGTGCCATTCATTCTTAATGGCATGTCAACAATCACGGCAATCCAAGTGAGGAAATGTCACCAGCACACCAAGGATTCCTCTAAAGGGGTCCAAAGCTTTATTTCGTAGTCACGTGGTTAACACAAGGCAACATTTCGGAGCTACGCGGGGCCCCTTAGTCAGGCAAGCTAGCGCAGGACCCAGCAATACTGTTTGAGCAATCGCGGCAAAATGTGAAGCTGTTGCCCAAAACAAGCTCCTGCTCCTTTGGGCAACAAGTGTCATGTGAGGCATTCTGCTGTGAGTGTTGCGTGGCAAGATCGCACCGTGTTTGAGATGCTATAAAGAATGAATGGCACCCAAACGTGTGGCGCGTCTTGCTACATTTACAGTGCGCTTTGGTATCACGACGATTCAGAATCGCAAAGTGTGAAAGGGACCTAATGGTCCACACATAAAAAAAAATCCAACACGTTTCAGGGACTGAAAACACTCCCCCTTCATCAAGACCTGAGTTATAATTAAGAACCTGAATAGACTCAGAAATGAGCTCTCTTATGTTCGTTTGTAGTGGAAAGGTGTGAATGAATTGGGATTTTTGGGTACTCTTTGGAGGGTAGTCCATTAGGTTGTGAACTGCCGATTCAGATCCAGAGAGCTCTCTGAATATTCTTTTTACACTGCCCTGTATGAATATGGACTGAAATCCCAGCGCCTCTTGGATGTTCTTTATTTGGATGCTACAATATGTACAACAGCAATAAAGACTATATTCTCTGTCCATGGTGACAACTTCTCTGGGACTGGAAGTACAGAGCAGTCTTCCCGGGGGGGCTCGCTTACATTACAATCCCGGTGTTCAGTGTGCAGTTCTGCATGTGTGTTTACACGCCTTCGTACCAAGTTTGCACTGCATTTTTATCGCATGTGAACCTCATGCATGCAGGGTGTAAAAAAAATGCGCTTTTGTAGGCGTTTTACAATTTTTTATTTTTTTTGCAGCCTGTAGACATACCTCTGTTACCCTAGGTTGCCATGTTTACAAAGGCTTTTAGTGGCATATTAGAAGAGGAGCGTTTAGAAGTTGAGAAAAAACATACCACTAGCATGTTCAGGAAAGGCGCTTTTGAGCAGAAAAAATGCTTAGTGTGTCTAAATGCATGTAGACATGCTTAACATGCTCAAACGCTAGACGTCTTTAGTGCTTGAGTGTGCATTCATTTCAGTAACTAGAATAAATAATAATATACTGGCCAATAGAATCTATGAATGCCCAAATGCTTGACATGCTTAAACGCTTGTGCAGAACTTGCGTTAGGTGCGTTTTTTTTTTAAGCTGATTTTTTCCCTGGAGCAAAGGTCTTTTCTTCCACGGAGCAAAGGCATTTAGGGGGAGGAAGAATATGTCCTGTAAAAATATGTCCTGTGTGCAATATGCCTTGCAGTTCAATTGCGGTGCATTTTTTTGGGCATTATTTATGAGTGTTTTTTTTTTTTTTTACTGAGTTGCATTTGCATGCATTTGGGATATGTTTACATGTTAAAAAATGCAACATGCTGTACTTTTTTTTCTTTTCACCCTAGGTTCACACCTAAGAATTTTCTGCAGCGTTTTACAGAAACGCAGTAGAGTCCATTTAACATGATTTCCTATGGGACATGTTCACACCTGTGCGTTTTCACCCGGTGCATTTTTTGGAAAGGGTCAGGGACTTTTTTGAATGCAAAAAGTTGCATTTTGTTTCTATAGAAAAAATTAAATAATGCAAAACGTGTCAAAAGCGCAGTGCAGAAATGGCTCAAACACAATCTGCATAGGTGTGAAACTAGCCTTAGCCTGGGTTCACATATGTGCAGTGCAGTATATCGCATGTGATTCGCACAGGAACTGCACCGCATTCCTGTGCAAATCACATTCGATTTGTGTGCGGTGCGATTGGAGCCATACATTTTGTATGGCTCTATTTGCACCACACCCCCACCAAAAACGTACAGGACCCTTTTTTGGGTCCACACTAGAATCATATCGCATAGGTATTCACACCTATGCGATCCGATTCTGCACATCGCACCGCGTTTTGTGGACCGCTTTAGGGGTTTTGTTAACTTAACATACACACTCGCAGTGGTTCGCGTGAACGGGGTGCGATTCTGATGCGGTGAGGAATTCGCACTGAAAACGCTGCGAATTCCGCACCACATCAGTGTGAACCAGGGCTTAATGGCACATGAAAGCAATACAATTGTGTAAACTCGGCTGATTAAAATACATTTTTCATGCATATGTGTTCATACTGCCCTCAACAACTCGGCTGATTGTATCTGATGTAAACGATCCCTAACATGGACAGAAGTAGGAGCAAACTAGACAGAGGTTCTAACCCTTCCATACTGTATTGAAAACAAAAAGGAAAGAACGTTCTGGAAGAAGTTACACAAACGCCCCATTCACATTATCGCTTTCCTGCTGCGGGATTTTGGCAGCGTGATTTTTATGCGATTCTGCATGTCGCATAGGGCCAGCCCATTCACTTAAATAGGCTGCCCTATGCATATTTGTCACCCTAAAGGAAGCTCCTGCTCGGTGGGTATTCTATCAATGGAAATAACATTCTGGTTTTATTATTTATTTATGGTACTTATATAGCGCCGTCAATTTACGCAGCACTTTACATATATATTGTACATTCACATCAGTCCCTAACCCTCAAGGGGCGTACAATCTAAGGTCCCTAACTCACGTTCATACTTACACATACTAGGGTGAATTTAGACAGAAGCCAATTAACCTAACCAGCATGTCTTTGGATTGTGGGAGGAAACCGGAGCACCCGAAGGAAGCCCATGCAAGCACAGGGAGAACATGCAAACTCCATGCAGGAGGCGCCATGGTCGGGAATCGAACCCATGACCCATTTACTGCAAGGCAGACGTGCTAACCACTAAGCCACTGTGCCGCCCATAGGTTTTGTATTTCTGTGTCGGTTTAAACACTTTGTATGAAGACTGATGCTGGGGCGATCGGACATTATGAATATGACACCTAAATACTCAGACAGAGAGCATGGTGACACTGCCCAAGTGCTTTCACATGGTGACTTGTAGTTTCATAACTGCTGTTGAATGTAACGGTCACTTCCTGAGGAGATCATATTGCCGATCTCAGCTTGTTTTTTGTGTCTTAGAAAGATTCAGTTGTACATCTTCTTCCTGAAAATGCAACCAGGAAATACCAAATATACCAAAAACAACAATATATCAAGTAGCAAACACACCATGTGGGTGAGTGTAAACAACCTTTGTTTAACACAAGTAAGGCGTTTTAGCAAGCTGTGGGAAATACAAAATTAACCCTGATTTTTTTTTTTTTTAAATGACAAACGTGTTTTAAATAGTGGTGCACTGAAATGAAAATTCTGGTGCTGAAACCGAAAATTCAAAATGCACTTGGCCGAAAACCGAAACCGAAATGTGCAGTTTTTAAAAATGAATATATATTTTTTGGAAAAAAATACACTTTGATTAAAAAAAAACAATATATACCCTGTTTTTTTTGTAAAATGTGAAAGAGGATGTTACAGCGAGTAAATAGATACCCAAATGTCACGCTTTAAAGTTGCGCATGCTCGTGGAATGGCGTGAAACTGCGGTACTTAAAAATCTTCATGGGTGATGCTGTAAAAATGTCTACAGGTTACCAGTGTAACGTTACAGAGGAGGTCTAGTGTGAGAATTATTGCTCTTGCTCCGACGTTCCTGGCGATACCTCACATGTGTGGTTTGATCACCACTTACATATGTGGGCATGGCCTATGTATGTGTTCATCACTACGTGCGAGCACGTGGGCACTTTTTTTAAATTTGTTTTGTTTTTTGGGTTTTTTTTTGCACTATCCCTTTAAAAAATGTTTTAATCACTTTTATTCTTATCACAGAGATGCATTCAGCCCTTGCGATAGAAATAATTAGTGACAGGTCGTCTTTATGGAGACATATGGGGGTTTATTTACTAAAGCTGGAGAGTCCAAAATCAGACTCCCTTCTGCATAGAAACCAATCAGCTTCCAGGTTTCATTGCCAAAGCTTCATTGAACAAGCTGAGGTTAGAAGCTGATTGGTTTCTATGCAGAAGGGAGTCTGATTTTGGACTCTCCAGCTTTAGTAAATAAACCCCATGGGGTCAATAAGACCGCACATCTCTCCTCTGTAATGTAAAGCATTTGGTAAAAAAAAAGCATTGATCTAGTTCTTAGAAAAAAAAAAAAGACCGGAACAGGAAGTGACATCGCTCCGGTCCTCCAAGGGCATAGAGATGAGTGGTGGCCATCTTTCCTTCACTCATCTCTATGCCCAGTGCCAGGATTGATGGTTTTTCAGGTAAGGCTGAGAACTACCAGGCGGCGGCAAGGGGCGGGTAGTGGCGTGGGCCAGGGTTTCTTTTGGCACCTGTATCGGTGCTTTTTTTCACTTCTGCCAACGGCTCAAAAGGGGTGTTTTTGGCCGAAACGTCTCGGCCACCAAAATTTCAGTGCATCCCTATTTTTAAAACAATGTAAAATCACATGTGATCCTCCTTTATGTTAGGTTTTCAGCATCCAATACAAATTAGCTGACATCACAGGGCCAGATAACAGTGTCTATGGAAAGGACATCCCCAGACCCCCATATGCTTATCTTACTGGCGAACCCTCACAGATTCTTGCAAATGCAGGGGAGATCAGGCTGGGGTGCAGCAGAGACTAATGCTGGTAATATGGAATAGAGAAAAACCTCCAATTAACCCAGATACCAGAGTAAGGGGGTTTTTAGTGTGCCCAAAGTAAAAAAAAAAAACAGTAAGATAAAATACAGCTTTATTTATGCATTAAAATACAAAACAAATAAAAGCCATATCCTTTAAATTCATCAAGAGAATTGTATAATACATATTCTAAGAATCTCTGTGGACTGACGCATTTTGCATATAATACTGCTTCCTCAGGTTCTTTTATTGTCTTAAGATATGGTAGATAAGAAATAATCCACAATAAACAAAACACCACATGTTCAATACATTATGACCTTCTCAACAAGGTGATTATTTTCACAAATTTCGAAAAGTGTATGGCATTTTCGCTCAGGAATTATATTCATTCCAGTGGCTAAATGGTTAGCACTTCCGCCTGGTAGTACTAGGGTTGTTGGTTTGAATCCCAACCACGGCACCACCTGCCTGGAGTTTGCATGTTCTCCCTGTGTCTGCGTGGGTTTCCTCTGGATACTCCGGTTTCCTCCCACACTCCAAAGACTGGTAGGTTAATTGGCTCCTGTCTAAATTGGCCCTAGTATATGTATGTATGAATGTAAATTAGAGACCTTAGATTGTACACCCCTTGAGGGTTAAGGACTGATGTGAATGTAAAATACAGTATATATGTAAAAGCTCTGCGTAAATTGATGGCGCTGTACAAGTACCTGAAATAAATAAATAAAATAAAATGTTAAAAGCAAGTGAAATTTTTTAACAACATTTGTACGGTCATCAGATGTTCAAAGAATTTTTGTACAAATAATATCTGAAATATTCTTGGTTGAAAATCCACTAGTGGATGGCCAAGATTAGGCTGGAGTGCAATAACTTTTGTAACTCAAGGAGCCCATAGACAATATTCATGAGTGGTCACTGCGTTGTCCAGCTCCATTTAAATAAAAAAAGGCTGTGGGAGATGGAGGAAGCGTCAGTGCTGGAACCGGTAGGGTAATCAATCATGACAACAGTTGCCATTGAAATCGTTTTTTTTTTTTTTTTTTTACCCCTCTTACTTTTTAAGGAAAGACACTTTCAAAATACCAAATATTTGTGACACAAATTATTATTATTATTATTATGCAGTATTTATATAGCGCCAACAGTTTGCTCAGCGCTGTACATTATAAATAAATGTAAATGATAAAATTATTATATGAATTAATATCAGTATACTTTTATTATTGTGACACCCCGCGTTTACATAAAAATAAATATTTTATTAGATTTTTTTACAAATCTGTTTGCCTCTTTTCTCTTTTATATAGTTACATATACAGCAGTACATAAAGCATATGACAGTTTTGAAGTATTGAAAACAGTGTTTGATGTTTCCCGGCTTGTATATTAAGAACAGATGGAGGAGAGCAGCAGGAAGTGGCGAGCTTCATCTAACATGTTCATGGTGCTTTGCTCTCTTTAGTAGCAATTCCTCGGGAAGAGGGCGTTCGTCTGCCAGCCATTTGCGGAAGGATTGCCATGTGTAATCTGTCGCAACGCAATGCAGTCATTGGACAGCATACAGGGTCTTTTAGACATTAGAATTTCTGTGTTCTTCAAAGCAATATTAAACCCAAAAACAAACACTGAATATATTACAGCTTAGCAATCCTCAAAATGGTGGCTGCATTAGTTTTCTCTTTTCAGATTTTGTTGTTCCCTTTATTTTCACCTGGTGATCCAGCCAGTAATACAGTTCTTGTCTCCAGTCAGGAGCAATGGAGACACGTTTGGGCAGCAGCATTGTCAGTCTGGGTAGAGGGTATTGTTAGGCTAGGGGATTTAGATGGTGTGCGTTCCTGTGTTGTTCACATGCAGTCCAGGTGCAGTGCAATTTCAGCCAATTCATTTGAATGGGATGAAATCGTGCCAGACCACACCAAACTTAGTGCATGTAACGCACAGCAACCTGATCGCATGGTACTGCTGTACCATGCGATCCAGTGCAGGCAAATACATATGTTTGTGACCTGCATTTGAGGTGTCCAATACATTTACACTGTGTTAGCCTCCCCTCTGATGATGTGCTATGCACGAAAGGCCTAAGGAGGAGCTAACAGAGCGTGACGTCACCGCCGCCAGAGCCACGCGGAGGCTCGGCGGCCATCTTTAAAAAGGGGTTAGTGCTGCATACTCTGCAATCTCTTGTCGATTTTTTGCATACTACCCTGTTTTACTTCTTATGGCAATAAACATGTTTTAAATGGACTTACTACACTATGGGCATTTGTTTTTTGGCTCCTATCTGGAGCTATTAAGCCTGCAGATCACCCCCACTACATCCAGTATCCAGAGGAGGGAGCCCTGTACCCAGGCTGAGCACCTGTCCATCCTTAAGGGGACCTCAGGACCCAGCAGATTACCTTACTGCCCTATGTTTCATGACCATACAGTAGAAGGAAGCTCACCATCCGCCCATCCCTGAGATCCCTGGTGGTTGTATATTTACATGAGCATTACCAATGCGCTTGCGGTGAGTGCGCACTTTTACCATTCGTTCCTGTCACAAGCCCTGTCATTTAACAGTCTGCTGCTGTGAAGATTATCCATCTGTGAGGCTATTATTTGTTTGAACTTTATTACTTCATGATATTTGGATGAACTATTGATTTTAACACAACATTGACACACAGTATTTATTAACAATTGTCCATTTACATATTTGAAAATATTTATTAGCGCTGCACTTTGTATACTTTTAATACATTTACACTGACACCCACTGCAGATCACAAGTGCAGTGCTTTTTGAATGTGGTGGGGGAAATGTGCACAGAATGTGGGTTTCCAGCACTGCGTTCTAATGTGAACTTCAAGACAAACTCCAGCTAACACTTTTTAAGTAGCTAAAACACCTTTTTTTCCCCTTTTGGGATAAAGGTTTTACATAAATAAATAAAAGCTGATCATTGTAGGCACCCCTATCAGTGGTAAAGCAAAACTGAAGGTATTTTACAACAAACTGTGAACAGGAAGGCTATTTATCACAAAAGGGACATGCAATGCTTCTTCTGCAATAAAATACACCTACCTGCCTGCCTGGAATGTTCTGTAGCATGTAACCTGAGCTGTGCATGTGCAGCTCAGCTTACATCGCCAGCAAGGTACCTGTGTGCTGGAATGACCGCATGCGCAGGAGTTGCGTCATCACGCCAATTAGTGAAGATGCCCGAAGAATGGCACCTGGGGAGAAGATGCCAGCGAGAGATCCCTCGCAGACTTCAGAATGTTAGGGAGCCGCAAAGTGATTATGATTGGCCAATTTAGTCACGTGCCAGTGCTGACCAATCAGAATCGCTCGGTCCAGGTGACTCTAAGGCAGGGGTGTCAAACTGGCGGCCCTCCAGCTGTTGCCAAACTACAAGTCCTATCAGGCATTGCAAAACTGACAGTTACAAGCATGACTTCCAAAGGCAAAGGCATGATGGGACTTGTAGTTTCACAAAGGCTGGAGGACCGCCAGTTTGGCACCCCTGCCCTAGGAAAAAAAAGGGCTGCAGCTTTCAAATCCCTGTTGTTGCACCAACTGCATGGGCATTGAAAGCTAATTGTGCCCAGAGGTAAATGCAGCTGGCACCGCCATTGGGAGGGTATAGTGTGTTAATTCACCTTTTCATTTTTTTATGGAAAGGTGAACTTACCTTTGTATATTTGGGCAAAAAACATTCAGTATATCTCTCCAGTACGCACATGCACCCCACCCATAAGACACTGCAAGCACAGAAATATACCTGTTCTGCTAGAAATCCAGTGTCTTCTTACCTTCCTGTTTGGGCTGCCAACACACCATTTCTGCTCTGAAGTCCCAGTCAGCGTGATCAGACCTGCTGCTGGAATATAAGCCTGGTGATGGTGCCATATGGAGTAATGAATAGTTGTTTCTTCAGGAAGGGTGTCCAAAATTTCTAAACAAAGAGCCAGTTTACTGTCCTTCAGATTTTAGGGGGGCCGGACTATGTCCAATAGGAGTTGAAAATGTCCTGGTATCCAGTTGGAGTAAACAGTGCCTTATATTTGGTGTCATTGGGAGGACTAGTGCCCCATCGTTGGTGTCAGTGTTAGGAATAGTGGCCTATCATTGGTGTCAGTGGAAGGAATTGTGCCCCATCGTTGGTGTCAACGGAAGGAATAGTAGCCCATTATTGGTGTCAGTGGAAGGCATAATGGCCCTTCATTGCTGTCAATAGACGGAATAGTGGCCCATTGTTGGTGTTAGTGGAAGGAATAGTGGCCCATTGTTGCTGTGAATGGAAGGAATTGTGCTCCATCATTGGTGTCAATGGAAGCAATAGTGGCCTATCATTGGAGTTAGTGGAAGGAATTGTGCCCCATCATTGGTGTCAATGGACGAATAGTGGCCCATTGTTGGAGTCACTCGAAGGAATAGTGGCCCAGTGCTGGTGTCACTTGAAGAAATTATGCCCAATCGTTGGTGTCAATGGAAAGAATAGTGGTCCATCATTGGTATCAGTGGAAGGAATTATGCTCCTTCGCTGCTGTCAGTGGAAGAAAGTATGCTCCATTTTTGGTGTCAGTGGAAGGAACTGTGCTCCATTGTTGGTGTCAGTAGATGGAATAGTGCCCCATAGGCCAGATAAAGGCAGGCAAAGGGCCGCAGTTTGGAGACCACTGTTCTACAGAAACAAGCTCAAACAAACAATAAAAAATCGGGAAAAGCTTTGACAGGGTATTAGGGGTGAATTTGGGTAATATCTTAACATGGCTTTCAGCCCAAGGCTCAGTACATAGATTAGAATACTACAGAGCAGGGCTTAAAATTTCGAGTCCAGACCTACTAGCCAGGCACAAACCTTAAAAATGTGTAAATAAGTGAGCGCCTTCCAAGTAGCAGCAGCTGTACACCAAAGGCACCATATAAAACCTTCCAATACACAATAATATACAAAAAAGGTGCAGCGCTAAAGTACAAATAAATGAACGTATATACACATGCGCAAAGACATGCAAGAATGTAAAGTGATACTGTGCACTCATATATGTGCCACTATATGGTGGCTAGTATAACGTGAGGAAAAAATTTCTGTGTCCACAGATAAGTCCAACGTGAAGATGTGAGCAAGATCTCGAACGATCTATGGATTTCCAAACGACACAGACTGTGCACACGGTGAAACAGTGAGGATACAGATTACGCACTCACCAGATGCGCAACCTTTATGCGCTTTTGTATAATATAGAGACTTCCAATATGTCATCAGAGGTCTGGTCAGATCTGGTCAGGTCCCCTTCGTTATCCCATACTTTGCACTCAGCCTTCTCATTAGGTGATGACCACTCTATGGATGTACCTGGCTCCCACAGGAGCTCAGAAAAAACAGAGGAGGCCAGTAGTGCAATATGTCTTTAGGACACTTTATTCCCACACACAAACAGATACTAATCAGGTACAATATAAGGAATAAAATTAGAATGAAGTACTGACCCAGTGTAAAGTTGCCGCTGGGACCCCTCGTGGTGCCGGCGGTATTAGCGTCACACAGCTGCATCCCGACCTTGACGCGTTTTGAGCGAAAAGCTCTTAGTCATAGGGTTTTCGGCTACCCTACGACTAAGAGCTTTTCGCTCGAAACGCGTCAGGTCGGGCTGCAGCTGTTTGACGCTAATACCGCCGGCACCACGAGGGGTCCCGGCGGCAACTTTACACTGGGTCAGTACTTCATTCTAATTTTATTCCTTACATTGTACCTGATTAGTATCTGTTTGTGTGTGGGAATAAAGTGTCCTAAAGACATATTGCACTACTGGCCTCCTCTGTTTTTTCTGAGCTCCTGTGGGAGCCAGGTACATCCATAGAGTGGTCATCACCTAATGAGAAGGCTGAGTGCAAAGTATGGGATAACGAAGGGGACCTGACCAGATCTGACCAGACCCCTGATGACATATTGGAAGTCTCTATATTATACAAAAGCGCATAAAGGTTGCGCATCTGGTGAGTGCGTAATCTGTATCCTCACTGTTTCACCGTGTGCACAGTCTGTGTCGTTTGGAAATCCATAGATCGTTCGAGATCTTGCTCACATCTTCACGTTGGACTTATCTGTGGACACAGAAATTTTTTCCTCACGTTATACTAGCCACCATATAGTGGCACATATATGAGTGCACAGTATCACTTTACATTCTTGCATGTCTTTGCGCATGTGTATATACGTTCATTTATTTGTACTTTAGCGCTGCACCTTTTTTGTATATTATTAGGCACAAACCTTACTCACCACCAGTTGCTCCACCCAACCTTGCCCAGCCCCGTCCCTCAACCCCACCCCAGCCCCGCCCCCAACCACACCCCCTTAAAGCTTATGAAATTACATTTTTCTTTAGAATAAAGAGTCCAAAATATAAAAAAACTGCAATTATAGTAAACATTTTACCAAAGATGTGCTAATAGAGCAGCCATGGTTTGTGTTGTACAGCAGGACCAAGACTTGTGTAATACCTTTGTTCTGATGCAAAATACCACTTCAATGGCTGTGTGTGGATTGCAATCTATTCCATGAAGAAAAAACACACCAAAAATAATTTTTTTGGATGGCAGAAAGCAGTAGGAAGCCAGTTTCACATCAAGATTTGCTATGGTTTCATTGTACAGCAGGAACAAGTCTTGTGTAATACCCTTTTTCTGATGCAAAATACCACTTCAATGGCCTCTGCTCGTGTCCCCTGCGGCGGGGGAGAGCGGACCTCTGCTCAAGTCCCCCGCGGCGGTGGAGAGGGTGTCTCCTCTCAGCGGAGGAGAGCGGACCTCTCCTGCACCTGTCTCCTCAGCGGCACTGCCAGTGTAATGGCGGTGCCTAAGAAGCCAGAAAACGGAAGTTGGAAACCGGAACTCGGCTTCACAATGAGGCTTGGAGCGCAGGTGCAGCCTCTCCATCCATCATGTGTGCTCACCGCCACTCGCCACACAGGAATTTCTCCTCGCATTTGGCAAGCAGGCGAGCGGCTTTTTCAAGCCCTGCTATAGAGCATAATTGTATTTATGTCTAACAAGCCATTTAAAAGCAAATTGGCATCAATATTCCCCTTTTGTCCATGTGTAGTCTGTTGGCATCAAAGTATATTGATCATCTCTGTGAATAAATCATCATTTGTGTGCTGGCTGTCGGCATGGAATTGGCTGATAAAAAACACTTTGTCAATGAGCCTAATTCAAAGGCTTTATAAAGGATGCCTTTCTAAAGTGTTGTTCATTTTCATTCGTTAAAGGCTCTCTCTATAACAGTTGCTGGTTTCTTTTTCATCAAATGTTCTCTTAAAACAGACACAAGTCATCCCTTGATAGCTTTTTTTCTGAGGTGTACTCATCAGGAATTGCTTTCTTCTCACTCGTTTTGTATTGACTGCTACCTAATGAGTGTTCACTAATATTGCCAGGCACAAAGGTAAAAAAGAGGTTGATGCTTGTAAATGGAGCATATGAGGATTTGTCAAGGGAGAAATTGCACCTGTACTGAGAGTCAACATAGCTGGAAAGAAGAAAGATATAAAAATGGTCTGCTCAAATTCTGAGGATGGCAGTGGGCTAAACCATTAGCTACATTTTGCTATGGCTTGGGGGGAATTTGTAGACTTGATGTCTGAAGCTAAAGTCGGCTGCCCATCCATTGTTAGTTTATGTTTGAATCTCTGTTCCATTATTTTTTGCTTGCCTTGGAGGTAATGCCACTCTTGCTTGGCTTTCTGATGAGGGAGAAGACCTGAGCTCTCCACTACTGAAATCTCCAAGACCTATAAGAATCCCGTAGGTGATCAAAGTGCATCTAAAGAACTTTGAAACATTTACTGCTGCCTGGACCTCAATAGGGAGATTTACCCTCACAATCTGTCCTCGTGACCACTGACACTGTTAATAAAAGTGATGGAAAATCCAACATTTTGAGTCGTTACAGAATGAGAAGGTAAATCTTCCAATGGGGACACTTTTTCCAGTGATAACCATCTAAGAGGGTATTTTCCTCGCTTTGGGTAGATTTCTGCTCACGTCCTGTTATGTCTATGGGGCAGAAAGTGAAAGCAAGTGAAATCTTTAAACAGGTTCTTATCTTCTAATGTGACATTACGAGATGTCATAAACACGTTCAATCCCACAGATCTTATCTTGCTATAAGCAATATCTTGAGACTCTGTTCCTTTAGCTTAGAGAAATGACATCAGTCATTTCTCATGCTCTTGGCATTTGGGCAACAATGCTTTATTGTAAAAATTACCCAAGAAACAAAGGGTCCAAGGCCAATGCATTTCATAGGCATTACAGCACCCCAATGCACCACGCCAACAACTCTCTTAAAAGGTGTTCAATTTTCCGTGCATTGGCGGTCCTTATCTTAACGCAACCCATGTTCCCATGTGTGTTTGGTGACACACTAGAGAGGTGTTAATGGAGCCTAAACATTTGTTATTGGTGCACCCTGGCAAGCCCAGGATACCTATATGGCTGTACAGTAATGTAACATCAAGATCTCGCTACTATAATTTGTGACTCCATCCTATCAACCTAACAATTTTTGGCATCCTCGTCCATCTTTTGTAGCTCCTCCTGTTGCATTCTCCATAGTGTAAAATAAACATAGCTCAATAGGTATAGTGGGAAACCCTCATAACGGCCAAAGGTGCGGAGCAGGGGCGGACTGACCATTTAGCCACTCGGGCACTGCCCGAGGGCCGGCCCCATGAGATGCCCCTGGTACCTTTCATAGGCTTTTTTGGGTGTGGTTTGAGTGTGGGCGAGGACACAGGGGGCCCCATGATTTCCCATTGCCTTGGGGCCCCATGAATTGTCAGTCCGCCCCTGGTGCGGAGCCCTCTTTTTTTATTACCCTTTTTTTGACCAATGCTTCAAAACCTGTATTTTTATATAATCAAAAATGCATACAAGGGAGAGGTGCAGCGCTCGCTGAATAAATATACACTTAAATACTTGATAAATATACACTAATATAAATCAGTAAAAGTGCTATTAAAGTGCAAAACGGTGACTAAATGATGAGTATAGTCCATAGCGTGCTCAAAATCCAGGAGAGTCCTTTAAGAGCTCCAGTCCCTGGATTCGTGGATGAGGTGATAAAGGTAAAAATTGCGCACTCACCAGATACGCAATTCAAATGCGCATTCAAAGTTGACAATTCCAGGGTCCTCATATGGATCTGGTCAGATCTGGTCACAAAAGGCCCTCCGCCACCTGGTAGTGTATTCCACACATAGAAGAAAAGGCCGCTCTGCAGATGTAAAGGACTCCCAACAGAGCCCAAAGAACAAAGGAGGCCAGATAGTGTGATACCTTATAGGCAAGGGGTGTTTATTCCCAAAAACACACAGTATACAGGCAGAGGCAGGACAGATACTGACCATACAATAGATAGGTATTAGATGGCCGCCGGGGCCCTCGTGGCGCCGGTCGGCGTGACGTCACACCGCTTGTAGCCGCTCTCTGACGCGTTTCGTGCGAAGGCACGTAGTCATAGGGGGTTAGCTAACCCGCCAATGACTACGTGCCTTCGCACGAAACGCGTCAGGGAGCGGCTACAAGCGGTGTGACGTCACGCCGACCGGCGCCACGAGGGCCCCGGCGGCCATCTAATACCTATCTATTGTATGGTCAGTATCTGTCCTGCCTCTGCCTGTATACTGTGTGTTTTTGGGAATAAACACCCCTTGCCTATAAGGTATCACACTATCTGGCCTCCTTTGTTCTTTGGGCTCTGTTGGGAGTCCTTTACATCTGCAGAGCGGCCTTTTCTTCTATGTGTGGAATACACTACCAGGTGGCGGAGGGCCTTTTGTGACCAGATCTGACCAGATCCATATGAGGACCCTGGAATTGTCAACTTTGAATGCGCATTTGAATTGCGTATCTGGTGAGTGCGCAATTTTTACCTTTATCACCTCATCCACGAATCCAGGGACTGGAGCTCTTAAAGGACTCTCCTGGATTTTGAGCACGCTATGGACTATACTCATCATTTAGTCACCGTTTTGCACTTTAATAGCACTTTTACTGATTTATATTAGTGTATATTTATCAAGTATTTAAGTGTATATTTATTCAGCGAGCGCTGCACCTCTCCCTTGTATGCATTTTTGATTATTGAGAAGGTTCATATGGTACCTTTTTGGTGTTCAGCTGCTATTTTCTTATCTCATTTTATTTATTAATTGTTTTTATCTATTAATTTATTTTATATTAGCTGTTCTAAGCGCTCACTTATTTTGAGAATTACTGTATTTTTATATACATGCATTGTGGTGCGTCGTTGACTGTGTTGATGAACATGAGTGCCCATTAAAAATTAATAGGATGACCCCCTTAAATGCATGTATAAAACCTACCACTGTGCATTTTAAAACGTACATCAATGTGAGTTTTAATGTACATACATAGTTCTGAATCCTTCCTAAATTTTCGGAAATTTGTCATTTACATTTTGACTAGAGTGACCCTTTAACTGTCACTACTTGCAATTTTTGCAACTTTCTGTGTAGACCTCCAATGTGCAAAATTTGGAAATTGATCGCAGAAAATTTTCAGTCCATCTACAGCAACGTACGTTAGATCCTACTGACGACTGCCCACAGCTATTAGCCCTTAGCCTGCTGCTGGAAAGAACAGATAACCCTTGCAGGAGGACATCGGCTTGGGAACCAAAGGAAATGACTACAGTAGAGTGTAATGGACTATTCCTTTTATTTATCTGTATTTACTTTCTCTGTTGTCCTTGCATGTGATGGAATAGTCTGTATATGAGCACATGAAACAGCTCGTCCTGCAGTGCTGCACGTTACTGTCAAGCAAACAGTCCCAGCAGGTGTTTAAACACAATATCACTTGCGATGTTGCTTTGTTTTGTGAGTTATTCTTAGTATCCTGCTTCCAACTGTTTGTGCTGTTTTATTATTTGATCAGATTTTTAGCTTAAGCGTTGAAAAGATGAGCGCACATTACTCATGATATGGAAGACGTCTCGAAGAAACGTAGCATTTTATGGCAGAGAAAAGAGATTTTAGAGTGGGTTTTATTGCGCCGTTTCATGTAGGCATGGCTTACAATGTAATCTGTAAGGTGTTGCATGCAAAGATATCCTTATTAATTACAAGTGGAAAGCAAGCTCCTAGTAATGGGTAACCTTAATAATTGGTAATGACATTTTAAAAAATATTTTTAAGTTTTGATTAATGATAAACATAAATAAATTAAAAAACACACACACACTTTATTTTTTTTTTTTAATCTAATTAAAAAAAATAATTTTTTTGGTTTTATTTATTTTTTTTAGTTTTGATTAATGATAAACATAAATAAATTAAAAAACACACACACACTTTATTTTTTTTTAATTTAATTAAAAAAAATTATTATTTTTTTTTAATATATTCAATTCATCTTTTTAATTTAATTAAAAAAATCATTTTTTTGTTTTATATATTTTTTTATGAATATATTCAATTCATCATTTTTTATGATTATTTTGAATTGCTCTTTTTTGGCAGAGAAAATAGATTCTAGAGTGGGTTTTATTGCTCTGTTTTATGTAGTTATGCTCTGATTTACAATGTAATCTGTAAGATATTGCATACAAAAATATCCTTTTGAATAACCAGTAGAAAATATCAATAGTTCCTAGGAATCGGAAACCCTAATAATGGTCATACAATCTTTTAAAAATTATTTGTAAAGTATAACTACAGGCAAAACTTTTTTTTTAGTTTTTGACAGTGTGGATAGGGATTAGAGCTCCTGTTCACCCTCTCTATTTGTCCTGTTTACCATTATAATCGAAAGTGAAAGAAAAGGAAAATCCTAAAGTTTGGGTTGTCCCCAGAAAAGTAATAGAGGGGAAATTTTCCAAAATTGCAGGGATTTCCCTCACTTCCTGTTTCGGCTTGTCATTTTTGTTTTGAAATAAAAAGAGTATGGATTGTGTATAGTAAAAAAAAAAGAAACAAATAAAAATATATAAAGATTACAAAAATAAAATTAATACAAACCCATTATAAATGTTAATTTGTGAAGCAAAGACTATATATTTAAATAATTTAAAAAAATAAAATATATAATCTGAGAAAAAGGGCCCAAAAGTTGTTCTAAAGGCTTAAGGTTTTTTTTTATACCTTAATGCTTTATCTGCATTAAGGCAAAAAAACTTCTGTGCATAGGATCCCCCCAGCCTCCCTTATACTTACACGAGCCTTGATCTCAAACCAGAACAGCTGTGCCTGAGAGCAGTAGCTCTATCCTTTCTCTCCCTCCTCTCAGGATAGATTGATAGCTGTCAGGAATGGACTTGCCAATAATGGTGGGACTCACCTGCTTTGTGGGCTGCAGTACCAGGGCTGGCCAGCGGGTGCTCTCAGCAATCAGAGACTCACCCCTGCAGTCAGCCAAACACCTGAAGCTGATTGCAGGGGTTGTATTTAAGGAATGGCCAGACTCACAGTCAGGGCCTTGGTGTGTGTTTTTCCATGGGCCCCTGTATCTTGTATCCTGTGTTCCTGTTCCTGTTTCTGCCTGACTTGTTGCCGACCCTGCCTGATCCTGACCTCTGCTGACTTCTCCTGTTTAATCCCTGGCTTGTGACCCTGACCATTCTCTGCCTGACCCTCTGCACAGCGCTGCCCGTGAGTTACTGAACCCAGCTTGTGACCCCGACCACTCTCCCGCCTGTTCCTGGTAATCCGTTTGCCCGTTTGCTACTGACCCGGCCTGCCTGACGACTCTTGCATTGTATGTATTGTTATCTGTAGGTGGTTTGGTTTGGTTTGTTTGCACTGTGTTTATGTTTAGTTTTGCACTGCGTTTTGTATTGTTAGTCTTAATAAATCATATTGTTTATACCATATCTGAAGCCTGCGTTTCCCTGTGTCAGTCCACACACCTCTGGGCATACCCAGAGCCCTGACAATAGCAGTGGGAGCCCTTGGCTCCTGCTGCTGTCAATGAAATCCTATGATGAGTGAGCGAAGGGGTTTGGCCTGTCTGTATCTATAGATGCAGGCAGCGCAGCTCAGGATCGAGCCTGAACTAGTGCCTCCATAGCAAGTGGCTTGCTAGGGGGTATTTGAAAGGGGGAGGAGCCAGGAGTGCCAGCGGGGGGACACCAGAAGAGGAGGATTGTGGCTGCTCTGTGCAAAACTACAGATTTGTTAAGTGTAACATGTTTATTATTTTTTAAAAAATCATGAAAGTTTACAAGCACTTTAAATAAATGAATAAACTGTTAGAATAGGAAGAAATAATATGAAGTTTCAGAGACTGCGTTCTGTCATTTCTCCAGCGCAATGACTGACAGCGCAATGACTGACAGCGCAATGACTTATGCTATAGATGTCTACACTTTTAATGCTGATAGAGCGCTCATTATTAATGCAATAATAATTCTATTAGCCATTAAAGAGACATTGTGGCGTAACATTGATGATTGTGGAGTTCTTCAGCCAGTAGGATTGATGTATGTCTGTACTTCATGCCTGATACTCATTATCTGTTCTCTGAATCAATTCAATGTAAATTGAAGAATTTTAACTCTGGAATATAGTTGTAAAACAGTTCACCAAACATTCACTCTAGGGGAATGTTCTTGGTGCATGTGTTTTATATTATTGTAATTTATCCACCTGCAGTGAATGTTTAGTGAATGTCACATTCACTCATTTATATATATATATATATTTTTTTTACTAAGCAGAGATTGGAGATGCTTTTTTTTAAATGTAAACATTTTTTTTAGAAATTGGCACTGGAGAGAAAAGGAAGAATTTAAAGTCCAAAATTATAAGGGAGTAGTCCGTATTATGCAGTTTTTCAATGAGGAGTATAGTGTAATCATCAACATCAGGAGGCAGCACCCTTAGAGTAAAGCTGGACTCTGTGCATGGAGAAGAAAATGAGAGAGGGGCGCCAAGCTAAGTGCAGTATTGGACGGTTATTTTATTGAGCAAGGTAAGTGAGGTAACTCACTAGATACATCATTACATGATCTATTGGTTTCCATCACAGCCACTGGACGCTACCAGCACGGAACCGGGAGACCAGGATCCCGCAGCAGCCTTGGCTCCTAAATGACATTCCACCCTCCTCACCAGCCTCCGGGACCTCTGAAGGACAACGTCCATCCTGAGATACATTCCTTTTCTCCACTGTTATCTAGTGAGTTACCTCAGTTACCTTGCTCAATAAATTAACCTTCCAATACTGCACTTAGTTTGGCGCCCCTCTCTCCTTTTCTTATTTTTAAATGTTTCCTGCTGATCTTTCGTAGTAATTGAACACATAATTAATTGTAAAGGAGTCTTTGGACATCCCTTTGTACCTGTGAAAAGAGGTCAAGTAGCTGAGAATTCTGCTGCTGACTTTCAGCTAATTAGAGGAGTTCTGAGCACCAAGCTACTTTTCATGTTGATGGTGTAAACTCTCTTTAATAAATCAGATTATACATTTAGAGGTACTTCTTTTCCTAGTCCGCTGTATTGAGTTGGTCATACGGGGGGGGGGAGGGGGGGGTAGGATGAATGCTTTTTTTTTTTTTCTTTTCTGATGTGCACATGCCACATCTCATTCAATGCGATATGTAACCGCTGCATATCACACCGTATGCTGAAAACAATAGGGGATCAGATTATGTTTTCCGGTCTTTACAAAAACACACATGACTGAAACAGAATAGTTATGTCATTAGATATTTTGATCTTTGTACAAGCACATTTATTTAACATCGGGTATGGATTTCTCATTTTATTCTCATTATTAGACACTAAATTGGTTTAAATATTACAGCAAATGTGCACATTAAACCCTTTACACCTGGGATTGGGGGAAATTACTTTCTGATCAAGTGACTGGCTCACACAGTGATCAGGAGCCTGTCCTGCCAGATCTCGATCACTTTGCTGGAATTGTAAAGTTAGTGCGTGCTTAAAACAGAAACCTTAGCAATATCTACCCTATGTGGGCGTTACGTGCCATCGCACATAGATTTCACTAGAGTTTAAAGTGGATCTTCACCCTCCATGACAAGTGACTTCCCATCAAACCCTCTGCTGCACAAATCTGGCTCTCTTTTTTTCCTTTTTTTTTTCATATTAAAGTGTTACTAAACCCACAACAATAAAATCAGTATGTATATGCAGTAAAGCATGCTTGTTATACTCACTGTGGAACCTAAGGGGGTTAATCCTCCAAATTGTGTAAAAAGGATGTTTGATTCTGTCTTCTCTAATCCCCCATTTCTTCTAATGTCCCCAATCCATCTCTTGATAGAACAGAGCCTTGGGGGCAAGCTGCACATGCTCAGTTTGGTGTGTTTTGCTGGAGAGTTTTCTGTTTCTTAGTAGAGTGCATGTGATCAGCACAGGGCCAATCAGCACTCTCAGACAGAGGATCAGGGGTCCTTCAACCTCATAGGACAATCAGGGGAGAATGAAACTCCTCTTACAAGCTTTAACCAGTGCTCTGCTGAACAGTGATAGAAGTCACAATACTCTAACTGCTGATGAGAAAAGTTATTTAGCAGTTTATATTTACAAAAATAATTACATTTCCATGTTCTGTGTACTGTGGGAGACCAGATATAGTGAATGCAGGGTCCTGGGTTTAGTAACACTTTAAAGCTCTGATGTGCACTTTGTTGACTCTGCCTCTTCGAATATTTTCGTATTATATCCCAGGAAGCTTAGTCAGTCACTGAGAAAGGAGGAGGGGGTGGATCTAAGTGGTGTGTCATCGGGAGTGCCGCTGGCTGAACCTGAAAGAGCTGGCAGCTTCCCGATGACGTCATCGAAGAAGATGGCGGTATGGGACTGAGCAGAGGCAGAAGAGAAACTAATCTCAGCAGGACAATGCTAGATCCGCTGGGCAGGTGAGTCCCTAAACTTTGCAGGACTGGTAAACAAGGTAAGGGTGGGGGAGTGAAGATCCCCTCAAGGACCAGTTCACACTACATGCGTTTCATTTGCTTTTTTTTTCCTGTATCCAAAATGCACAGAAAGTAGGTTATATGGTTGTCAATGTCATAGTTCACATCAGTGCTTGCAGTTCCAGTGCGTTCCGGTTGCAGAAAAGAAAAGTAGAACATGCTGCATTTTTTCTGCACAGAACTGTATTGGAACATGGTATAACACACTGGAATGCACAAAAACGCACTGGAACACACATGTCCCTATTTAAATTGAATAAAATAAGAGGGGAGAAATGAACTGGAATGCATAAAAAACACTCCAATTTAGGAGAGAGAGAGAGAGAAAGAAATAGAGAAAAAAGGAAAGAGAGAGAAAAAGGGAGGAAAAGAGTGAAAGAGAAAGAGAGAAAGAAAGAAATAGAGAAAAAGGAGAGAGAGAGAGAGAGAGAGAGAGAGGGAGAGAAAGGAAAGAGAGATAAAGGAAAGAGAGAGAAAGAGAGAGAGAAAGAAAGAAATAGAGAAAAGGGGGGGGGGGGGGAGAGATAGAGAAAAAGGAAAGAGAGAAAGAGGGAAGAGAGAGAGAAAGAAAGAGAAAAAAAGGAAAGAGAGAGAAAAAGGGAGAGAGATAGTGAAAGAGAGAGGGGGGAGAGGGAGCGAAAGAAAGAAAGAAATAGAGAAAAAAAGGGAGAGAGAGAGAAAGAAATAGAAAAAAAAAGGAAATAGAGAGAAAAGGGGAGCGAAAGGGAAAAATGGAAAAGAGAGAGAGAAGGAAATAGTGAAAGAGAGAGACAGAGAAGGGGAAAAGAGAGAGAAAGGGAGAGAGAAAGAGAGAGAGAAAAAAGGTAGGAGGGAAAGAAGACAAAGGAGAGAGAGAGTAGGAAAGAGAGAGTAATAGAGAGAAAAAAAGAGAAAGACATGGAGAGAAAAAAGAAAGTGATAGAAAAAGCGAAAGAAAGATAAAAAAGGAAATAGGAAAATAATAAAGAGAGAAAACAAAGGAAAGAGAGAAAGAATGAAAGAAAGATCTGCTACCTTTTCAAGGTATTAACTGGGTTTGCAAAGGCATTTGGCGCACATAAAATGGATTTATATCTTTTTTGGCTAATGAGAAATAAAGTTTGATGACTGTCTGTGTCTATATGTAGTTTAACTGTGTATTTAGCTGGAGTTCGACTGTAAACGAACAGATGATCTAGCAGGCATGCACTTGGCATAAAAAATACATGTAAGGCTGTCTGCTTTAAGGAGTTTCCCTTTAAAACAAAGGGCTGTCAGCGTTCGTGCCACGGAGACCTTCATCGTAAGTAGTCCTGTTTTGTTCCCCAGTAAGGAAGAGAAGAATTTTATTCTGTACAGGAGATGGGAACCGTATGCATTTAGTGTTCTCTATTGAAGACACAGCAGGACTCTGCAGCTGGAGGGACGGGGTGTCAGTGGTAGATCAATCTTCAATATCCGCCGTGTGTCTAGTGCTTTCTTCAGCTTTTTCACAGCCAGATGGGTTTGTGGTAAAATATTGATTGTGTGGATAATTGTACATTTCCATTTGCTGTTGATCTAATACTTTATTTGTGATGTTCATTAATTTACAGCTCTGTGGTCCCAACCAGCTCAAAAATCACATCGAACGGCGATGTGCGCGAATGTGATTCTGATCATAGTAAAACCTGAGAAGGAGATAAGTTCAGGTAGACTATCGAGCCGCATCTCGAGGCTTTATACAACACGCCATACACACAAAAATAAAATAATTGGCTCGGACTGTTTACCAGCTCTTGTGTCAGCAATGGATTGTAGCGCATCTTTGTAGTGCTTGTTAATTTTCTGCCCAGGTTTTGTTAGGATCATTCTTGGACTTGGGTGCTTAGACAGGATTTCATCTCGGAGAGAGGAGTCACACTTCAAATTCGTGCAAATAAATGCATATTGCATAAAGTGGGTTAACGCAGAACAAGAAAATTGCCTTTCTTTTCTGTGGGAAACGCTCACACTTGTGCGCTGTGTTCTGGGAAAAATAGCAAAGGTACGTTTTTCTACTTATGTTCTTGGCCCTCAATGACATTGCACAAAAAATACACGTAGCATACATTTTCATGCATTTTAGTGCACATTAACAATCTCCCACCTTGTAGCAACCTTTGGTTTAGTTTAACTTCTTGCCCTCCAGAGGATCTACCCCCAACCCCCCCCCCCCGCTGACCAGGCTATTTTTTGCAATACGGCGCTGCGTTACTTTAACTGACAATTGCGCAGTCATGCAACGCTGCACCTAAATTAAATTTATGCCCTTTCTTCTCACAAATTGAGCTTTCTTTCAGTGTATTTGATCACCTCTGCATTTTTTATTTTTTAGGCTATAGACAAAAAAGACTGACCATAAATAAAACAAAAACAAACAAACAATATTTTTGACTTTTCGCTATAAAACATCCAGTAAATTTTTTTTTAAAAAATCGCATTTTGTCATAAATTTAGGCCAAAATATATTCTGCTACATGTCTTTGCTAAAAAAAAAAAATACTGGAATTGTTTTTTTTTTATACCAGTTATTGCGGCGAGAAGTGACTTACAGTATAGCGGGGCTGCGGCAGAAATTTTGACACTGGGGGGGAACTGACTTAACTGTCACTGACATCCCCAGTGACACTAATACAGTGATCAGTGCTAATAAAAAGCACTGACACTGTACTAATGACACTGGGCAGGAAGGGGTTAACAGCTGGGGCGATCAAAGGGTTAACTGTGCGCTGTGTTTTACTGTGTGCTGTGTTTTACTGTGTAAGCACACTGCTTTATATTGCCCTGCTTTGCAGCTGGAGCTGACAGGGGAGAGGTCTGTATTTACATACAGACCTCTCCCCTTCAGTGTTCCTCGGCGATCACCGGGGGTTGGCAGGGAATCTCCGGCCAGGACCCGGTGATCGACAGCTGTAGCTGCCAATGGCGGCACGTGCCCCCCTACTTTGATATACAAAATCACGTATATATACATCATTGTTCCTCGGCGATCGCCAGGTGTTGGCTGGGAATCTCCGGCTAGGACCCGGTGATTGACAGCTGTAGCCCCCAATGGCGGTGTGTGCCCGCCCCCTACCCGGAGATACAAAATCATATATATATGTGATTTTGCACTGCCCTGCCGCCCTGTAGCAGTTTGGATCATGCTTTGTTGGATTTTTTTTTGCCTTCCTCTGGATCAACTGTGGGTATAAGATTATAACTTTTTTTTTTTAATGGTTGAACTGGATAGACTTTTGTCTTTTATCAGCCAGACTAACTATGTAATAGGGCTGTCGGGAAGCTGTTAAGAGATAATAAAGATTATACCTACCTGCTCTGTGCAGAAGTTTTGCACAGAGCAGTGCCGATCCTCCTTTTCTCAGGTCCTGATGGCACTTCCTGTCTCCTCCCCTATGAGCAGTGCCTCCATAGCAGCCCTGTCTGCTATGGGGGCACTGGTGTGTGCCCTTCTCTCTGCATCCATAAGACACAGCCTCCCCGCTCCCTCCTCACAGGCTATGACTGACCTCTTCTTTGGTTGTAAGGGATAGAAGGGTTTAAGGTTTAAGACTTTAAGATACATACATGGTGACTATTTTACCAGTCAAAGGATTTTTAATTCTTAAGGGCACCATTTTTTTTTCTGATACCCCTGACAGAGGCTACAGCCAGATCCTCAATCTCTACCACAGCAGCCCAGCTTGATTAAGATCACACCCTTAGCCTAATGATTGGACAGTGCAGCAGCTACGCTGTGGTGACATCACCCCTTGCGTTACTCTTTGGGTCCACACATGCAGCAGAGCTCCATTGGCTCCTGGTTGTTGCCCTTCACACTCTCATTATTAGTGATGCTGTGCAGGGGATTACAGGAGACTGATATCAAGATGAATTCAGATACTTACACTGCAGACTTTTTCAGATTTTTCTTGTGGAACTAGTTTGTCATGTAGCTTGCAGTTTTCAAAATTATGTCAAATCAGTTGTGATTTTGCATTAACATTTGCAGAAATACACGATGTTTAAATTCCCACAGAGATTATGATAACCTGTAATTTGGCCAGCAGCGCCCGAACCTTTACAGACATCTGTAGGTGTTCTTTACATTAATGGTTTCATAAGTTATATTTGCTTCTTTCAGAGGTTTGGAACGCCTGATCTTCAAGCGGAACTAAACCCATCAATTTAACTGTTTGTCAAAACAGTAGCATTCAAGGCATGTGGAGAATGATAACTGTCACAGTTGCTTGTTCTCTCAACCAAATTGTCAATTCATCATATGGCTGGTGTCATAACTGATCACATGTGCAGCACCATGGCAGCTGCACATCAAAGAAAGGCTAAGATGTCAGCTTCCTTGGCGGTAAAGAATAGGAAAGTTTAGTTCCACTTTAAAATGTATTCTTGTAACTTTTTTTTTGTAATTCAGTACAAAAACCTGTATGTTGACAAATGTATTTCCAGTCCACTGTGATGTAACTTTTTTTTTTTTAAATAAATTCAGGAAAAGTATTTTATTTCTCTTACCATTTATTTATCCATCTCAGGAAAATTGCAAGATCAAGTTTACCTTTAGGTATAGGTCCAGTGTAAAGCCCAGTATATTCACATATCTTCTGTGGCTTACAAATACTAAAAAAAAAAGAAAAAAAAAAGTTTTCTGAATTCTTCCAGAGCCAGGATTGGCAATGTACACTGACGTGCATAGAAACCTTCACAGCCTGGCAATTAGCATAACCAGCATGAAGGAAAACCACAGAGATAGAAGGACCATCCGGCATCCTGACACCTCTCCAGCCTTCTGGCATGTGGGAGACCAACATAAATCGTTCTACTCCATTAGACCAGTGTTAAAGTAAATTCCATTGCATCAAAGCCATTTTTCACCTGTCCATAAGCACTCTTCCAGATGGGGGACCGGTAAAAGCAGGCAGCTGAGCTTCTGTTTTAGCATTGCCCGGCCGCCCATTTGAATTGTAGCAGTACATTCAGGAATGGCTGTACACATGCAGCTGCAACATTTTTAACTTCAGGTGCACAGCTGTCAAACTCGCCCACTAAGTTCAAGGGGGCCGCACTGCAACCGCAAGCCAAACACCGATTCATAACCAATGACAATGCCAGTGGTTCTATTTTGGCCAATAGGGTGTAGTAGTGGAGCTGGATCCAAGGAAGATAAACCTCTAATGTGTCCTAAATATCCAAGGCAGTGGACTCCAATCTGTGGCCCAAGGGCTGGATGCGGCCCTTTGCTTGCCTTTATCAGGCCCTTGCAGCACTATTGCTCCCACTGATACAAGACGCTATTCTGCCAACCAACATTAACAATTGGGGCACCATTTCTTCCACTGACACCAACAATGGGACACTATTCCTCCCCCTAATACCAAATGTGGGAATATCTACTCCCACTGATGCCAGGAAAATTTCCACTCCAGCTGGCCACAGTCCAGCCCTCCTATAGTCTGAAGGACAATAAACTGGCCCTTTGCTTAAAAAGTTTGGAGACCTCTGATTCAAAGCAATGGCAAGGCAAAGTTTGGCAGAGATCCCGCTCCCTACGTAGGTGGGGATTTGGGTCCCCTCATTGTAATGTAATCTGAATTTTATGCGTTTTCACTTTTTCATTGGTGCCGGTTTGTTTGAATTATGTTAGGATGTTCTTGGATAGTTCTACTGAAGATGAATATGTAACTTAGATAAAGAAACACCAACTCCTTATGAACAAGCTTGAGCATGTAATTTGGTTATCCAAGAGTGCAGGGATAGCTACAAACAATAGAGACAAATTTCTTTCTTTGTTACTTCTAGATTCTGGTCCGTAAAGTCTCACAGACTTTGATATTATTGTTAATAACTTGTTAGAATCAATGTACATGTTACATTTTGACTCTACATACTTTGTGCAATCAAATTTAGATCTACCAAAACTGTCAGCCGGGTGCCCACACTAAAGGGAGGACAACTCCGCGGAAGTGGGAGCAGGTACCTGGCAAATTCAGGTACCCGCTCCCCCTCCCTCCCCAAAGGTCAGCAGTCATCTCCTGTACTGTCCGCAGTCTCTGGTCATCTCCTGTACTGTCCGCAGTCTCTGGTCATCGCCTGTACTGTCCGCAGTCTCTGGTCATCACCTGTACTGTGTCCGCAGTCTGTGGTCATCCCCTGTACTGTGTCCGCAGTCTCTGGGCATCCCCTGTACTGTGTCCGCAGTCTCTGGTCATCTCCTGTACTGTGTCCGCCGTCTCTGGTCATCTCCTGTACTGTGTCCGCAGTCTCTGGTCATCTCCTGTACTGTATCCGCAGTCTCTGGTCATCTCCTGTACTGTGTCCGCAGTCTCTGGTCATCCCCTGTACTGTGTCCGCAGTCTCTGGTCATCTCTTGTACTGTGTCCGCAGTCTCTGGTCATCTCCTGTACTGTGTCTGCAGTCTCTGGTCATCTCCTGTACTGTGTCCGCAGTCTCTGGTCATCCCCTGTACTGTGTCCGCAGTCTCTGGTCATCTCTTGTACTGTGTCTGCAGTCTCTGGTCATCTCCTGTACGGTACTTGTTAATAGATCTAACGGTGATTATACTACAGTCAGACTGTAACCTATGTGGTGGAATTTAGAACGCTTCTCGTTGTGTTATTAATTTTATCTCCTTAAAGTGGAGCTCCACCCAAAAAGGATTGGAACCTTTGGGTAGCCGGTACACAATTTTTGCAGGTACCTGCTCACACTTTTGCTGCGGTTACCTAGGCGATCAGAAGCGGAAGCTGTTCCATCGCCCCCCCTACCCGTAGTCTTCTGGGACACGGGACAGGTCCCAGAAGACCACGGGACCGTTCACAAGGTGCAGCTTACTTGTGCATGCGCAGTGGGCACCCGGCTGTGAAGCCAAAAGCTGTCATAGCCAGGTGCCCACATTTAGGATGCCAACGTTGGGGAGCAAGGATGGCCAGTGAAAGGAGCTGTGGCAAATACACAGATAAATCTTGGGACAGGTGAGTGGCTGTTTTTTAAAAGTCAGCAGCTACAGTTTTTGTAGCTGCTGACTTTTTTTTTGTAGGTTTGACTGGAGCTCCGCTTTAAGCTGGTCATAGATGGATAGAATTTCAAACAAAAATTCTTGAGAAAAGTTGTGAGGAAGTTTATAGAAAAATTCTCAAAGCATTCGAATGCCATTCAACAGATTAAATTTGCGTTTAGCATTTGATTTTGGAATGAATAGACTTTACTGAACGAAAATCACATACACTGTTATAAATTTGTCTGTTTCAAGAAAAAAAATTCCATCTTGCTCATTCGCATCTTCTCATCGCTGCCGTCAAAATTGAACGTTGATTTGACCCAGTAATGATTAAAAAAACTAATTTTCTTGGAACTTTCTTTTTCTAAGAATTTTCGTTCGACCAATCTTTGGCCAGCTTTATTCCTTCATTTGGTTACCATTATAAATGTTAGAATTGTTTGGTGGTGGCACTTGTAGACTATAGAACACCCCAAACTTCCCTTTACAATGTACCAGAGTCAACCATATATAGTAAAACTGGTAAAAGTTGGATTTCCTGTTTTTTTTCTTTATGTACCCTGATAAGGGACCCTGCATGGTCCTGAACAGTTGGTGATATAGATCCTGTCTTAATGTTATACAACTACTGGTTACAGGAAAGAAAATTGCTTTATTCCCCCATCTGATCTGATACATGATCAGCACTTCCGGGTGGGGTGCGTGTGCCCACCGATCTGGCTGTATTACAGCACAAACCAATCAGTGTGTCCCAGGCAATGACTGATTGCCGGGATTCTATGATCAGCTCCGTGATTCACGGAACAGAGCTCTGTGATTGTAAACAACACAGAGCTCTGTACAGTGACAGGCGATCTTTCTGTTTTTTTTATTCCCTGGTAAGCAGCAGAAAAAACATGGTCCCTTAGTAAAAGCAGCACATATTATACACATTAACACTTGTTAAGCACACAGTTAATCCCTTGATCGCCCCTAGATGTTAATTCCCAGCCAGTGTCATTAGTACAGAGACAGTGTATAGTATTAGCACTGATCACTGTATTAGTGTCACTATTGGTATCAGCTAGTGTACTCCCCAGCCAGTGTCAGCTAGTGTCAGATTGCTCGCCACACTATCACAGTCCCACTATAAGTCGCTGATCACCGCCATTACTAGTATAAAAAAATAAATGCATACAAATTCCAGTAAATATACCATCGTTTGTAGATGCTATAGCTTTTTCACAAACCAATTAATATACCATTTTTTTTTTTTTTTTTAACAAAAACATGTAGAATACATTTTGGCCTAAATTTATATGGAATTTAGATTTTTTAAAATTCTTTATGGATTAAAAAAAATATATATATTTCCCCACCCCCCCCCCCTTCAAAATTTTGGTCTTTTTTAATTTATATAATAAAAAATAAAAACCCCAGTGGTGATCCAATACCACCAAAAGAAAGCTCTCTTTTTGTGGAAAAAAATAATAATAATTTCATTTGGGTACAGTGTTGCATGACCATCCAATTGTCAATTATGAAGTGGGTAAATCTTCCGGAGTTCTAGTTGCGTTGAGCAACTTTCCTCAAATGCCCTGTGTTTTGTATTTTTTATTTTTTACAAGTCTAAAATTAGAAAAGATCACTTTTGACGCGTTGCTATAGGTGCCTTAATAGTGCGCTTGTGGCGCGTTTCAACAAAAGTTAATGGAGGCAGTTACAAAGTGTAAATGCCTGCTGAGCCCAGCAGGCTAATGCAGGTGTGTGTACAGCTTCATTTGCTCCCTATTTGAACAGTGTTGAGTGCCATTGATATTAATTTAATTTGGGTACAGTGTTGCATGACCGCGCAATTGTCAATTATGGTGTGTGTACAGCATCATTTGCTCCCTATTTGAACAGTGTTGAGTGCCATTGATATTGATATTAATTTAATTTGGGTACCGTGTTGCATGACCGCGCAATTGTCAGTTATGAAGTGGGTAAATCTTCCGGAGGTCTAGTCGCATCGACCAACTTTCCTCAAATGCCCTGTGTTTTATATTTTTATTTTTACAAGTCTAAAATTAGAAACGATCGCTTTTGACGCTTTGCTATAGGTGCGTTAATAGTGCGCTTGTGGCGTGTTTCAACAAACGTTAATGGAGGCAGTTGCAAAGTGTAAATGCCTGCTGAGCCCAGCAGGCTAATGCAGGTGTGTGTACAGCTTCATTTGCTCCCTATTTGAACAGTGTTGAGTGCCATTGATAGGTGGTCAGGAAGCTGTGAAATGCAACCTAACCACCTATTTCCAACAACTGTGTGAAAGAGCCCATCGCAGAATTTTTAATGGTTGAAAATGAATAACAGGTTTGCTTTAAAGGGCCAATCTTCCTAAAATTGATATTGTCACTTTACCATAATACATGTACAGTATGTAAAATATATCCTGGGGCATGCATTCATTTTGCATTTATTGTTTGATACATCCAACAGAATTAGGAAACTGTTGCAAAAAAAAAACAAAAAAACTTGCGGTTCTCCTGGCATTTGAGAGTTCATTATACATTCATATGAGTGCCTAATTTCCATATATTTAATTTAATGATGATACCAATCTTCAGTATGTGGTTCCTGGAAAACCTTCGTTTGCGTGCCTCCTGGCTCTATGTTACCATGTCTATTAAAACCTCATTGTGAGTTCATTTGCTGCTCTGATCTCTGATTAACACACTCCTTGAAGCGCCATGGAACAAGACAAACAAACATGCTGGGGGTTCTTAACAAGAGAAAAACAATGACCTGTCCTTGCTATGTTTCTGCAAATCGCAGAGTTGGCCAAAGTGTAGGCATCACATATGAAGACGTTGTGCAACATATTCATCTAAATGTATCTAGGATCATGTTGGAAGACCTTTCGCAATGGCATGGCTTGATGGTCATTAAAATATGAATAGTTCTCCATTTCCTGCAAGCCTTTCTTAACCTTTTCAATACCGGACACTTTCACCTTCCTTGCTTAGGCCAATTTTCAGATATTAGCACTGTCACACTTTCAATGACAATTGCTCAGTGTCATGTGGCCGCCGTGACGTCATGTCACGGCCGTTCACATGATCTGGAAAGGTCCTGATCGAAAGAGCGGACCGGGACCTTTCCGTGAGTACCGCACATGTGTGCTGGGAGCCACGTAGGGTGCGTGCTCTCAGCACATATTTTTTTTGTTACATGAACACAAATATGCGGCCGCTCGGCGTCTAGGCCCACATTTGCGTGCGGCCGGCGTGAAGGGGTTAATCACCACTGTTTTTTGGTTTTTTTTTTAGGTATATAAACAAATAAGTACAGAAAATTTTGAAAAAAAAAACCCAAGTTTTTCTTTTATACAATTTGCAAATAAATAATCTTTCTTCATAAGTTTAGGCCAAAATGTATTCTGCTACATTTTCTTGGTAAAAAACAACCCAAATCAGTGTATATTATTTAGTCTGAAATGATGGTATATATATTTGAAAACTATTCAGTCCTGATGTGCTGATGGCCTCATTTCTGGAGTCCCTAAAATGCCAGGACAGTACAAATACCCCCCAAAAACCCTTTTTGGAAAGCAGCCATTCCAAGCTATTTAGTAAGAGGCATGGGGAGTTTTTTGAAGTTGTAATTTTTTTGCCATAATTG